>NC_042615.1:694208492-694527242 GCF_901001135.1 Rhinatrema bivittatum
ATAGGTAAATTAAAAATAAATTTTAAAAACAAAGCAGGGCCTTCTATCAGCAAAGCACTGGCTTCATGAGAAAAGAATGTTTATAATAGTCCTGGTAATATCTAGATTGTTGGAATTTTAAACAATTTTTAATTTGCCTAGTTCATTTTATTTTATCATTTATTTCTAATACTATTGTTGCAACTTCATACTTTGCTTTTACCAAACTTTTCTGTTCATGTCCAAAATATTCTTGCTACATTCCTAGTGACTGGAAATAAAATATTATATTTTAATCCGGTTTTTTAGCTTGTCTACCAATTTACAAGAGAGTCATATATTGAGTTGTGGAGGGTATATTTTACATGCAGGAAGCCCAAATGAGATAATTTGAGTTTTATTTGGATTTTTTGTGGCCTGTTCATTACCTTATTTATTCAATAAAGCCCAAATTTTTGCAGCGCTGTGTGCACAAAATTGCCGGCTTCTGCGCATTTGTAACGCCGGCACGCGCACGTGTAATTTTGTGTAGCTGGCAGTTGTGCGCGTATGTCTAATCGCGTGCACAAACATGCGCGCATCAAAAAGGGGCATATCAGGGGCAGACTCTAGACCTATGCGCATTTGACGTATTTTATAAGGGCCGCGTGTTCAGCCAAACCCATGCGCGTATATTTGCAACTGCATGTATATATACAAGAGAGTGCTAACTTTTCGGTTTATTCAGGTGTTTTCTGTTGGTTTGGCTCCTCGCTCTGGGTCACAGGATGCAGGAGCAAGGCAGAAGGTGGGCGGGAGTGTTTGTGGGACTTACTGGTGCTAACTGGGAAAGTGTCAGCTACTAGCACATGGCCAGCAGGTTTACAAAGTGGGTTTCAAAGGTCTAAGCCCTACAAAAAAATGTTCATGCATGCACTGGTGATTTTAATGAAACATAGGGAAGAAACAGGAACAGGAGGTGAGAAATAAGTGTTGTACCAACAGCTATTGAGGGGGATATTCATATTTTGTGTTTCTTTTCAACATTATGATTACAATAGCTGCATGGGGACTCAGATCTATACGGCTCAGATGAGAAAGAGAGAGGAGAAGAAGAATGCAGAGGAGGAGGTGCCCCTTACACAGAGTTTACAGGATTCAGACACATTTTCTGGATCTGTCTGAGGAGGAAGTAATGTGCAGGTTCAGATTTAACAAGGTACATACTGTACCTATGCCAACTGTTAGAGACAGAACTGCAACCTAACACCCAAATGGGCCATGCCTTGCCAGTACATATCAAGGTCACAACCGCCCTGGCCTTTTTTGCTACCAGTACCTTCCAAACCCCTCTAGGAATCACATCTGGAATCACTCAGTCTGCCTCCTCAAGGTGTATAGACCAGGTCCTGGCTGCCTTGCTCAGGAAAACTCAACATTTTATCTCCTTCCCCTCCAGAAGACAGGAACAACATCAAATAATGACTGATTTTTATCAAATTGCATGCTTCCCCTCAGTCTTGGGAGCTATTGATTGCACTCACGTGCCCATAAGGGCACCAGGAGGAGATGAAGCCATGTACCACAACTGCAAGGGATTCCACTCCCTAAACATGCAAGTGGTCTGCATCGCCAAGGGGATCATCATGAATGTGGTGCCCCACTTTCCAGGATCCTCTCATGATGCCTACATTCTCTCACAAACAAGAATTCATGACCACTTCCAGCAAGGACACATCACTGGGGGATGGCTTCTAGGTAGGAGGACCGGTACTTTTCAATATATTTATAAATGATCTGGAAAGAAATACGACAAGTGAGGTAATCAGATTTGCAGATGATACAAAATTGTTCAGAGTAGTTAAATCACAAGCAGATAGTGATAAATTGCAGGAAGGCCTTCTGAGACTGGAAAATTGGGCATCCAAATGGCAGATGAAATTTAATGTGGATAAGTGCAAGGTGTTGCATATAGGGAAAAATAATCCATGCTATAGTTACACAATGCTAGGTTCCATATTAGGAGCTACCACCCAAGAAAGAGATCTAGGCGTCATAGTAGATAACACATTGAAATCATCAGTTCAGTGTGCTGTGGCAGTCAAAAAAGCAAACAGAATGTTGGGAGTTATTAGAAAGGGAATGGTGAATAAAACGGAATATGTCATAATGCCTCTGTATCACTCCATGGTGAGACCGCACCTTGAATACTGTGTACAATTCTGGTTGCCGCATCTCAAAAAAGATATAATTGTGATGGAGAAGGTACAGAGAAGGGCAACCAAAATGATAAAGGGAATGGAACAGCTCCCCTATGAGGAAAGACTTTTCAGCTTGGAGAAGAGATGGCTGAGGGGGGATATGATAGAGGTGTTTAAAATCATGAGAGGTCTAGAACGGGTTAATGTGAATCAGTCATTTACTCTTTCGGATAATAGAAAGACTTCCATGAAGTTAGCATGTGGCATATTTAAAACTAATCGGAGAAAGTTCTTTTTCACTCAATGCACAAACTCTGGAATTTGTTGCCAGAGGATGTGGTTAGTGCAGTTAGTGTAGTTGTATTTAAAAAAGGATTGGATAAGTTCTTGGAGGAGAAGTCCATTACCTGCTATTAATTAAGTTGACTTAGAAAATAGCCACTCCTATTACTAGCAACAGTAGCATGGAATAGACTTAGTTTTTGGGTACTTACCAAGTTCTTATGGACTGGATTGGCCACTGTTGGAAACAGGTTGCTGGGCTTGATGGACCTTTGGTCTGACCCAGTATGGCATGTTCTTAAGTTCTTATGTACTTCTAACACATACCCATTTCCCTGCTTACTTTTGTCACCTTAATATTTAGGGTTCCACTGCAGGGCTCCTCTAAACTAGCCCTGTGAGCTGTGTCACTATGAAACCCAGAAGGTATATGCAACCCTGATTCTGTGTCTTCTCCTTCAGGTGACAGAGGCTATCCACTGAAAACCTGGCTCATGATCCCCATTGCCACCCCAGCATCCCCATTGCCACCCCAGCTGAGTGTCACTACAACAGGGCATACCATAAGAAGTAGACTGTCATAGAGAGAACCTTTGGCTTACTTAAAACACACTTCTGCTGTCTGGACAGATCTGGAGGATGCCTTCTTTACAGCCCCCCTAAAGTTTGTGAAGTCTTTCAAACCTGCTGTATGCTACATAACCTTGCCCTAAATAGACCATGCCTTTTCTGGAGGAGGGCCATCAAGAGGAGGAGGAGCATCTGACTCAGGATGACTTGCAGGAAATACATCGCTTGAGTCAAAGGCAGGCTATACAACAAAGGAGCACTCTCAGTGAAAGACATTTCAGAAGGTGATAGTGCATTTATTTACAAAAAAAGTGCATTTATTTATTTTAAAAAAAGTGCAGCAAAACAAAGGATAACAAAGTAAAGCATCACTTCCTTGGCCGGCCTCTTTTTCTGGCTTCAGGAAACCTGGAGCTAGTGCACAGTGGATTCCTGCTACTGCTCACACTGCCCTCAGAGGGTAAGGAGCTTGTGGCAATTCAAGTTCATGGCAGCAGGAAGGTATAGCCGGAGGCAGGAGTGGCTGTGGTGGTGCTGGTGGCGGAAGCAGGACAAGTAGTGCAGGCGGGGGTGGTGCTTACTGAGGTGCCATCCACGGATAGCCTGGTGTAGGCTGAGGTGCAGGTAGCTGGGGCACAGCAGGATCTTCAGCATGGGCAGGTGCCATCCATGGGAATGGTGGCCCATAAGATGAAGGGTACTGCATCCAGAGCACCATGAAAGGCCATGGAGCCACTGGTGGCTGCGGCTGCAAGGGGGCATCTGCTGCAACATCTCCCTCCACACTGCAGTTTGCTCATCTGTTGCCCAGCAAAGGTCCCATAATGCCTGCTGAATCCCCTGCCCTTCTTCCCTAATGGTATCACGGAGGCCTTGTGCATCCTCCCTGATAGTATCACGGAGGGCCTCTGCTTTCTGCCTCACCACATCATGCAGGCCTGAGATAAGAGGCTGCCGCTTTGCTGTATTAACAGCCTCTCAGCCTGACTGGCAACCATTTCAGGTTCAAGCTGGTCAGACGCACTGCTGTCCTGCAGGCAATCTTGTAGCAGATCAGTCAGTATGTCCTCAGGCTCCTCTTCCTGCCGCTGCTGCTCCTCTTCCTCCTCAGGCTGTTGCAGCTCCTCACAGGCTCCCTCTCCCTCCTTATCCAAGCTGTCAGGGATTTCCCACAGATGCCGGTACCGCCTTTAGGGCTGTCTAGGTGCAGGTCCTGGATGCTGATCATCTGGCTCCTCTAGAAAAAGAAATAGGTAAATGTCAAACACTGCCATTTATTGTTTTCTGTACTTTGCTTCATATGTCCTGCATGCTCCACTAGATAGACCTAATTACTAGTCATTTGGAACAGAGCTATAAATGGCCATAGCATTCAATATTGCCCCAACCATGATTTACACTTTAAGTGGCAGTCCCTGAGGCCGAAGGAGGGCTTAATCCAGGCTGCAGAGCGCTTGGGTATTATGAATTTCTAAGTAGCCAGAGCACTTTAAGTGTGCGCTACATATTTGGGTGACATCTATCATTGACACAAAGACAAGGCCCTGTCTTTTGAAGAGTAATGAAAGGGGAGAGAAGCAGAGAAAATCACAAAGTCACCCCAAATGTAATTTGCACCTTCTGGGACATAAGACACAGCCATGATGGACTTTTGGAGTAACTGTGTAGGACAGTTACTGTGGTGAGGGATGCATTCGCTGTTAAGATGATCCCACCCCACACCATGGAGGTTAAACATTTGCACAGCCCCTGCCTTGAAGAACACATGGCTAGGAGATAGAAAACCATTACATCCTAACTTGTTTAAATCGTGGGGCCCTGCTTGTACCTGCACACATATTTTACATACTCCTGCTTTAAACACACATCCTGCTTTTGCAGGTTCCTTTATAAGGGTGGCTTTTACCTTAAGCTGTAGGAAAGCACAGAAAAAACACACAATAGATGTTACCTCTGCCATTGGTAAAGAAGATTTTTATTGTGCCCACATACATTTGCTATCCCTTGGGGAACTTTGATGGGAAACTGAGAGGTGATAGCCCTCAACAAAGAACATCCCTTATGCTCTTTAATATACAGGCACATATACAACACATTAAACATTATATTTTATTTTGCCATTAAAAAAAATATTGTATTATAGCTGACAACATATCTTCGTATACACCAGAGAGACCACTGCACACTTTCACAGTGAAATCAATAAAGCTGCAACATACATAAGATGTATGCTGCCTTTGTACATAAATGTACAGATCAGGCAATCCTGCAATGTTTTTATTGCTTGAAAAAAAACCTGTCCTTTGTGGTCAATAATGAGCTGATCACAAACTGCTTAGCTCTCTACTGTGTATATACAGATAGGTAGAGATGTACCAATAATGGTTTGTATAGCATACATGAGCAAATTTACTAAGGCATTATGTTTAATAAGGCTGAACTGTCTTGTTTATAAAGAAGTGCCTGCTGGATATCTGTACACATAGCCTACTTTTAGAATGTAAAATGCAATGCTAACCTTCCTGCCATAGACATTACATGGTGTCTAGCTGCCCAGTTCCTCTCACAGCTGCCTCAGATAAGGTGCTGAGCACCAGCTGCTCAGAGGGGGTGAAGCTGATGTGGCTGCCTTGTCCCTTTGCAATCTTCCTGGCCTGCTTCTGCTTGATATGTCTCTTCAGGTCCTGCCACTTGTGCATTAGCTCCCCAATGCTATGGTTGTGGTGGAACACTGAGTTGACTGCATGCCTGATCTGCTTCCAGATCTGCTCCTTCCTGTAGGCACCCACCCTCTTGGACTGGGGACCCTACAGCAGATTCTGGTACCACATGACATGCTCAACAAGCATGCCCACCTCAGCTGGTAGGAAGTTAGGCTTTCTAACACATCACTCCACATACCTGAGACATTGTGCAAGTAGGACGTGAACTGGGGCAATAGATGTTTTGTAAGCAGC
This sequence comes from Rhinatrema bivittatum, assembly GCF_901001135.1. Classification (NCBI taxonomy): domain Eukaryota; kingdom Metazoa; phylum Chordata; class Amphibia; order Gymnophiona; family Rhinatrematidae; genus Rhinatrema; species Rhinatrema bivittatum. Next base: position 694,214,461 of record NC_042615.1, read on the forward strand.
ATAATTTGCACCCCTCCCTGTGTACATAATGCGCACAGGCGAGTCCGATCTGTGCACATAGGAGTTGAGTACGTAGGTCATTAAAATTGATGTGGAACATGTGCGTGCTGACTGATTTGTGCGCGCTGCCAATTAAGAATGATGAGTGAGATGTGCGCGCCGGCTAATTTGGTCATATAGCAATTACACTTGATGGACAACATATGCGTGATCATTTATTTATTTATTTATTTATTTATTTATTTATTTACTTACTTACTTATTTGATGAGTTTTATATACTGTTATTCGATAGAGCCATCATAATGGTTTACAAAGTGAACATTTTTTCTTAACAGTAATGAAACATTATAGCAGAATGAGCATATACAGAAATAAAACAAGTCAGGTCCAATAATTATTCTTAGATTGGATGAGGAGGGTAAGCAAGATTGGTTGGAGATTATAGTTGAGAGTTCATTTGATGGTTGGTATGGCCAGAAGACAGAGGGTCAGTGAAAAATTTGCGGAAGAAAAAAGTTTTTAGGTCTTTTTTGAATGTTTTTATGTTGTGTTGGGTTCTCAGGTCTTCAGGTAGTGTGTTCCAGAGTTTAGGGGAGGTGATGGAGAAGGCTCTTTCTCTTGTTGTTGCCAGATGAGCATCTTTGATGGTGGGGATGTTTAAGTAACTTGAGTTATTTGAGCGTAGGTTTCTTGAGGGGTTTTGAGGAGTTATGTTAAGCATGTTTAGACCTTGATTATCATGGTTTAAGATTTTGTGAATGATGGTCATTGATTTGTAGGCAATGCGTGCAGTAATAGGAAGCCAGTGAAGTGAGGTTAATATGGGCGTTATGTGGTCATTTCTTTTTGTTCCTGTTAGGACTCTGGCAGCTGAGTTCTGCAGTATTTGTAGAGGTTTGAGGGTTGAAAAGAGTATTCCATTTAGTAAGGAATTGCAATAGTCGAATGTGGAGAAAATGAGTAGTTGTAGGACTGTTCTGAAATCGTCAGGGTTGAGAAATGGTTTCAGATGTCTTAGGGTTAAGAGTCTGTGGTATCCTTCTTTGGTTTTATTTGATAAGTGGTTCTTAAAAGAGAGATCTTTATCAATGATGACTCCAAGGTTCCTGGTGTGGGTGGTAGGGATTATAGAAATAATATGTTTGTCTGGAATTGTCAGGGGTGGTGGTGCTGGATTCTGTTTTTTGTCCATGAGAATAATTTCAGTTTTGTCGAAATTGATTATTTCAAGGAATTTAGGAGGTGTCTTCGATAGAGTTTTGTATGGGAATTAGAAGCTGAATGTCATCAGCGTATAGGAAATGTGTGATTCTGTGTTCTTCAAGTAGTTGGCAGATGGGGAGAAGGTATATGTTGAAAAGGGTGGCGGATAAAGCACACCCTTGAGGGACTCCAGTGTTAAGGCTGATCATTTTTGATGGCTTGTTTTTGATTAATACTTGGTATGTACGGTCAGATAGATGTGCATTGTAATTAAGATTGAAACCACACATGTGTGCTGTTTGATTTTGGCACGTTGAAAGAAGATTCATTTTACCTACACAAGTTAATTAGAAATAGGCTTAGGAATGGCACTACTCCACCCACTCATCATCTCACAGCTTGGCTCAAGTGTTAATGATGTCCAGTGTAAAATAGCTGAGGATGTTTAAGCAATCAAGGAGGAGTGTTTTGAAGTTTAAGCTTTATCATTGTGGAGAACATTAACACCTGACTGCCTTGCTGTATGGGGGAGTGGGTTCATTATTACCTGGCCATGATTGGGTTGATCTTCTCTCTGACCTTGCAATCCAGATTCTGCAGTCTTCACTAGGGTTATTATGTGCACAATACCTAGACTGGGGTTTTGCATGCAGCTACTATAGGAACAAGACTAAAACTTTCTGGTAAATATGGTTTGCAAATTAAAGCCTAGAGGGTCATGTCTATTATCTTTATCAGTTCAGGGACATTTATGTTGAGAGTTTGTACTTCCTATTTTGTTTTATGTGTCTTTTCTCTCTAAAAGGATCCATGCCACAAATTAGATTTCAAACATGTCTTTTCTGCTTCCCTCCCATCCCTATGTGAGGTCAATACTCTATCAATGAGAATTAGCTGGTGACATTTCCACATCACCTGAATCTCTTCCCACTGTCAGGTCGATCCAGTAAAGTGTGCTCCGTCGGAGCGCACTGTCACCCTGCTCTGGACGCGTGTTTTCCCTTACCCCTTATTCAGTAAGGGGAGGAAAACACGCGGCCCACCCGCGGCACCTAATAGCGCCCTCAACATGCAAATGCATGTTGATGGCCCTATTAGGTATTCCTGAGCGATCCAGTAAGTAAAATGTGCAGCCAAGCCGCACATTTTACTCTAAGAAATTAGCGCCGCCCAAAGGTCGGCACTAATTTCTTCCGGCGCCAGGGAAGTGCACAGAAAAGCAGTAAAAACTGCTTTTCTGTGCACCCTCCGACTTAATATCATAGCGATATTAAGTTGGAGGTCCCCAAAAGTAAAAAAAAGTAAAAAAAAAAATAAAAAAATTTTGAATTCGGCCCGCGGCTGTCGGGCCAAAAACCGGACGCTCAATTTTGCCGGCGTCCGGTTTCCGAGCCCGTGGCTGTCAGCGGGCTCGAGAACCGACGCCGGCAAAATTGAGCGTCGGCTGTCAAACCCGCTGACAGCCGCCGCTCCAGGCCAAAAGGAGGCGCTAGGGACGCGCTAGTGTCCCTAGCGCCTCTTTTTCCTCGTTTGCACCGCGTCGCCTAATTTAAATACTGGATCGCGCGCACCGGCGAGGGGCCGGTGCGCGCGCCGGGAGAGCGGGCGTTAGTCCGCTCTCCCACGGACTTTACTGGATCGAGCTGTGTACTAGCTCAGTTAAATAGCTTCTAGCAAGACTGAATTGTACAGCTTTGCATGTTGAAGCCTTTTGAGAGGTTTAGGGGATGTGTATTACATACCAGGTGCAACAAAACCTATTTTCAAGGCTGGGCACTACCTGAAGCTCTATAAAAGGTATGACGTTAGAAAAATTATTTGGCTTTTCCTGTCCTAAAGAATATGGGCATTTAGATGTGTGTACTAGCTTAAAGTTATGAATGTGAAAGAACTGTGATTTTAAGATATATTTTTGTTTAAGCCTGCCCCCTATATATTTCTTCACAGTGTATATATATTGGATGAGATACAGGAGTACTGCACACTAGGCATTCTGTCTAACAGTGGAAAAAGGTATAAGGCTGATAAGTACAATGCTATTCTGTCCCTCAAAACCCCTCCTTCTCTTTGCTGTGCAGATTAAAAAAAAACCCTGTCCCTAGCACACTCCATAATTATATGTGTGTACCTAGTTCCCCCTTCACCCTGTGTTAATAATGATCCCTATATGAAATCCCCCTACCCCTTGGAGTCTTAAATCTTTCCTCTCTCAGCCACATTAGAGTAAACATGTGTTTCAAAATAAATAATTTAGTACACAACCCAGAGTGGCTCCCTGGGTCCCTGAGCTATGCTGAAATAATAAAAAGAAGATAGCAATGGAAAAGTAAGTAATTTGTATTTCTATATGTGTTGGATGTCCATGTAGTTGCACGTTGCAACTGTATGTGAAGATGGTGATGGTGCTGCAGATCTTCATTCCAACCCTGATGCTGCTGATACCGCCACATCTCTTTTGCTTGGCAAATGGCTATTCCTTCTTGACCATTAGGAAGATTAGGTGAAAGTGAAAAAAAAAAGAAAAACCTGAACTAATAATAAATGTCTACAACTGTAAAACTGCTACTCTCGTGGTTTTCCAGGGGAATTTTCCTAACTCCCCCCTCTTTCCCTCCCCCCTCTTTCTCACCCCCCTTTCCCCTATTTCCCTCCCCCTTTTCCCTCACTCCCCTCTCCCTCACTCCCTCTTTCCCTCACACCTTTCCCTTCCCATTTCAAACCCCTCCCCCTCTTTTACTACATATACAATAAATACACCATTTGAAATGTTAAACTTTGCATTTGCTATAAATTATAAAACTATTTACAATATGTACAAATATTTAAAAAAAGGTTGGGGAGGGGAGCACTAGGGACAAAAAATATTAAAAACAAACAAACCCAGGGGGTTAAGGAGGCAGAGACTGTGGCATGCAATTTCCTAGGGCCCTTACAGCTGCCCCCAACAGCTGTATGGCCCTAAGAATCACATCAATGGTCCTCAGCATCCTCCCTTGGAAGGCATGCATAGCTCTCAACTACTCTCGCACCCCCCTCACGTAAGTCCCAAAGTCCCTCTGAAATGTTCCCCTAGTTAGAGGCTCATCATCAGGAGAATGTGCTCCCAATGATGAACCTCTGGGATGCTCACGTGGGTGGGGGCACTGAGGAACAAGAGGGCCATGGATGCCTGCCTGGGCCAACAAAAGCTGGCCTGTTTGTGTCCCCACATTTCTAACTCCCTGGGCAAAACAGGGAGGAGGCCCTACTTGATGGGGACGGGGAAGAAACCCAGGGTGCACCTCTTCTGCAGAAGATAGCCCAATGACCACCGCTTCCATCCTCCTCCTCCCCAGTGGCAGCGGCTGTTGCATGTTCATATATAGAAATACATGTTTTCTATATTTGAACATTGCCCAGTAGCATGGAAGATTAACTTGCCACCAGCCCCAGTCCATTCAGCACGCAACCTCTCTGTCCACCTCCTTTTCTTCTGGTGTAGCCTGCAGTGGGCCTTCTTCAGATCCTCTATCTATAGGAAAGAAATAGGAAGACTACCATGAGTGTGATCTGTAGCTGGTAATGTGACCTCCATATTGGTATGTGACAATGAATGCTATTACTACATTTAGCCTTCATTAAGGACCATGATTTCCCACTTCAATACTCATGTAGCTGTGGAATATCCATTCGTGTGCAGTAACATCAATCCTGCAACAGGTCCTCGTGAATGCCTTCTCAATGCATTGTTAATTATTTGCTCTCCTGAGGTCTGTGCTTCTTTACTCACTCTTTGGCCAACACCAAGGCATGCAGGTTTCCTAGTTATGATCTAGGAGCATGCTTGCTAATGAGTAAGGGATATAGTCAGCTCGGTATGGCAGAGCGTCTCATGCACAGTAATTGTGACTACCCAGAAAAGCTGACTACCTAGGAGCAAGCCAGTCCTGAGGGTACAACGTATTGATAGACATAACAGCAGGAAACCATTTTATATTTCATGGGAAAGTAACTACCATCTCTTCCTTACAGCATTTACAATACTTATAGCAGTAAGGCTTCAACCATTTCTATTAAATGTGGCCTACTGTGTTAGTTACCCATTATAATGTCTTGGTAGCTATGATCATGCATTACAATAATCCTAGGTGTTAACTGTATCATATACATACATAAGTATATCATATAAAAACCTATGGTGGCAAATGGCATTACCTGACCTTCCCCCCCCCCATGTCCCCATATGCGATAGTTTACATAACAGTAAACACATTCAACTTACACCATGGCAGTGGTGCGCGCAGGGGCATATACTTCGCAGAAGGGACATGCACAACTTGCGGCCGAAACATGTGCATATTTTGCATAACTCACGTACATATGCGTGAGCCATGCACGTGAGCTATGCAAAACATGCATCTGACTATGAACGTATTGTGGCACCTGACTATGAACATATTGCATAATAAGATGGCTACCTGAAGAGTGAGAGAACATAATAACATGGCTACCTGAAGAGTGAGAAAATTAGGTATTTCAGAGAGAATACGAGAGGACACTTCCAGGCAGATAATATGTAACAAGGGTAAAGTAGTTATCAGGGGGATATTGATTTCTCATGCCTCAGCTTTAAATCAGAAGGGATAAAGGGGAAGTACTAAAACTAATTAAAGACACAGGAAGGGTAATTTTATAACAGTATAAGTAACTTTTTAGGGATGTGAATCGTGTGCCCGATTGTTTTAACGATCGGGTTCGGCTGGGAGGGGGGGGGGGGAAATCTGATCGTTAGAGATGTGAATTGTGATCGGTTCCGATTCCAATTCACATCACTAATTTTTTTTAGTGAGGCCCGCGCCGATAAAAAAAACCCCCACCTGACCCTTTAAAATTACCCCCTTAGCCTTCCCCACTCTCCCGACCCCCCCCCCAAAACTTTTTACACATACCTGGTGGCCCAGGGGGGCCGCGGGCAGCGATCTCCCGTTCCCAGGCCATCAGCTGCACTAAAAAAAATGGCGCCGATGGCCCTTTGCCCTTACCATGTGACAGGGCAAAGGTAGCACCGGCGCCATTTTGAATATTGGCAATAGGGCCCGAGTGCAGGAGATCGCTCCCGGACCCCCGCTGGACCCCCAGGGACTTTTGGCCAGCTTGGGGGGGCCTCCTGACCCCCACAAGACTTGCCAAAAGTCCAGCGGGGGTCCGGGAGCGACCTCCTGCACTCGGGCCGTATTGCCAGTATTCAAAATGGCGCCGGCGCTACCTTTGCCCTCACAATGTCACAGGGGCCAACCGTCATTTGACATTGAAAAGGCTTTTGATTGCAGAAGGGGGAGCTCTAGATCATACCCTAGAGAGTTTACAAATTTTTCAGAAGTTGAATCAAAGCTTGATCTGTAGTCAAGCTAATTGTTAATGGAGTGGCATCTGAGAATTTTAGGCTCAGTAGGGAACTTGGCAGGGAGGCACTCTCTTGTCATTTTTATTTGTATTGGTTATTGTGCCCTTAGTCATAAAACTGAGGACTTCAAATGGTGTCAAAGGAATAGCAATGGGAGGGCTACACGCATGAATCGTTAATATAAACTGTAGATGATTTATTGTTAGCAATGGATTTGGAAAACTTCCCATGAGAGATTAAGAAGATTCTAACTGAATCTGGAAAGGCATCAGGTTATAAAGTTAACTGGACCAAGTCAGAGATCTTACTGTTAAATAGAAAGGAGAGAAGGGGGCTTGGGAATTTGAGTATAGCTAAAGCATTACCAAATTGAAACATTTTAGGAATTTTTCTCACCAGGGAGCTTCCAAATATGCTTGAGGTTGATCTTGACCAGCTTCTATTAAACATTGGAGATTATTTGGAAATGTGGATGTATCTTCTATTATCACTACCTGGTGGGATCAATATGACTGATAGGATGTTTCCTCACCTTCTTCTATATATACTGGTTAGGATCCTTTGGAAACTGGACAATATACTGTTTATACAAAATTTCTTTGGAAAGGAAAAAATTCTCAGCTGAACTGAAAGCTTTTGCATTGCCATTTACTTAAGAAGAAGGGGAGAAGGGGATTAAATAGGCTACGTTTGCTGTCTTCCAGGCTTTACTATTGAGTCTTCTATGTAGTACAGTGTGCAAGGGGGAATATTAGGGATAAAAGAAGCCTATGTGGATTGATATGGAACAAGATACACTGGGTCCATGTAACATTTTGGAAGAAGTTTGTCAGGCCTTCAATATATTGCAGATCAAGAATTTAATACTAGAGGCTTCTAGCGAGATCTGGAAGATGGTACATAAATTTGTGGATCTGTCTCCATATTTTTCACCAAATTTGAATACATTTTAAACTAAAGATCAATGGAACTAGTTCTTATGCATATATATTGGGTAATAGATCTGTGTGTAATGAAGGAATATTGAAATCCTTTTTAGATCTGCAGGAGGATTTTGATTTACCCAGAAATAATTTCTGGAGATGTCTTCAGCTTAGAGATTGCATGAGGAAATCCTGATTTTTGTCACATGGTTTAAGGGAAGAATCAGCCATGGGTAAGTTTCATTGAGGAGCTCTATTAAAGGGATGGCCTCTGAAGGATATAGAATTATTAATGGGGGAGGGGCTTATGGGAAGGATTAGATAAACTGAAATTAACATGGAGAAAGGATCTGGAGATATCTATAGGAAAAGAAAATTGGGCTAAAACATCAACAGAGTTAAGGGATACCCAAATAATCACAAGTGTTTTCATAGGCTTTACTGGTGTCCTAAGCAACTTAAATAAATAATAAAGTCCTTAGGGAGTGTTATTATTTGTGATAATTGTGGGTGGATCCTTGGGCCGGTGGCAGATGACCACGCCCCCGGGGGAAGATCCCGAGAGGGACCATTGGTCAGGCTCAGAGTTGGGAGACAGACACACACTAGTTCTTTTATTAAACTGTTTTAAAGAACCACCAGAGGTGGCAGTAGTGAGCTGGAAGAGCCCGGCTGGGCTGTAGTCCCTCAGGCACTGGAACAGCAATCCCAGGATGGCTGAGCTGTAGAGAAACTGAGATAGTGAGTAGACAGAGTATGCAGAGTTCAGGAACAGAACCTTGATGGTAACACTCACACAATAGTCTCTTGGAACAGCCCAGGAGCTGGAATGAAGTAGGCCCTCGAGGAGCGAGTACCTGGTTCCAGGGAAAGCTCTGAGAGAGAGATGGTAACTCTCTGGCGTTGTAGGCAGCGGTGACTTCCTGGCAGAAGTTATATTCGGTAGCAGGTCCGGGAACGTGGGCCCTCGAGGAGCGAGTACTAGGGATGTGAATCGTTTTAGGATGATTAAAATTATCGTCCGATAATTTTAATATCGTCTTAAACCGTTATGGAACACAATACAATAGAGATTCTAACGATTTATCGTTATAAATCGTTAGAATCGTGAGCCGGCACACTAAAACCCCCTAAAACCCACCCCCGACCCTTTAAATTAAATCCCCCACCCTCCCGAACCCCCCCCCAAATGACTTAAATAACCTGCGGGTCCAGCGGCGGTCCGGAACGGCAGCGGTCCGGAACGGGCTCCTGCTACTGAATCTTGTTGTCTTCGGCCGGCGCCATTTTCCAAAATGGCGCTGAAAAATGGCGGCGGCCATAGACGAACACGATTGGACGGCAGGAGGTCCTTCCGGACCCCTGCTGGACTTTTGGCAAGTCTTGTGGGGGTCAGGAGGCCCCCCCCCCAAGCTGGCCAAAAGTTCCTGGAGGTCCAGCGGGGGTCAGGGAGCGATTTCCCGCCGCGAATCGTTTTCGTACGGAAAATGGCACCGGCAGGAGATCGACTGCAGGAGGTCGTTCAGCGAGGGTTCCGGCGCCTCGCTGAACGACCTCCTGCAGTCGATCTCCTGCCGGCGCCATTTTCCGTACGAAAACGATTCGCGGCGGGAAATCGCTCCCTGACCCCCGCTGGACCTCCAGGAACTTTTGGCCAGCTTGGGGGGGGCCTCCTGACCCCCACAAGACTTGCCAAAAGTCCAGTGGGGGTCCGGAAGGACCTCCTGCCGTCCAATCGTGTTCGTCTATGGCCGCCGCCATTTTTCGGCGCCATTTTGGAAAATGGCGCCGGCCGAAGACAACAAGATTCAGTAGCAGGAGCCAGTTCCGGACCGCTGCCGTTCCGGACCGCCGCTGGACCCGCAGGTTATTTAAGTCATTTGGGGGGGGTTCGGGAGGGTGGGGGATTTAATTTAAAGGGTCGGGGGTGGGTTTTAGGGGGTTTTAATGTGCCGGTTTTGCAATTTTACGTTTTTTCGATTTTTTACAATTTTTCACGATATTTTACCCCCCCAAACGGCAACAATATGATTCCCTCCCCCTCCCAGCCGAAATCGATCGTTAAGACGATCGAGGACACGATTCACATCTCTAGCGAGTACCGGTTCCAGACTGTCACCTGAAAATCAAGAGAGAGAGCGAGGCCCCCGAGGAGCGGGTACCCCTGGTAAAGTCCGAGGAGGCAGAGTAGCAAGGTAAGCGGAGAGTGAATCCCATCCGCAGCGATACCTGGAGGAAGCTAGGTAGGAAACCCTTTGCTAACTCGATTAGCTAGCAAAACAAGAGACCTTAAATATCTGGCGATGATGACATCTCAGGGGGACGCCCCTGAGGTTCGCGCCACAGCTGGTACGTGAGTCGGGGCTGCGCCGCATGTGCGCCCTTAGGCCTCAGAAGAACATGGCAGAAGGCAGCGTCTAGCCGGTCCGGGGACGCCGGAGGAGATTGGCAAGATGACGCCGCGGCAGCCAATCTTCCATCAACCAAAGAGGGAGTCGCCAAAGAGGTAAGGTGGGCGGAGTGGAGACGTCAGACAGCGACGGTCGCAACAGGGAGCCAGAACGGGCTCTTCTGAAGTGGTGCTCATTAGTGGAGGACTCAAGATACAAATTGATGTAGAACTGGCATGTTTTGATTATCTGGAATTGGAAACCTTGGCAATCAAACTTATTCAAGGAATGAAAGGATTTGAAATCTAGTTTTGCTTTTTTCATAGAATTAATTACAATAAAGATAGAGCTCTTCTTCTTTCTGTAAAATATGGGGAACATTTTTTGAACATCAGGATGAAGCATAGTGACTCATTATTATGGATTAGACTTGGTCATGAGAGTGGATTTCTTTTTTGATAGTGGGAGCAATCTCAAATGGGGAGAAGCTGATGATTCAGGTGCAATGACTTGGTGATTATACTTTTATCAGAGGACTGGCAGACAATGTCATTTTGTTTTTACTTTATTTACTATGATATTGTTCTGAGTGTATGCAATATCGGCATATATTGAAATTTATTTATTTATTTATTTATTTATTTAAATCTTTTTCTATACCGTCGTTAAGGTGGGTACCATCACAACGGTTTACAGTAAGGCACAAAAGTAATGCTATTAATGCTATTGGAATCTATCAGTTTACACAGGTGCCATAAGGTTCGGTAACATAGTTTTTAATCAATGTTAGTTGTTAAATGAGTGTGAACACTATCATGTCCAGGTCAATTCTATAGCAGTTTTGAGTCTAGGACTCATTCTATAAATGTAACTTATCCTTAGTGATGAATTCTATTAAAACCTACACCCTTAGTGATTCCTGTTTGTGTGGGTGTTTCGTATCTTGCACTTCCCTGGTTTGAATCTTGCGTTTCCCTGGGTTCTATTCTCCCTTCTCTTTTAGAAAGGCTTGTTTAAATAGCCAAGTTTTTAGACTTTTTCTAAATGTTTTGTTTTCTCTTTGTAGTCTTAATTCCAAGGGCATGGAATTCCATAGTATGGGTCCCGCTAAGGATAATGCCCTTTCTCTTACCTGGGTTAGTCTTGCTGTTTTGACTGATGGAATAGTTAGAAGTGCTTTGTTGGCTGATCTTAGATTTCTGTTGGGGATGTGTACACGGAGGGCTGTGTTAAGCCAGTCTGCATTTTCGTTGTGTATTAATTTGTGTATGGTGCATAGTGTTTTGTACTGTATTCTTTGTTCAATGGGTAGCCAGTGCAATGCTGTGTTGTCCTCAATAAAAATTCCTAATTAGTCCTCCTTGACTGCAGTCCATATAATCATCCACGCATTTTGACCTTATGCATGGTGAGAAGCCATATAGGACAATCATATCAACTAATGCAGCCTTTTTCAGCAAATTAAGTTATAGTTCATGATTAATGTATATAGCAGCATACGAGGAAACATTTTTGAGGAGAAGATTCAAAATTTTTTAACTGGAGGTAAATTAATAGTATAGTCCTCCTACCAATCACTAAACAGTATTAAAAAATCCCGTTTAGGAGACAGTTTGGGTTTTGCTTTAAAAAATGAGTAAAACAAATGGTTCACAGCAATTTACTTCTTCCACCTGTGGACAATTTCTAAATTCCAACAGGCAAAACACACTAATAAAACTATGCAGGTAGCAAAAAGTAAATGCACACTTAATCAAGGGAAGCGCCCAATGCGACCTAGTACCTGAGCATTTGTTTTGCCTGCATTCGAAAATAGAATTCATTTAGCATTATCGCAAGGATACTTTTCTGTCCTGTGCCAGTTAGGATGTGAATACTCACAGATCCGCACATGCTCAAAGGTTTACACCATCTTCAAAAATGTGTTAACTGTGAATAGTCACATAAATCAAAATCTAATCTAAATAAATCTGAATTTCCGGAAAACAATCTGTAGCAGATTTCAACTGGGTCATGATTATATCAGTAAATTTGAGGAGAAAATATGAAGAGTTCAACCAAGTCGGAGGTCAGGCTTAAGTTATTCACCTTCCTCTTGCTTCTTAGTTTAGTAAAGGGCTGCAGACAGGAGCTTGCTCTTCCTTCCTTTCTTCTTTTTTAATTACTGAATCACTTAGGGTCTTTTTTATTGAAATCTCAACACCTCATTAAGTAATAATATCTGCAGAGCTATATGCGCCATAAATGAGCACTATATATCACTGGAAAACTAAAAATCAGAACATGCTTATAATATAATATACAGTATATAGTGACTGAGGGAATAAAGACCTCAAAGATATTACTACCAGCTGATTAGAATGAGGCACAAAAGATTTAGGTTTGCTTTGGTAATTATAAACTCATAAGTACATGTGTCTCATGATGCTAGGGCATGTGTTTATCCCTTTCACAGTCTTTTAAAATAGTGTTTCTACCATCTTACTTTGTGCAGGATAAAATGGAGGGGTTGCTAGGAGAAGCCCGACCTCTATCTCCCATATTCTCCTGTTCCATATTCAGACTTGTCAATTTCATGGGATAGAAGGGGACTAACTTTTGTTAATACTCTGAGACGTTGCCAAATCAAAGCATGAATAGGGACTATTGAGCATCCTGCTCAGTACATAAATCAGGTAACCTAACTGATAAATCAAAGTGGACTCATACCTTTCTTACCCTGTCTCTCCAAGACTTGCCAAAAGTCCCTGGTGGTCCAGCGGGGGTCCGGGAGCGATCTCCTGCACGCGGGCCGTCGGCTGCCAGTAATCAAAATGGCGCTGATAGCCTTTGCCCTTACTATGTCACAGGGGCCGACCAATGGCACCGGTAGCCCCTGGACCACCAGGGACTTTTGGCAAGTCTTGGGGGGGGGTCAGGAAGGAGGGGGGTTGTTGTTAATTAAATTTTAGCCGGGAAACGAATAAGAATGGAATGCATGAACGGATCGGGGGCCCCCCTTGCCGAATGCAACGTATCTGCCCCCCGCCCCCCCCGAATACGAATGTAACATATGCGGTCCCTCTGCACATCCCTATAAGGCAGCAAGAATGCTTTAATATAGGCTTCTGTTGAACCTAACTTTCAAATACGTCCATGTGGCCCTCATATAGATACATATAGGGGTCCATGGAGATTGATCAATTGTTTTAGAACCTGTGCATAGTCATCTGCACAGGTTTTTAAATATACTTATTTTTTCCCCCTCTGGAATCTCTCCATTGCCTCAGGTACAAACTTAGATTATAAGCCCTCTGGGGATAGGGAAATACCTACAGTGCTTTGAAGTGCTGAAAAAAGTGTGAAAAGCAGAATATAAAAATGTAAAATAAATAAATAAAAATTAGTATGTACATACACTCCAGTTACACTGGGGTGGGCTCATTCTAAAATGGCCTCCCAAAATGAAAACCAAATTTCTTGGCCAGGGATGTGGCGAGGCTGGCCACATTCATTGTTTGCAATGAGGACTTCTGGTTCCCCATTTGAAGGGTCAGGCAGCATGCCAGTCACATGCGCGAGGCCTGGCAAGGCCTGTGCCTGGAATTCAATCGTGGAGCCTCCCATCCCCAGATTGTAAGTGCCACCAAGGTATCTTTGGTAAGTCCAAATTTGACCATGTTACCCCTCTTTTGGTCGAGCTTCACTGGCTCCCAGCGCCCTATGCATTCAATTTAAAATAAGATGCCTAATATTTAAAGCTTTGTGGTGGGGCAATCCATTATCTTTCCTCTATTATTTCTCCTTATCTACCCTCTCATTCATTCACTGAGGTCCTCCCAGCAGGAGCTTTTAGTGACTCCTACTATCAGAGAAATTATATCTTCAGAGTTCCAGGGCCTGCAGTCATAGGCAACATCTTGCAGCAAGCCCACTTTTTAAAAATGCCTGTTTGTGTTTGCTGAAAACAGCATAATGGCAGCATAAAGACCCTAGTGCATGGTGGATTAGAAGGTTGTTTTGTAGATGCTAGACATGAGCAGGAAATGGACAAGGAAGGAGATGAGGAGCAGAACAAGGCATTGTTGGAGAACGAGCCCAACCCCACATCTCTTTGCACATGATGGGGCTGATGAGGAAATATCCACAGGAGGGGACGAGCAAAGCAATTCATCTAGAGCAGAGGAGCTATTGCCATTTACCCCTGCAGAGAGCCACATTTTTGTTCAAAAAAATCAACTAGCAGATCTCATTGTTGGATGACATCAGGATATGCAGGGCATAAAGGAAGTGTTGCAAGAGTTGCTGCAGGGAATTAAACAGATGCTGTTGGAGGAAATTAATTGTATTAGTTGTGTTTTGAGAGAAGTGCTTCAGCACATGCCTCCATGTCAGCCACAACCAGCATGGACCACTCCCTGGCGGTCTCTTGGATGATGTCTCTCTGTGCAGTAACACCTATGCCATGGTTTCAACCTTCCCCAGCTGTTGTTCCACCAGTAAAGTTGAGGCTCCCCTTGCATGTCCAACACCACCAAGGATGCCTCCTCCCACTATGGCTAGGGATGTGAATCGTTTTTTGACGATTTAAAACAATCGTCAGATATATTTTAAATCGTCAAAAATCGTTAGAGCCGCGATACAATAGCAATTCCCCCGATTTATCGTCAAAAAAATCGTAAATCGGGGGAGGGGGAGGGCGGGAAAACCGGCACACCAAAACAACCCTAAAACCCACCCCAACCCTTTAAAACAAATCCCCCACCCTCCCGAACCCCCCCAAAATGTTTTAAATTACCTGGGGTCCAGTGGGGGGGGAGGGGGGTCCCGGCACGATCTCCCGCTCTCGGGCCACGGCTGAGTTAATAGAAATGGCGCCGGTGGCCCTTTGCCCTTACCATATGACAGGGCAAAGGTAGCGCCGGCGTCATTTTGGCTCCTGTCACCCGACTTCACGAGTGCAGGAGATCACTCCCGGACCCCCGCTGGACCCCCAGGGACTTTTGGCCAGCTTGGGGGGCCTCCTGACCCCCACAAGACTTGCCAAAAGTCCAGCGGGGGTCCGGGAGCGACCTCCTGCACGCGGGCCGTATTGCCAATATTCAAAATGGCGCCAGCGCTACCTTTGCCCTGTCATATGGTAAGGGCAAAGGGCCACCGGCGCCATTTCTATTAACTCAGCCGTGGCCCGAGAGCGGGAGATCGTGCCGGGACCCCCCCCCCCCCACTGGACCCCAGGTAATTTAAAACATTTGGGGGGGGGGGGTTCGGGAGGGTGGGGGATTTGTTTTAAAGGGTCGGGGTGGGTTTTAGGGTTGTTTTGGTATGCCGGTTTTCCCGCCCTCCCCCGATTTACGATTTTTTACGATTTTTAAAAAAAACAAAACATGACGATCAGATTTCCCTCCCCCCCCAGCCAAAATCGATCGTTAAGACGATCGATCACACGATTCACATCCCTAGTATGTAGTATGTTTTGGAAGTATGCCCTTTCTACATGCATGACATGCGTTCTGTGTCTGTGGCTTCTTGCACATTGGCCATTTCCAGCAAATATCAACTAGGTGCAAATATTATAAATCTGATCCTTAGTAAATAAGGCCATAAATGATTACCTTTCTAACCACTCTTGTAGAGACGTGGAATCGTTCACAGTCTTAAGCTACCGAGCATGTTCAAAAATAAAGAATCGCTTTATCATTTTTGGAGATTCATTGGTTTTGAAATGTAGTTTCTTATAGTAATCCTTTGTGCTGAACAAGTACACACACATTTTCTTTGCTAGAAGTTCTCTGATTATATTTTAATTATTTATTTTCATATTTTGCATTGGATTTCATCTGTATTTATAAGGGGTAGCTTTCTGGATTTGGAAAGCCTTGTGCACCTACTAAAATATTTCATCAGTAAGCCATTTCTTTGACTTTTTCATGAACAGGATATACTTTGCCACACCCGCGTTACGTTAATGATCAACAGAGAGAAAAAGCCAAAAAGTCAGAAAAATGAAATGACAGATGAAGGGAACTCAGGCAAAGAAATCCTCCATAATGCTATATTTTTTTTTATCAGAGTACAAACAGTTAAATTAATTTACTAAGTGTCAGCATGATTTCTAAACCTCTACATTCAACTAGAGTTGAAAAAATGTCAGGTTGGTTGAGAAAATGACATTCTCCAGCAGTATAATGTGGTCTCTGTGACACTGACAGCCTCGGCTCCTTTAGAGCTGTGGGGTTCTTCTGTGTACGATTTCTGACTGCTAGAACCAGAGTGCAGCTGCTCCTTCACTCAGCCTCCTGCTTTCTATGGCAACAGCACTGAGCTTTGCAGAATATGACCTGCAGAGCAAAACCCCATCTTAATTAATGCTTAATTGGTTTAATGCAGCATGCATTATGTGGAAAAGCTCGAGCTATTTTAATCTGAATTTAAAGGATGACATTTGAGGCTTGAGGGCCATAACCTAAAAATGTATTTACTTTGTAGAATTTGTGCTGCTCCTGTTATTATTCTATTTCTTGACTTGTGGGAAAGGAATCCCTACTATCTCTCCAGGCTGGCATCCCATTTCTGTAGAAGTGATGGGGGGAGAGGGGCACAAATGAAGCGCAGATTTCTCTCTAGGAGGTGGTACTGTGGGTTAAGGTCTTTAGTAGGGAAGGAGGAACAGGAGACTTGGTGTTAACACCTGTGTGCTGGCTTTTAACAGGAATCAGGACCCTTTAAAAACCGATGTTAATGACAGTGATAATCATGGGGGGGGGGGGGGGGTGAAGGCCCTCCCTTCCCCCATAAAGTTTCTGATTTATTTTAATGCAGGCGATTTAATGCTATTTATTTAGAAAAATATTAAATACAAATGTTAAACATAACAGAAAATGATTTGCCACCGGATGGACTGCCTGATTGGCATAATTAAGATCAGCCATACAAGCGAGTGCTTGTAATTAAAAGGGGATGGGGGTCCTCAGTGGGGGAAGGGGCCTTTATGATTTTGAATGCATTCGTTTTCATACCACAGTTTAAAGCCATCTGTTATAGCAAAGCATGGCACTACTATTACAAAGTAACCAGCATGATTTCATCATTTGCTTTTATTACCTTTCCATTCAAAACCCTTGTTTCCCCTCCTAGCATGTCAAATTGCCCCCAAAACCATATTATGCAGCAGAGAAATGTCGTTCACACATCACTGGCTATTGATTTACTTTATTTATTGGAACAAAATCAGCTTGAGCTAAACATTTTGTCCCCCATTTCCAGTCCTGTAAGTGGTATAGTTCACAGCGAGATAGGTAAACCCAAATGTGCTGGGTCACAATTTTCCATGGCTTTCTAATCAGTGTGTGAAAAATTTTCTAATGAATAATGGTTGCACATTTCCACAAACTAATTAACCAGGGTGAGACTGAAACTAATGATTATATTTATCTAATATAATTTCACATCTGTTACTAGTGGTAGTAATTTTTTTTCCCATCCACTGTGTCCTCAAAATTACAGCCTGGCTTTTCAGATATAGTGACATGACATCAGTTTAAATAGAAAATGCACAGTTTTATTGGCTGTTTATTATATTTAATTCAGAAGACCATGGGGATGTTGAGATCATTTTTTAAAGTTTCTGCACACATGAAGGATCCTGTATAAAACAGAATCAATGTTTGCTGTTGTCAATTGTTCAATGTGGCTCTTGACTTAGTGAGACCAATTCTTTCACTTCAAGGCAAATGAGATATTCTTAGCAATACAAGCAGTCCATCCCTTCTTCACTTCCGGTGGTTATTCTGGTGTGATATGTTTTGATGAAATTGCCCAGATCCCAACCCCCGGCCTGCCTCCCATTTTGTTGGCCCGGCACTTCTGCACGTAACAGGGGTTATGCGTGTGGCTGGGCATGTTCTAAAAATGCGTGTAGTGCGCACAACCCCCATTTTATACGCACATGGGCCTTTTAAAATCGGGCCTTCAGGAGTTTAAGAAAAATGTGAAAACTTGCCTTTTCCATTAGCTTTTGGCAATGCAGTATAGCATTAGATCTATGGTCATCTGCCTCACTTATATGAGGTGTGATTTGTACTTGTCTTTCTTTTTATGGTGTGATAATATCCCTGTCTTGTGATTTGTATTTTATTTTTGCCTCATACTCCATGTTCATTGTTTTATTTTATGCATATAACCTTGTAAACACCTCGATCAAGACCCCAGTATATGAAACCTTTTAAATAAATTTATTTATTTATTTATTTATTATTTTTACTATACCGGCTTTCATGACATGAATCACATCAAACCGGTTTACATTTAACAAAGTGTGCAAGATAAGAGATAACTCAAACAATTGTAACAAGAGCATTGTAAGGAGAGTGACAGTTACAATAAAACAGGGAAATAAATAACTGGGAGTTGGAGGTGAGAAGAGGGGGATTTAACTTACAGCAACTTATTTACAAGGTTACAAGATTGATTAATAAATAAATAAGTAAAGGAGGTAACCCCAGCTATCACTCCAAAGCAACAACATAACACCAATTTTGGCAGCACTGCATTGGCTGCCAATTGAGTCACGTATCCTTTTAAAGACTTTATGTACTTTACACAAAGTGATCTTTGGAGATCAAAATGATTGGTTGAAAGCGGCAATTCGGCTTCATACCCTACAAAGGAACTTGAGATTGGCAAATAAAGGTCTATTGACCATACCCTCAATCAATACAGCTAAATTAACATCAGTACGTGATAGAGCTATCTCACTAGCAGGCCCAAAACACTGGAATGAAATGCCACCCGAACTAAGATTACAGCCAGATTTTAAGAATTTTAAGCGGAACCTGAAAACATGGATGTTCAAAAGAGCGTACGACATAGGTAAATGATAGTCGTTGAACTGAATTTTCTTAGTGCTTTTATCTTTCACTGTTTCTAATTATTTGTTTTAGGATTTTATCTGTATTATTATGTATTTTACCCTTTTAAGAATGTAGTTTATCTCAAATGATGTATTTATTTTCTTAAAAATTTGTAAACCATTGTGAAAGTTTTAACTATATGACGGTCTGTAAAACCTGTTAAATAAATAAATATATAAATAAATAAATAACTACTGACTGGTTAAAAACACTTTTATTTATTTATTTATTTAAAGTCTTTTATATACCGATGTTCATGTACTGGTACATATCATGTCGGTTTACATAGAACCAAAGTTGGAAATTACATCGAACAAGAGGTTACAAATAACAGGGCTAACTTCGTAAGGACTTATAGATAAAGCTGAGAACGACTTAAAATTATTACAAAAAACAAATAGCAAATAACAATCAAACTCAGATTTACGACAGAACTTATTAAGCATGGGTGCATATTAAAGTCCAACTAACAGGAGAATTTATGTTTATGGCATCAGATATCTGGCGTGGAGTACGAAATGCTTATTTCATTTGTCCTTGATCCCAGAAGGAATGGCACTCCATACCTCTTAGCCAGAGACTGTAGTTACAATAACAGCTAAGAAAGGGGAATTCAAGATGGGGAAGACTGTGTGAATGTATGTGTGAGAGAGAAATAGTAAAGTTGTGACTAAAAAGAAGCATTGACTTACATTAGGATAAGAAAGATATTGTGAATGTCATATAGGATATTGTTGGCATTATGGAATGGAAGTCAAAAGCTGTATTTAAAAGAAAAGAACTGCCATCCTGGCTAAAAAAGAAATGTGATATCATACAAATCAGAGGTTAACAAGACATATTTTCCTAATATACTTTATTCATAACATGCTTTACATGTACAATTTTTTATTATTGCGACCGGACCTTATATACCTTGCTTACATACAATATTAAATACAATAAGAAAATGTTCTCTCCAACATTTATAGATATAATACCCGCAAAAAATCCCCACTCATACTAGACCCTCATTCACATCACACCTCAAACATACATTACCCATACCATTACCAACCCCCTATTAAAATATAGTAAAAATTGTGTTTGTCTCAGGATACAATGTATTATATATAACTAAAGCACAAATCTATTTCCTCCTACGAGTGCCTCGTTTCGCCTTATCGCACAAGCTTCCTCAGGGAGATTCAATATATTATCCCTCCTTCAATTTTCACCCCTGTATTTTGTTCTTGTTTTCTTTTCACCAGATGACTATTCACCCCGTATTCTGTACTAATTTTCTTTTCATCAAGTGACTGTTTTCATCACTGGCTAATTCTTATACACGGGCCACATCGCACAATTCTTCCTGCAATCAAACCAACAATACTTGAATCCAATTTTAAACTACTTTCCAATACATCAGTGCTTTTACACCTTTTCCATAGGAGCCACCTAAGGCTCCTATACTTCTACATTTTTAACTGAACATATACTGTGCAACTGCGAATTAATATATTTCCACTCACTTAATTTTCATAACAATACCGTTTTAACTTCTCCTTGAATGAACTTCAAATGTCATACCATCGACCTCCTCAGAATATCTCACCTCGCAGATCATAAGCCGAATTTCACTCCTCATTCTAAAACATGAACATTCACTATAATTGCATGCCACCATAAACCCATTAGCTTCCTACATATCTGCAAAACTACTTACTATTCAATGCTCATATGATGAAGCTCCTCAGAATACCTTCTTACAGATATCATGCCGGATTTCCTCTCCTCAATCTAGAACACAAACACTTGCTATGATAGCATACCCACCATAGACTCTTCATTTACCCATGTTTCCCAGAAAAACTACTTATAAACAAATAGTCAAATTCCTCAAAATACTTAACTTCACACGTATCACACCGACTCTGCACACAATTTTCATGCCAACATTTCTCAGAATGTCGGCATGAAAATTGTATTACCTTCTATGTCACCCAACCTTACGTCCAGGTGTTCTTCAAAATTTCAACAAACTTTATGTGATCCCAAATACTCACACTGAATACCATCGAGGTCTCAGGGTTTTTCTCAGAAACTTCAACACGATCCATAGAAAACCTCCCACTCTATTTCTTCATTTAATCCAAAGGGGACGACAGTTCTCCAATTAAATATACATCTTTGCTCTATTTTCTTTAATACTTTATTTTCTGCCCCTTATTGATTAATATTACACTGTTGTATAACAAAAAAACTCAAGTGCCCTTAAAATTATCTTTTGCATGGGAAACATTTGAAAGTTAGAAAAAATAGGAAATATTTTCAAAACACTTTGGATAGAAATTTGTATTTAGAGTAGAAGATAGAAGATTTCTTCATGAAAAATAGAAGGAATAACCACATAAGTGGGTGTCATCATCCAATGGTGCTGCGCTGACCTGAAATGCATTTCCTCAGAGCTCAGAAAGACCTAAAATTCTTTCTGAGCAAGTGGAGGGATTCCTGCTCAGTTGCCCCATGTGAGTGTTCTCAGTTGGTTTTCTTCTGCTGAAGCAAAAGGATGTTTTTTTGCTCTCTCTCATAAATGCTCGCTATTCAGTAACATTTTCTTGTTCTTATTTTCTTCACTTCTTATTATTTTCTTTTTCATACGAATGGTTTTTGCTGTGTCTCTTCAAAACAAAAATTACTTTCCCCTGTGTTTGTATATCATGTCAGGAAAGAAGCCTTTCAAGTAGTTTTCCAAATGTGATTTTAAGATGTCAATCAAGACATCACTATGCCAAGACTGTGTCAGTGCACATGAAGTTAATATCATCCACTTCTGGCATTGACAGACTCTCGGTGCCATCCATATCAAATGTTTTGGCACCAAAGATATCTGCATGAATATGCTTTGACTCTGAAGCATCATCATCTAATTCCCTTGCTAGTACTTTGCTAACTCCACTATCAACTCAACATGAAAACTCTGTAGATAAACCTCATATCATCCCTGCACAGGAAAAGGCCCCATCATCAATACTGGCACCAGATTCAGATACCTCTTCAAAGGTGCTTCCACCACTTCTTCTAGAGTACCACCCATTCACCCAAACATTATGGTTGGAATTTGTTCAAAAGTATACAAGGAATATTCCAGCCACTCCTCCACCTCCATCACTAATGAAACCCATTTTAGAAAATTCCTCTAACTAATTGGACTCTCAGTCCTCCATTTCAAGGAAAACATTAGAACCAGCTAGAAGTAATCACCGCTGAAAGATATGACCTTCCTAGCCTTCATTTAGAAAATGGCAGCAGCAATTCCATTCAAATTGGAGGAAGATGCATATCCAAGAGCAGATATTTTGAGCATTCTCAAATACATATAAAGCGCCAAGCAAATCATTCTTGAGCAGTACATAGAGTTCTTCAGGAACTGAATTCTAAAATGTGGCACAACCCTCACTCCACATTTCTAGTTGTGAGGAAATTAGACCTTAAATATAAGGTCCAACCTTGTCCAGGACATAAAAGAGTACAACTCTCTCACAAGTCCATGTTCATAAAGTCAGTAATGAAAAAAGCAAAGAGGTTAAACATGCCAAGGGACAAATGGAGGAAGAGGGCAATCAAGATGGCAGTGTAGCAGGTCAGAGAAACACCAACTACCTATAGTTTTCTTCTATACCTCATCCTAAATTGAAAATGCCTTCTAAGAGGAAGGGAAAGGTGAGGGTTTTCCCCTCAGAACCCTTACCAGGTCCCAGCCAGCTGGATATTGTATGTTTCCTGTCCCAGGCAGTGAGTTTGGAGGGAGCCAGGGAACCTGTTGTGAGCGCTGCGGCAGGAGAGCAAGTCACATCGCCGGAGGAGGCATCCCTCAGCTCTGACCTTCATGTGCCACCGGTGCAACGCAACCAATTCAGAGAGCCCGCTCAGGCGCAACTGTATGACGCGTCCAGAGCGCAGAAGCTGGGGGTGAGACCCCTGAACAAGGAAGCGGAGAGGTGTCGGCCCAATTGTGAGTAGACCAAGAAGTTGCTGGAAAGAGGCTTAATCCTTTGATAAACCCTGCGTTAGTGGGAGAAGTCCAGGATTTCGAGGCCGGAGAGAACATCATGGGCTTGGAAGCTCTGGGTGAGTCAACACCGGGGATATCAAGGCCGGAGACGGTAACCCTCGAAGCTATTTGGGACCTTATTGTAGGCCAGAGGTCTTCCTTAAACCGGCTGGAAAAAAAGGTGGACTCCCTTAATTATAATTTACAAGAGAAGATTTTGGGACTCCAAGAGCAGAAAGCAGCTCTGACAAATAAGCTATCAGAAATTGAGAAGAGAGTACAAACAAATAGTACTGTAAATTCTGTAATAATTAAAGAGCAACTTTCAACCTCTAAATGCTTAGAAATATTAGAAAATGGACAGAGACAATTAAATGTAAGGATATTAAATTTTCCCCAAATTATGGGGGAAACCCCATATACAACGTTAAAAAGATTTCTAACTGTTTGCGTGGGTTTTAATGATCAAAATATGCCTTCAGTTAATTCATGTAGATTTCTACCGAATAGGGAAACCCTTAGTAATGAAAATGCAAATATTGAAATTCCATCTAATTTAACGAGTTTTCTTGAGACGTCCAACTTTGAGATTATAGAGCAGAAAGTTCTCTTAGTTTCTTTTATCTCTACTCAGGATGTTACATTTGTAATGCAAAATTATTTCAGGAAGTTTCCTGTTAATTTTTGTGATCAAGAGATAAATATGTACCCCAATATGGCACCAATTACACAATACCGTAGAAAAGAATTCTTATCACTAAGGCAAAATGTAACCTCCCTAGGGTTTTCTTTTTCGTTAAGATATCCCTGTCGTTGTATTTTAAAGAAAGGGGAGGAAATATTTGTATTTTTTCAAATTGACCAGCTGCGACAGTTTATTGAAGCCCATAGACCAGCAACAACATCTCTCAATGTCTAAAAGGAAGAAGGTCTATTAGAAATGTATCACTGTAGTCTATGTAAAGCCCATCCTAAATGGGTTTTCTGATATTACTCCTGATAAATGTTTGAATGCCTTTTCTTAGGTTGTTCTATATATATGATAAGTTTAAATATCCTTGCCATATTGTATGATTTAATTGGAAGGTTTTTTTTTTTCTGAAAATATTTTTGAGAATGTTAAATGATTTAATTATTGAACATGTTGTGGTTATATCTCATTTATGGAAGGATAATCTAATGTAAAACTGTAATATGATTAAATAAATTAAAAAAAATAAAAGCAAAGAGGTCTACAATGTACTCTAGTACCTACCTGAGTAAGGATTCAAAATTACTAGATTGTACTGTGGACAGAAAATCTTTCAGTCAGCCATGTTACATAGTAGGATAGCGGCCCACCAGTTCCAAAAGGTACAATATCTTTATAATGTGGTTGGAAAGTTAAGAGATGCCTCTTCTCGACTTCCTTCATATCATAAGACCTTTTGACACCTCATCTAAATGAAGCAAAATAATGTACCAAACATCTTTTAAGATCTACATATGATGTGTATGATATTTAGATTTAGATTTATATTCCGCTGATTACTGCTTCCAGGTCTTAGAAATATCCATTGATTCCAGGATGTTATGATTTGTGGTTTTTGTGGGCCCTTGGCCCAAGGTGGGAATTGTTACTACCTGTGGGGAGGAGCCCCATAGGTCCACACCACCGGGAGGCGAGGTCTGGTCCAGCAGGAGCTCTGGGAGAGAATCTGCGGGAAGGACCTGAGGAGTGGGGTGAGAGACACAGCAATGAGGGACCCTACAGGAAGCTGGTAGACTGGAGAGAAGTACCTGAGAGGAGACCTCCAAGAGGGTGGCACTAGGCAAACCCAAGGAGCGGGAAGTGTGAGGCAGGAGCGCAGGAGGTATACTGCTGAGGCAATCCCAGGAGGCAGAGCTGTGTAGTGAGGAAGGTTCTGAGGCGATGTAGGATACCCCACAGAACGAGGAAGCCCGAGTCGAGTCTCCAAGTGATGACGTAGATATCCCCGAGAAGTGGGGAAGTGCCGGCTATCACTGGCATTGAAATTAGGCACTGCCCTGAGGAGCGGGGAAGCACAGACAGTCTCTGGAGTAGAACGTAGACATGGCCCGAGAAGTGGGGAAGCATGGACAGACTCTGGAGCGGGGAAAGCCAGGAGACCAAGTCTCTGGAGAGAGCGCATCCAGGCCCCTGAGGAGCGGGAACCTGAGCCAGGGTCCAAAGTCCAAGAAGGGTCCGAGACAACCACAACAAGTCCGATGAGACAGGAGCTAGTAGAGTAGCAATGGAACTCATTGCCAAGTCAGCTAGCAGGGGGAGAAGGTGGTGCTTAAGAACCCAGATCCAATGATGTCATCAATGAGGGACGCCCCTGAGGTTCCCGCCGTAACAACTTCAAAAGAGGGTGTGGTGGCACATGCGCGCACCTAGGAAGGCCCGGAGTCAGTGTAGATGGTGGTGGTGTCCTGGCCGCCACGAGGGACCATGAGATTCGTGGCAGAAGAGGCTGGCTCCTGCCGCGAGCAGGCCCGGAGAGGGAAGCAGGACAGTACAATACGTGAGTAGATGTGGTCGCAGCCATCTGCAGCTGACGGTCATAACACAGGAGACTTGTTTGGCTAAGGGCATCATAACTCTAGTAAGATATACAAGACAAATTAGTGAATACCTCATGCACTGTAGCAAAGTTATTTGAAGAGAAAATTAAGGAAATGATTGACCTTACTGTTCAACCCTCCCAAAACTATCAGAGGCTGTTAATCAACCACAGTCCTTCAAAAGACAATATTACTATCCTCATAAAAGATATCAGTCATATCCTCACAGTAACAGTACCAACACTCACAGCACCAGTACAATCAGCAGCAGCAACATCAGGGTAGATTGTATCCCTAAGAAAGGGCTGAAAAAAGGGCTAATCAGCAAACTTCACAAAAGCCAGAACATAGCTTTTGACTATGAAATTCCTCATTCCCATCATGCCCTTTCTAAAGCTCTTCCATTGGGGAAAATGTTTCAATTTTTCAGTCCCCAATGGTTTCTGATTACCAGAGGTACTCAGAATAATTTGCAAAGGGTATTGCTTAATGTTTTGGGGTTTTTTAAATTAATGCTTTATTGATTTTTACAAAGTATTACAAACATACTTTAAGGAAAAAGAAAAAGCATACAAAGGACATTTCATTATCAGGAAAATATTCCAACACATTTACACGCTTTTAAGCGATGAAGGAAACGGAAGAAGATAGGGCCGAAACTATTGGGAGTATTTAAGGAAAAAAAAAAACTCCATGAAGAAATTGGCTTAACATACAATGCCGGCAATTATATTCATGATTGTTATGTGGAATCTGGTCCAGATGGACTAACAACAGTTCTAGCATACAGGAATGATTTTAATTGCTCTACAAGAGTGAAAACAAAATTCTCATCTTTCCGCTTGACATTACATCTACATGGATACCTTAACACAAAAGTATATCCTAATGCTAGAACTTGGGGTCTCAATTCTATAAATTCTTTCCATCTAACCTGGGTAGGTCTTGATAGTTCTGGAAATATTTTAATTAACTAACCATAGAATTCAACATTTTGATTCAAAAAGAAACCCTTCATAACCCTACTAACGTCCCTTTCAGTAACAAAGGACACTAGGAGGGTTCCTCTATCCATAACTTCTATGTTGGAACTTTCAATAAATTGAGTTAAATTTTCCATAATTCCTATCTGAGCACCTCCTGGTTTTCTCATAGATTTCATTAATGCTTTATTAATTATCGGCAACTGTGACTCTTCAAATTTTAGACATTCAATCAAGAATTTTTTCAATGTAGATTGAACTCCTTCACCCAACATTCTGGGGAAATTAAGTAATTTTAAATTTAAATGTCTAGACTGTTTTTCAAGCATTTCCAATCATTTGGAATGCATTCCGATATCTTTAATCACTTTAATGTTCACAGTTTGAATTTGACTCAACGCTTGTTCAACTGTAACCAGCTTATTTCCTAGATCTTTTATTTGGGCTCCAAGGTTCAGGATTACAGAGTGTAATTCCATTTCCATCTTTTGGTATTTTGTGTCACAATCAATGACTAGCTGTCCCAAGCTAGCCACCAGGTCCCACAACTTTTCCAGGGTAACGACAGTTGGTTTTGGGGGAAGTTGTAATTTACCCCCCACGCGAACCATTGATAGTCCTGTTGCCTCTAGTCTCTGTGCCTCCAGGATCTTGCGTTCCTCCTCTGTGGGGTCTAATGGGGATATAGATGACAAATTTCCTCCCATTATCTGCTCCTCCGTTGCTCCCAACAGGCTTGAGAAGAGCTGCATTGCCAGCATGGTTTCGGCTCCCTGGCATCCCCCTCCCATTGGGGTGATGACATCACCAAACTGTGCTGGTTCCTGGAAGTTGGCCTGTGTCGCCGGGGCCGGCGGAGGATGACAATCCGGGGGTCTGAGTGTGGTTTCCCCTGGTGGACTCGAAGCTTCCCCTTCGACATCCACAGCGGGGAGTTCCTCCCCTGTTTTCTCCGACATTGAGGTGGCAAAAGCTGTAATCTTCCTCTGACCAGTAGGTAATGCAGGTTTGGGAGGGTATACACGCAGTTTACCCTACCTTTTAGCAGGCATTTCTAAGAAGAAACAAACACTCAGAAGAGCAGCTTTATGAGCAGCCTCTCACATCGCCATCTTGGCCCCTTCAAAAAGAGGGTGCTTAATGTTTTTTAAGCCTACCTTCCCTTACTCTGCCAAGCCTTCATTTGGTTCCTCTGGAGCAGTTTCAAATCCTACAATAGGAGCTAGCTTCACTTTTAACAGTCAATGCCATAGGACCAGTCCTGATTATAGTCAAAGGCAAGGAATTTTATTCAATATACTTTGGTATTTCAAAAAAGTTGGGGGGGGTGTCTCCATTCTATTCTAGACTTACTCCAATACTTCAGTCATTGCATTGGTTACCAGTCAAATACAGAATACAGTTCAAAATTGTAATCATTATACATTATCTTATTCACAATCCTAACTCCACTTCTTTATGCTCTCTTCTCCGTATATATAAACCGACCAGACACCTAAGATCAATGAATAAAAACTTGCTAGATATTCCATCACCCCGTCAGCCTCGTCTAGAGATTACTAGAAAAAGAGCGTTCTCAGTCACTGGCCCAATTCTTTGGAATGCTTTACCAGATTCATTAAGATCCATATCCAACCTAAACCAATTAAAAAAATCATTAAAATCCTATCTATTCCAAATTGCATTCAAAATTACACTGACAAAATAGTATAATCTTTGCAAAACTACATCTACCAATTACATCTCACATTAATTATATGGCACCTTATATTTATATTTTTATTTGTACTATCTTAATTAGTTTTCTTTTATATCCTAATAATCTATTTTATTTCATAATGTTTTTTTGTAATTTTATAATTTTTCTCTCTATTTTTCTTTTTTGATTTTAATTTAATTTAATTATTTTTAGAAATGACCTTTCATGTAAACTGTTTTGATTAAACATAGTTTGTAAAAGCAATATACAAACATTTTTAAATAAATAAATAAAGACTAAACATCAAGAGAGAAAAATTTAAAATGAACATTTTAAGCATGATCTTTCTGTATTTAGAAATCATCGCTTGGCTGGCTGACTGACTACTCTAGATCTGAAGGACACCTACATACACATTTCCATTCATGTCGATTACAGGAAATATCTGTGCTTCACTATGGCAGAGGAGCATTATCTGTATCGCATACTCTCCTTTTGTTCTAGCAGTAGCCTAAGAGATTTCACAAAATGCCTGGCAAAGCCTAATATCAAGCAGATCCTTGTAAGTAGCAAAGACTTCCACAGTCTATATGCTTCAAACCCTTCTCTCATTAAGATTCAACATCAATTTCCAGAAGTCCTATCTTTATTATTATTTTTTTATATACCAACATTCAATCTGAGATATCACATTGGTTTGCATTCAGGTTCTGTAGATATTTCCCTACCCCGAGAAGGCTTACAATCTAAGTTTTGTACCTGAGGCAATGGAGAGTAAAGTGACTTGCCCAAGGTCACAAGGAGCAACAGCAGGACTCGAACCCTGGTCTCCTGGTTCATAGCCCACTGCTCTAAGAGGCTATTCTTCCTCCATTGACTCTACCTTATCAATTGGACCTCATAGAAGCTTATCTAGACACTATGAAGGGGAAATCTTTCCTTCCAAGTCAGAGAATGAACACTATAATCCACTATAATCCATACGGTATATACACCATATCAAACTGAACATCTATATCGGCCAAAACTTTCATGAAAATGTTGGGGCACATGGTGGCCAATATTCACATCATGCCTTTTGCTTGACTTCATATGAGAAAGCCTCAATGGCACCTAAAACTACATCAGAACTAACATTCATAGACAATGTCTCAGAGTACATCTTTCCAAGCTCCTTATTTATTTAAAAAGTTTTATAGCCTGCTTTTAGTGATCCAGTTGGACTAATTGGGTTACAACATAACAATAAAATGTCTAACAATAAAATACTGCCTGCATTTAAAAAAACTTACTCACTCTTCACTTACTCCTTACTTACTCTTTGAGATAGTGGATCCAACCTAAGAATCTCTACTGCATTCAGTCCTTCCATCCTCTACAGATACAACTAATAATGATTATGGATGCCTCTATTCAAGATTGGGGTCATATCTCAAAACTGGTTGTTCTCAAGGTACTTGAAGCCCACAAGAGTAATGATTCCATATAAATATTCTGGATCAAATGGCAATCTACATAGCTCTTCAGGCTTTTGAACCATGGCTAAAAGGAATAGTAGTATAAGTACAGAGGGACAATCAAGTAACAATATAGTACAAAAACAAAAAAGGAGGGATAGGATCTCCAAGACTATACAAAGAGACATGCAAAATATGGAATCAGGCAATTTCATGAAAAGTATTTCTCAGTGCCATTCATCTCCTGGGCAAGGACAATGTCTTAGTAGACCTTCAACCTCACAAATGATTGCAGCATCCCAACAGAGCACAATTTCTGTTTTGTCTCTAGGGTAATCCAAGAGTAGACCTTTTCACAGTTCCTTTCAACCACAAGGTCCTTCTCTTTGGGTGCATTTTCCATTCCACGTAAGCAAGGACTGATACATTCTTTTCCCTGATACTAGTCATATCCAAGGCAATCTTTCAATCAAGTAAAAACAAGGGGGACAACCTTAATAGACCCTTTGGCCATGTCAAATAGGGTTTCCATGACTTCAGTACCTAACCTTATCTCAACCAATATTTATAAATATTTACAAACCTATTAACACAGTACAATTCCAGTCTCCAATCACTAGTATTCACAGTATGGATATTGAAAATAAGTTAGCACATGCTATGCCTTCTCCTTAGAAGTAAAAGAAACTTGATTTCTATCTGACAATGTTCTCTCCACCTAGCTTGATGTTACCCAGGTAGAGAGTCCATCAAGCTAGGTTGAGAGAACCTTGCCCAAATCTCATCTTGGAGTGAGTTTCCTCACTCCGAAGGCCAGCAAATCTTCA
Source organism: Rhinatrema bivittatum (assembly GCF_901001135.1). Taxonomy (NCBI): domain Eukaryota; kingdom Metazoa; phylum Chordata; class Amphibia; order Gymnophiona; family Rhinatrematidae; genus Rhinatrema; species Rhinatrema bivittatum. The sequence continues at coordinate 694,244,820 of NC_042615.1, forward strand.
CAAGAGACCACTGTTCTGTTCGTAGGTGTCACATAGAATGTCAAAGTGGTCCCTAACCCCCTACACTCTTACCTAATCCCCACCTCGAGTTACTAGGTGGGCCTACCATAGGGATACAAATACCTGCCTATGGGCCATAATATTATGGCCAGTCTTTCTCTCTCTCTCTCTCTCTCTCTCTCTCTCTGTCAATTCAGCTGAAATCAGACTTACAGGAGACATGGCAATGAAACCTTACAGCACCTAACACATTTGAAAGAGGTGTAGTTACAGCTGTGCAATAGCTCTTCACAGACAGGCTAATTCCTCCTATTTTCAGAATTTGCATCGTACCATGTGGTAAACACATTTTCGCATGCAATAAGCCCTTAATGCATGCAAAAACGCCTTACTGTATTTTGAAAAATGACCCCCTTAGTCATTTAAAAATATACATTTTCTAAAGGCTTAAAAAAAAAAGCAAAACTGTTTCAGATTGGAACTATTCTAGTCTTCATGCTTAAATTATGCTTAAAAAAAAAAAACAAAAAACCCACCTGGCATCAGTATCTTAAATTTGTGATTTTGCTGAGATGAACATTTTAAATACTTTAATTTTTTTTTTTTACTTTAGTATTTGTCTCTACCCACTTTAGTATTTGTCTCTACCCACTTTGTTAAATTTTATTTTCCAGCAGAGGAATTCTTAAAATTTAGTAATTTCTCATTTCTTGAAGCGTCAGTTGACGATATCCCAATTAGGGCAACTCTATTAGTAACTTTTGGTATTGAAAGTGATAGGGTAATGATATTGCAAAAATACTTCAAGAATAAAGACTTTTCCTTCTGCGGAGGGAAAATTCAGATATTTCCTGATGTGGCTAAAACCACACAATTAAGACGGAAACAATTTTTGGCATTAAAGAATAGAGTTGTCTCCTTGGGAGCATCATATATACTTAGATTCCCTTGCAAATGCTGTATTGTATTAGCTGGGAGTAAGTTTATCTTTTATGATCCCCTACATCTAGAGACATTTCTTTTGGATAAGGAGTCATCTAAGGGAAATTAGACTATACTAGAGATATTGGTGAAGTTAAGATAAAATTATATCTCTCTATAAATGCATAAAAATGCTGTTTTCTTTAAAGTGGTTTCATTTATAAGCTCCTCAATATTATGTGGACTAACAAAGGTTTGTAATTATGTGACTCGTTTTTTTTTTTCCTAAGTATTGTAATTGGAAATCCTTTATTTCATTGTATTTTATTGATGCAAATTGATAAAAATTCAATAAACTATAAAAAAAAAAAAAAAAAAATTAGTAATTTCATCTTTCATCCAAATTTTCAACAAAATCAGCACAAAAGTTGAGGTATATGTATTATCACACTTCATTTTTTTAAACTGGCAGATTCCTTTCTCACATACACATCACATACACACACAGAGAAGCTCCATTCCTTTCTTACATATACATCACATCACATACACATACACACACACACACAGAAAGAAGATCGGCGCAGCCGGTCTAGCTGATCACGTGGCCGAAGAAAGGAAGATCGGTGCAGCCGGAGACCAGCCGCCGAGACTTAAGGGGCGCCGCAGCAGGCAGCCAGCCCCCGACTGTCCCTGCCTCCCCCCCTTCCCCGAGCCACCCTCCCGACACACCCCCTGGTGGTCCAGCGGAGGGCCCGGGAGTGATCTGCCACTCCCGGGGCCTCGGCTACCACTAAGCAAAATGGCGCCTGTGGCCTTCAGCCCCTGTCACATGGTAGGGGCTAAAGGTCACTGGTGCCATTTTGCTTAGTGACAGTGGAGGCCACGGGAGCGACAGATCGCTCCCGGTACCTCCGCTGGACCACTATAGGGGTGTCGGGAGGGTGACACTGGCGGGGCGGTAGGGCGAGTCGGGAGCTGGCTGCCTGCCGCGGCGCCCCCTAAATCTCAACGCTTGGTCTCCATCTAGGCGAGTCGAAGGCTGGCAGAATTTTGAAAGGGCACTTTTTGCCCTTTCAAAATTCTGCTGCCCTGCCGCGGCGCCCCCTAAGTCTCGGCGCCCTAGGCACAGGCCTAGCTCGCCTAGTGGTTCCGCCGGCCCTGCTTGTGTTGGACTAAATATTTATGGGTCTGAGGGTGCCTCTAGGCGAATAAAAGACACGTGTATTTGGGAGAATCAGTGGTGTTGCAGCAAAGGCACTACTTACTTAGCTGGATAAGTTAGAATTTAGCTGGAAAAGTATGAGCAAATGATATACCAGCGTATTTGTACGTCAAATTTTAAAAGGATACTTGAGAAGATTTAACTCACGTTAACTAGATGCTTTTATCCCCTGTAAATCAGCTTTTACATGCTTAGGGGATTTGAGAACATATGTGCTGTAATGAAATAACCAGTTTTACCAGTTTGCCCAGTCCATCTGCAGCTCATGAAGACCCTCCTGACTCTTCAATCTGAAGTCCCCCCTTTTCACCCCCTACCCTCTACCCAATTATTTTTCCATTTTTAAGATGTTTACAATCACTTATACCAGATACTGAGCATGAGTAAATGTGCACAACTAAAAGACTTACACGTATCACTTTGGCAGGTTGTAAAATAGCAAATTAATCGCATAAATGTTGGCCTTCCCCCCTCCCTGGAATGCCCCTGGCCCACCCCATGTTTGCATGCGCAAACTTGCTCATGGCCCCTGATTTACGCGTGCATGTTGCAGTTTTTAACATAGAATGCATACATGTACATGCTATTTTATGTGCACAAGTGCTAATTGTTACACACTCTTCTTTTGAAAATTCACCTTTTAGTCTTGGCAGTACAAGCACCATTACCTTGCTTACTCGTACTTTTCAAGACTTTTTGCTTCGATGTTTATACCGACACAGCCTGTAATATTAGTTTCCTTTTCTAAATAGGATCACCATAATTTTGTGTCACTCCTTTAGTAACAACTGAGAGCTTTCTCTCTTTTTTCAACATGGCCTAGTTTTATAAGCTCCTGCTACACTTGTTTTCTTTTACCTACTTCCTGTGCTATAGGTGAGGGTGCAACTAGAAACATCTGTTTTTTGTACTCCCTCTCTCTCTCTCTCCCTCTCAATCTCGCTTGAAAGATCATTTAGGAAGATATATTTTGCTGGTTGGCTTCACTTGACTTACCTACTGCAGAAATCATTTTCACATTTTCAGCAAACTAATAAACTGAATCTATACATACATTGGCTCCTCTAAAGTGACTGTAAAACTGAAAAGTACCTTTATGTGATCCCTTGCAAGCAATAGTTGCTGTCTGTGACACTTTCTTGCCTTGTAGCTGGACCAGCATTTCATCTGATTGCTGCTATGTCACAACTGGTTAGATGAATTACTGCTAAATGACTCATAGAACAAAAATGTTTTTACAAATTTCACAAAGCCATTTTAACTGCTTTTTTTAGAGGCAAGGTAAGCTGCATGAATGGCAACTAAATAAAATGAGCTCTTATGTTGTATTGGTATGTGAGTCATTCAATATACAGACGTATTCACACTAAATGACATAGCATAATCAATGTATCTAATTGCCAACAGACCACACATCTAGAAGCATTATGGAAATAAATAATAGTAATAGAAGAACATTTTTTACATAGGCATAAAATAGGATAAAATCTTTTGTAAGTATGGCCCAAAAGACTCCATGTTCTGCTTGACTAGAGCAGGGGAAAATTCTTTGATATATCTGATGAATATAAGATAAAACTCCAGAAAAGATAAGATTGCATTTGTTGAAAAACATCCTATTTACTAAGAACTATATACTGAAATATGAACACCCTCCAGCTATGCATTAAAATATTTTGCTGTACTTCCAAAGGTCAATATTCAAAAGCTATTTAGATGAATAACTGAAAAGTTATCCTTCTAAATGGCTACCCAGCTATATTCAAAGCCATATGTGGCTAAATTCCAGCTGCATAAGTCAGGGGCATTCGAGGGGCTAACCTAAAGTTGACTGGATATACTTATTTTAAGAGAGTCGGGGATGTTCAGCGGTGTGGCCGCACCACTGAATATTCCCATTAAGTTAGCCAGATGATAGCTATGTCTGGCTAACTTAACTAGCCACTCTGTGGCTGAATATTGGCCCACCATAAGAACATAAGAACATAAGAAAATGCCATACTGGGTCAGACCAAGGGTCCATCAAGCCCAGCATCCTGTTTCCAACAGTGGCCAATCCAGGCCATAAGAACCTGGCAAGTACCCAAAAACTAAGTCTATTCCATGTAACCATTGCTAATGGCAGTGGCTATTCTCTAAGTGAACTTAATAGCAGGTAATGGACTTCTCCTCCAAGAACTTATCCAATCCTTTTTTAAACACAGCTATACTAACTGCACGAACCACATTCTCTGGCAACAAATTCCAGAGTTTAATTGTGCGTTGAGTAAAAAAGAACTTTCTCTGATTAGTTTTAAATGTGCCCCATGCTAACTTCATGGAGTGCCCCCTAGTCTTTCTACTATCCGAAAGAGTAAATAACCGATTCACATCTACCCGTTCTAGACCTCTCATGATTTTAAACACCTCTATCATATCCCCCCTCAGTCGTCTCTTCTCCAAGCTGAAAAGTCCTAACCTCTTTAGTCTTTCCTCATAGGGGAGTTGTTCCATTCCCTTTATCATTTTGGTAGCCCTTCTCTGCACCTTCTCCATCGCAATTATATCTTTTTTGAGATGCAGCGACCAGAATTGTACACTGTATTCAAGGTGCGGTCTCACCATGGAGCGATACAGAGGCATTATGACATTTTCCGTTTTATTCATCATTCCTTTTCTAATAATTCCCAACATTCTGTATGGAATACAAGATTAATAAGCATGTGGGATATACCTTGAAATATACTCACTCTCATGAACACTTGCATATATGCCTGAGTCAAGCCTAGTAAAAATCTGTTTAATATTTATAGGGAAGGGAGAATTTTTAAAGGGATTCTCTAGACTATAAGTAAATGCCGGAGGTCATTATTCAAAGGCATTTATTTTTATAACACTTGAGTTATCTAGATGAATGCTGAGGTTTGAATATCATTACCATTTATCTGGATACATTTTTTCCTGATCAATGATTATCCAAATACATTTTATCTGAATAAATGGAAGGCATTTTGGGGATCTTAGAGAAAAGGGAAAGAATCAGGCCAACAGGTCCTGTTAAGGTAAGGGGGAAATTGGGCTGGCAGGTCTGCTAGGTTTATTCTAGGTTTTATACTGTTGCTACCCTATATTCTTTGAATATAGCCAGTTATGGTTAAAGTTATTCGGGTATATGTACCTGAATGACTTTGAAGCCTAACTGGTGATTATCCATCATAGATGGTTAGAGGCTAACTTTCAAACATCTCTGTGCAGTCCCATATATGCACATATATGGTTTCATGGAGAATAGATATACTAGTTTAGAACCTGTGCAGACCAGGGGAGAGTAGAAACAGTACAAAAGAGATGGCTCGTTATTACCTGAAGAATTTCATCCAACTTTTCCTTCACTTTGATGCGCTGTGTCTCTCCTCATTGCCGGGGGTAAGGGCGTTACCCTAGCCCCAACGGAGGGAGTGTCGTGCCGTTGATGACATCAGGGGCTGGAAGGCCTTAAAAGAAATGCCCCCTGCGGCGAACATTTGGGGAGAGAGGAAACAGTACAAAAGAGCTGGTTCGTTATTACCTGAAGAATTTCATCCAACTTTTCCTTCACTTTGATGCGCTGTGTCTCTCCTCATTGCCGGGGGTAAGGGCGTTACCCTAGCCCCAACGGAGGGAGTGTCGTGCCGTTGATGACATCAGGGGCTGGAAGGCCTTAAAAGAAACGCCCCCTCTGGCGCGTAATCGATGCCGGCGCGCTGCCGAAGCCGTGAGCGCCAAAGGGGCGTGTGGCTTTGCAACATTTGATTTATTGGAATACACTTTTAAGTATGAAGAACTATATATAAAAGTGAGTAAAATAATTTCTTTATCTCTTTTGGAATGTTCCCATACTCCCCCCTACCAGGAGATAAATTTAACTCTTTATCAGAGGTAACATAAAGGAGGTGGTATAGATCTGCCATTTTTCTAAGTGGTTTAGTAAAAAAAATTAAAACTATGCCTCATACAAAGAGAAAGGCCAGGATTCGGGAGGCAATGACGTCGTCTCCCCTTCCTGTATCATCACAGCCTCAGATCAAATCCTTCTTTATGACATCAACCACTTCGACACCGGTGGATAGTGCCACAAGGGATATCGCCTCTGAGCGAGAGGTGACACCAAGGTCTGAGGTCATCTCTTTGAGCCCTGGCGCTCCTTGTACTCCATTTCCACCATCTATGAACATACTTAATGCAACGGGTCCTATTCCTCTAGAAGAGGACTCTAGTAATAATGTAGTTAATGATAAGAATAAGGAGGACCTAGCTGTGGGGGGGAATAGGGATCATAAGGGTGAATTAGAAGTAATAATTCCACCAATGTCTTCAATTTCATTAGAGACCTTGTGGACAGCTATTAAATTATTAGAATTGGCAATTATAAAATTGACTCAGTCGACATCTAATTATCAACAAAAAGTAATGGATTTGGAAAAAGTAACTTCTACTTGTAAAAATAAAGTTAATATAATTGAAGAACGATTAGATAAAGTGGAATCTTTACAAAAGAATCTTATTAAAACTGATTCTACTAATATAAAAAAATTAGAATTTATTGAAAATACATTAAAATATCCCAATTTAAGGGTTTTAAATTTTCCTATCCAGAAACCGATAACAGCTAAAGATATGTTTGTGGAATACCTGCAAACTATATTAAAAATGCATAAGCAGGCTATACCTGCTTTTGGAAAAATTTATTATTTACCTGTAAGAGCGAAAAATGAGAATCAAATAGAAAATCAGCAAGTTGAGGATATAATGAATTTGACAGGGGTATTAGAAGCCTCCATAAATACAGAGATTAAATTAAGAACTACTCTTTTTGTACAATTCTTGTTTCAGTCTGAAAGGGACGCAGTTTTAAGAATGTTCTTGAGACAACGTGAGGAAAAATTTTATGGTCAATAGATATGGATTTACCCAGACCTGGCCAGAACTACACAAATGAGAAGAAGGGAATTTTTAGGATTAAAATCTGAAGTTCTTGCTAGGGGTGCTAGGTATATGTTAAGATTCCCATGCAGATGTGAGATAATATATAGAGAGCACAAGTATGTATTTCTGGAAGTTTCCTGTCTTCAGACTTTTCTTGATTCCCACCCTATAGACACAGCTAATGGATAGGAGCAGATTGTAACAGTGGTTAATTATCTCTGATTATAAGAGTGGGGGAATTATAAATCCCCTTAGTTACCTTGTTAATGGTAGTTTTCTTGTAATTCGCTCAGTATATAGATATCTCCTGGATTTCTTAGAGAAGTTACAGATATTGATAAACAAATATGTGGAATATGAAATTCCTATTTGAACATTTTCCAATTTAATATGTTTCAATTCTGTATGTATTATAATGCTTTTTGTTATAAATTGTGAAAATTCATAAATAAAAAATAAAAAAAAAAGAACCTGTGCAGACCGATATGCGCAGGCTTTAAAATATGAGGATATCCGCCCCCTAAAGTGCGCACAAAATTTTGAACATATTCAGAAGCTGAGGTATGTGTGTACTTTTTCATGAACATTCATACACTTCCAGTTTTGCTGGGCAATCTCATTCTAAAATGCCCCCACCCCCAGACACAACAGCCAATTTTCTCCACCAGGGACATGACCAGGTTGATCTTCCTGGTGGTAGAGAATGAGTACAACTTGTTCCCTATCCGGGGGGGAGGGGGCAGGGTGAAGGGTGCGAGTTCAAACACAGAGCCTCCTACTTGTAATTTGCTTAGCATGGTATGTTCCGATATAGGCGGCAAATAATTATTTTAAATAAATAAATAAATACTCCTTCATGGAGTAAGTATCTCAACATGTGCAACCAAAAAAGCATTCAATAGAACTTATATTGCTTCAAAAACTATACATTATAAATGCAGCATTGAAAAGGACCTTCATAGCTACAGTGATAAGGATCTGTTGCTCAAGGCTTCCCTTAAACAAATCAGGTCATTATTAATTATTGGTTCCTAGTTATCCTTGTTATTTATGTTCAAACAATTTTTTTTCAAAAGATTTTTACTTGCAAATAAAAAGCTAGTACTTTCCTTTCAGAGATGAAACCATAACTACCCAACATAGTACTATGTTTCAATCGTCTGTATCAGGAGCTAGTACTACACTTTTTATCACAGCTGACCTGCCAGACTGCAAAGCATAAATGACAGGCTAATGAACAAACAAACCCAAAATAAGATCTAATATACATGTTCTTACAAAACACAAACTGGCTAAATTTGTTGCAGCATTTTCTGCATAATGGCGGCCATTTAATATTAGGCTCATATCCAAACCCAAGGTCTAAGAGAGATTACATACTGACGTTGATCTGACATTGACTAAATCTTGCTTAAAGTGAAACTTCTGTTAAAACTTTAATTTAAAAAACAAGGCTCCATTCGATCTCACCCCCCGGATAGGGAACAAGTTGTACTGCAACCAGAATATGTATTTGTGGTAATTTAGACAATAGTGACTTGGAAACAGCCAGAAGGAATACGGAGGCAGACTATGGCTATTTCCTTTTGTGCAATTTATTTACAATGAAAAACAAAGTGCAAAGCAAAACAAACAAATGACAAATGATGCAGCTCATCTTAAAGTTCAAGTAACACAGAGACATCACATATAGTAGATTTTCTCATACAGTGGCTTCCTGCCTGCTCCCTAGGACCTGTTTAACCTTTCTAGGTCCTGAGTTCCTACACTTTAGTGAGGGGCTCCTCCCTTCACCCAGGATTCCATGTGGGTGAGGATCTTAAGGAAGTCAAGGCAAGACAGCTGTGCCCAGTCCCTTAAGGTAGTCTGAGGGAGTTTCCTATAGAATCCCTCACATATCCTCCTCCTCAGTTCAGCCTTGTTGGTGTGAGCACCTGCTCTACTAAAAAACAACCTGAAAATAGAACTAGCTGAAAAAGTACGGAACCTTGGAATAATAATGGACCCAGAAATCAATCTAAAACAGCACATATCGCTAAAAGTAAAAGAAGGCTATGTGAAACTCATGATCCTCAGAAAACTAAAACCACTTCTAACACTTCTAACACCCGCAGACTTTAGAACAGTGCTTCAGGCACTAGTTTTCGCCAGCACTGATTAATGTAATGCACTTTTACTAGGACTCCCGAATGCAACATTAAGACCTCTACTGGAAAAAGAAGGAAGGACCATATAACTGAAACTCTAGCAGAATTACACTGGCTACCCATAGAACACAGAATAAAATACAAAGCCCTATGTGCCATACATAAACTAATACATAATGAAAAAGCAGACTGGCTAAACACAGCACTATGGGTACACGTCCCACACAGAAACCTTCGACCAGCAAACAAAGCTCTCTTAACCATTCCTTCAGTTAAAACAGCAAGATTAACCCAAGTGAGAGAAAGGGCCTTATCTTTGGCAGGCCCTACACTATGAAACACAATGCCTCTTGAGATCAGAATACAAAGGGATCTCAAAACCTTTAAGAAAAGTTTAAAAACATGGCTTTTTAAACAAGCCTTTTACAAAGAGACCGGAGAATAGAAAATATACAGGAATAGGCAGAAGAGCACCAGCAAACAGCACTATTCTCAAAATGTGCTGTATAATATTTTAATAACTTTATTTCACAACTAACGTAGTAGTAAAACATAAAGGATGTGAATTTTACCTGTGAATAGTACCTTATAGGTATACATGGTCAGGACCTACATCACTAAACAACTGAAGCTTTTTTAAATGATAAAATGTAACCTAACCTTTTTGGAATGTACGATAGTATGCATTCACCCATCTTAGAATGTACGATAGTATGCATTCACCCATCTTAATCTATGTGCCCACATGTAAACCGTTGCGATGGTATATAACTTAGCGACGGTATAGAAAAAATTTCAAATAAATAAATAAAATAGAGAGGAAATCTACATTGTTGTTTTCCCTACCTGCCCTATTTTGTATTTTATAGTTGAAGGGCTGTAGGGCCAGGAAGCATCTCATCACTTCGCATTGGACTCTTTGTTTCTATTCATCCATAGGAGTGTGAACTGCCATCCCAGCAGGTAATAGCACAAAGCTTCTAAGGCCCAATTGACTGCCAAGGCATCGTTCTCAATTGTTGAGAAATGTCTCTCTCGTGGTATCAGCTTCCAGCTAATGTATGTCACAAGATGTTCTTGGCTATCCTTCTCTTGGACTAAGACTGTTCCCAAGCCTACCTCTGAGGCATCGGTCTGCTCTGCACCATGAAGGGTTTGGTGAAGTCCAGACTTATCAGAACTGGTTCAGAATATAGCACCTCTTTTAGAGCCCAGAAGGTCTCCTCTACTTCTGCTGACCTCTGGAACTTCTCTGGTGCTTTCTTCACCAATAGCCTTGTGAGAGGCTCTGCTTTCTCTGAATAATTTGGGATAAACCTTCTTTAATTCCTGTGAAGCCTAGGATTACTCTCACTTTCACTTTTGTTTGCAGAACTGGCACCTGGGTGATCGCCTCCATCTTCTGGGTCTGTGGATGGACCCTGCCCTTCCCTAGGGTATAGCCAAGATACTGTACTTCTTCCTCTCCCAGCAAGCACTTCATAGGGTTAGCTGTTAGTCCTGATTTCCTCAGACTGGCTTTTTCTGGCCTGGATTAGGCTCAGATATGTCCCAATCTGGGCTGTACACCATGAAGTCATCCAAGTAGGTGGTTGAGTACCCTTGATGGGTGGAGTAGGTGGTTGACCAAGTATTGAAACATTGCAGGGGTGGCATGGAGTCCAAAAGAGAGGACAGTGAATTGGAAAAGTCCACCGAGCATTAAGAACATAGTCTTCTTGTTGCGTTCGTGCCTGCTTTCGCCCCTCGCTCCACCCTCTCTACCTGAGTGGTGACTCCCTCCATGCCTGATGGACAGCTTGATGCCATGGCACCTCCAAGCCACTCCTCCCCGGCGTCCCTGGGCTGGCTTGACGCTGCGAATCTGCCATGTTCCTGATGACGTAGGGCACATGTGCGCGCTCCGAAGTATGTACCAGCAAGGGCGCGAACCTCAGGGGCGTCCCCCTATATTGACGTTTCCGCTTCCAACATAAAAGGTCTTTACTTTTGCTAACAACTTGAGTTAGCAAGGACTCCGATTGGACTAGCTCCGGTTGTCCAAACACCATCTTGCAACACAGGATTGTTTGCGGGATTCCTCCAGACCCGCTTCACTCTTGCAGCATTGCCTCTCCAGACCTACCAGGGGTACCCGCTCCTCGGGGGCCTCGTTCTCTTTCTCTATTTCAGATAATAGAAAGGAACCGATACTCGCTCCTCGAGGGCCCATGTTCCTAAACCCTCTGAAGACTCTCCATTGCCTGGAAGCGATCGCAAGATATGGACATTGTGAGTTATTACTTCAGACTACAAATAGGAACTGGTACTCGCTCCTCGCGGACCTATGTTCCTGAACACTCTGAAGATTCTCCTTGCCCAGAAGCCATCGCAGGTACAGACATTGTGAGTTATTATTTCAGACTACAGATAGGAACCTGCACTCGCTCCTCGAGGGCCTATGTTCCTGAATACTCTGAAGATTCTCCTTGTCCAGAGGCCATTGCATCTACAGACATTGTGAGTTACTATTTCAGATGGTATATAGGAACCGGTATTCGCTCCTCGAGGGCCTACATTCCTGAACACCCTGAAGATTCTCTATTGACTAGAAGCTATTCCAGATACAGATTAGTGTGAGTGACCTCCGCTCTCTCAGAACTTTCCTGGAACCAGGTACTCGCTCCTCAAGGGCCTTACCCTTTCCAACTACTGAGCCTTATCAAGACCTTGTGTGAGATATCATCTAGTACTGGCTATGTATATCTGCATATCCTGTCTATTCACTATCTACAGTCTCTTTGCAGCTCAGCAACCTGGGAATCGCAGTTCCAGTCTCTGAGGGACTTCAGCCCTGCCGGGTATACCAGCTCACTACTGCCACCTCTGGTGGTTATACTGCTTATCTAATAAAGAATTATCTGTGTCTGTCTCCATACTCCAGCCTAGCCGGTGGTCCTTCTCGGGACTCCCTCCTAAGGGCGCTGTCATTTGCCATCGGCCCAAGGATTCACCAATTTACTTTCTGTCCAGCTGAGTACCATCTCCAGTACTCTGCTGGTACAGATTGCCAACTCTGCAGTCTACATTAACATTGCCATTCCTTTGCAGACACATAGGAGGCAGTTCACTACAGATTGCTATTCCTGCCTTAGGGGAGGGACTTCCATCAGACTACTATTCATATCTGTTCGCTCCTCCCATCCGCATCGCAGACCCTGCAACAGATTGCTTACCGCTAGCAGTATTACAACAGATTGCTGGCTCCTCCCCTTGTGGGAGTATCCAGCAGCAGGATCCTATCCAATAGCTCTCTCTAGCAGCCGACCCCACAACAGATTGCTAACTCCTCCCTTTACAGGAGCATCCAGCAGCAGGTCGCTAACATATTGCTACTCGAGCAGTAGATCCCTAACAGATTGCTAACTCCTCCTTCCTCAGGAGCAGAAGCATAACAGATTGCTAACTCCTCCCCTTCAGGGAGGGAATTCTATCAGACTGCTAATCTTTCTGCTAGCTCCTCCCATCCACTAGCAGAACCACAACACTTCTCCTCCGAAGCTGGCATGAAAGGTACCTGCCAGTAGCTTTTTGTAAGGTCCAGGGTAGATATGAAATGGGCAGATCCCAAATGCTCAATCAGCTCATCCACCCATGACATCAGGAATGTGTCAAGTTTTGCGACTTCGTTGACCTTTTTAAAGTCCATGCAGAACCTTGTGCTCCTCTCTGGCTTTGGCACCAACACTATTAGTGAGGACCAATCACTGTTAGACTCCTTTATAACTTCGAGCTGAAGCATCTCCTTCACTTTAGTCTCAATGACAAGGCACCTTGCCTTGGGAATCCGATAGGGTCATTGCTGTACCATAACTCCAGGAGGCATAATGATGTCATGCTGCACAGGTGGGTACCACCTGGTAGGTTCGAGAAGATCTTGTTTTGCTCTACCAGTTGCTTTAAGTCAGCTGTCTATGAGATGGGCAGCTGCTCTCCAAAAGGAATCTGAATTTGGTCCACTTCAGGTCTGACCTCTGGACCAAACTCTCCTTCTTCTAATAGTCCGCACTCCTGTGCAACCCACTTCTTCAGGAAGTTTACGTGGTAGATTTGTGTTTTCTTTCATTTATCTGGCTGGACTGTTTTGTAATCCACGAGCCCTGTTTTCTCCAAAGCTTTACAGGGTCCTTGCCAATGAGCTAACAGCTTGCTTTCTGAAGATGGGAGGAGGATAAGAATGAGGTCACTGGGCTGGAATACTCTTTGGACTGTTGGGCTATTGTAACCTCAAGCTTGGGTAGCCTGAGCCTTCTCTAGGCATAGGTGAGATGCCTCCCCAGCCTTTTTTAGGTGATCCTGCACTCGGACAGTGCAATCAACAAGGTTCTGCCCAGGATTCCCTTCATCTTTCCAAGTCTCGTGAGCAATGTCCAAGATTCCTCTCTGTCTCCATCCATATAGTAACTCAAAAGTGGAAAACCCCATCGTGCTCTGTGGTACTTCGCAGATTGCAAACAGCATGTAGGGTAGCAATGTGTCCCAGTTTTTGCTGTCTTCACTGACAAATTTCCTCTACATTTGTTTGAGCATCTGATTGAAGCACTCGACAAGGTCATTGGTCTGTAGGTGATACACCGAGGTACGCATAGTTTTTATCTTGAGCAAGATGCAGAGTTGTTTCATTACCTTGGATATGAAAGGGGTTCCATGATCTGTCAGGATCTTCTTGGGCAGCCTAAGTCATGAAAAATACCTCCATCTGGCTGGTTGCCACCATCGGGAACTTCATTTTCTGTAGCGGTACTGCCTCCAGATATCTTGTGGCATAGTCCAGAATGACAAAGATGGGGATAGCCACTGAGAATGCACATTCTTTAGTTTCAACTAAGTGGGCTAGTCTATTGGAGGGAATTTCCAAAAGACCTGAGAAAACGTGTAGGGTTATAAATTCATAACAACATGTTTGCCCAGGACAATGAATCCAGTCTTAAAAGTTTGTGAACCATCATTGTGATTTTGTATTTAATACAATATTGAATGTTTAGCCAATGAAGATCAAGTAGTACCAGATATCTCTGGTTCTTTCCTTAAATAAGACGTGTCACAGCGTTATACAGTAACTGTAAAGCTCTTAATGTGGAAGCAGGTAATCCAATATATATGGCATTTCAGTAATAAAGAAGTAGTAAGATAAATGCTTGGATCACTATCTGAAAATCACAGGGGTCTAGAAGCACTTTAAGGCCACATAGAACATGCAGTTTGAAAAACCCAGTTTTAATAATGGAACTAATATGATAACAAAATGATAAAGTTGAGTCGATCCAGATGCAAAGACTCTCAATCTGCAGAAGATTTGGAAAGATAACATTGTCCATGGTCAAAATGTAGGCTGAGCTCTATCCAGAGAGCGATAAATCATAATAAATTAGGATTTAGACATATTTAAAGCTAATTTGTTGAAATTTAACCACTGCTTAATTTCAGACAAGCAAATTTGAATTAATTTGACTGTATAAGGCTAAGAGGGTTGAATGCAAATGAAGAATTAGATATCATCAGTGTACGCTCTATAGCCCTTACAAAGGTCAGCAAGAATTGTGCAAGTAGGTACAAGATAGATATTGAATATAGTAAAGAAAGAGCCAAGCCTTATGGGACCCCTGTTGAAACTGATGACCATTGAGAGTGCTGCTGACCAACTCTAACCTGACAAAAATGATTGGCCAAATATGATTGAAGCCATGACAATACGACACCAGAGATACTGCATTGATGCATTCTCTTAATCAAAACAAGAGAATGTGGTAATCTATGGTGTCACATGCTGATGAAATATCCAGTAAGACAAACATATAACTGTTCCCATTGTCATGCCCTCTCCTGAGTGTATCTACCAGAAGAGTTTCGGTACTTAAATATTTTCTAAAGCCAAATTGACAAAGGTCTAAAATCTCAAGCTCTTCCACATAATCAGTTAACCAACGTAAGACTAACCTTTCAAGCATTTTGGCTGTGAAAGGTAAAGAAGAGATGGGTCTATAATTAGAAGGCTCAAGAGGATTGAGACCATCCTTCTTCAGGAGAGGCATAACAGAGGTCTTCTTGAGGGAGGATGGCATATATCTGAATACACATTGATAGTTGCCAGATGAGGAGGCAATGCTAATCTTGGCAGCCTTCAATACAGCAACATTACATATATTCAGGGGACAACAAGAGGGCTTCATATTTGAAATGGACTCAGTTACTTCCCTGGTTGAGACATTACCAAAAGAGTCCCAGTGAGAAACAGGGTCAGATGGTGTATCAGAATACCAGGCAGGAATAGATGCAAACAAGGCAGTCAGGGTTGCAACTTTAGTTGTAAAAAATGTAAGAAAGTTATCATAATCATCAAAATCCACTTAGAACGATATCAGAATATACTGTGGTGGGAGTTAATCTACAAACGATGTTCACCAATCAATACCCTTTACCTGGTTTTCTGTCAACTTAGCAGCGCAACTATTATATGACCTTCATAATAGGCATCATTGTGTGGTAATGTTACCTTCAATCACTCTGCCTTATGTTTAATCATTGGTCAGTCCATATATATTTTTTGTTTGCTAATAAAGTGCTTTTGTGCTTTTAAAACTTCATTATGTGATAACTTCCACTTATCTTGATGATGGTCTTTATTGCTGTTCTTGTCCGATTGTTGTCTGCAATGTATAAATTCCACACATTGCTTCTCCGTGCCGACTGCAATGTGAAAAACTCCTCACATTGCTGCTCCGTGCCCAACACTGTACAATGTTTTGGACTGTCTCGTCCTTCCTCAAGGGCGAAATCTGCGCCATAAACACAACCTTCATGAGTCACAAATTACATAATTCCCATAAATTATCCAAGTGTACTGCTCGCTACTCACTGATTCCCCGGCATGGCGTTGCTCAGCGTTTTTTCTTTCTTTCTCTTCCGGTTCTCTTACCCGCCTACATTTTAAACCCTCTTGCCCAAGTGACGTGACTGACATGTCACTTCTGGGGTTTATAATGAATACCAGTCAATCACACTATTTAAACCTAATGGTGTGACAGTGCTCATCCAAAAAATCCATTGTTGTTCCTTCAGATTTAACAAAAAATTCGGATCCCCTCCCTGCACATTCTTTGGAATTACCTCTAGAACACGCCATTGCAGTTGTTGAAAAATATGTTGTTTTTCTTTGCAATGAGCGACCATCGGGGCCAGCATTTTTCCCGTGGTAATGCAACTGCGGTGCTCTATCAATCTTACACGGATTTGGCGTTTGATACGCCCGATGTAATACAATCTGTGTTTCATTTTCTTGAGAGGGGCAGCCAGGACATGATCTATACACATAGAGATGGCAGATTGGCTGATTCCAGATATAACCCCTAGAGGTGTCTGGAAAGTTCTGGTGATTAAAAATACCAGGGTGTTAGTGACCTTGTACTAGCAAGGCGTGGACCCTTCAGGTGGTAGCTTGCAAGTCATGCTCTAACTGCTGGCATAGATACAGTATGGTTTCCTTATTGAATCTGAACCTGCGCATGACGTGCTCCTCAGATAGATCCAAAAACTGTGTCCTAATCCTGTATATTCTCTGTAAGGGGTACCTCTTCCTCCTCATCTCCTCTATTCTCTCTCCCTCCTTAGTCATAGTGACCTAAGTATCCATAGGACAATTAGTTATATTGAAAACTGGACTTTCCATCACTGACTCATGCCCCCAGAATTTCCCAGTAATACACACTCCCCCCCCCCCTTTATAGTCCTGTATGTCCAAGTTCCCCCCCCCCCCCCAATCAGTTCCAGCAACCCCCAATGTAAACAAGTATGTCCCAGTTACTAGGGATGTACATTCATTTTCAACGAATGTGCAATCCGCAATACATAAGTCCCTGTTCGTTTGATTTGTGGGTTCACGAAACGCATGGCGATACCCAGGAATATGTCATATCATATTAGTTTCATTCTTTTGGTTCGCAGAGATTTCTTAGCGGCCGTTTGAAATAGGAGAAGGCCATGTGGGAGTATTCTAATGCAGCCAGTTGCTGCTCTCACTCAGTGCTCTGTGATGCTGTTCCTGATGATGCTGTACTATTTATACCTTAAGCACGCGCCATGCCACAAACTTTCTTTTAGGTTTTTGCCTGCAAAGGTCGTTGCTTTTGAGCTTTCTCCGAGTGTCTCAAATCTGTATTCAATTGCTAGCTACTTTGATAGAATTTTCCATTGAAAAAGATATTTGTTCGTTTTTGCTACTGTGCCAGCTAGGCTTTTTTTGACTGCACTTTTTTTTTTATTGAACTCAGACTGTCTCTCTGTCTCTCCCACTGAGGAAAGCTGCCAGCAGTGGCATTTTGCTGCTGATCTTACCCCCCTGGGGTAGGTTGGTGCAGGCACAGGCAGGGTTTGGGTGATGTGAGTTGGTATTTTCAAACAAGTGTGAGATAGTGTGAGTTGGTATTTTCAAACAAAAAGCAGCATTACTATCAATTGTGCTTGCTCAGGCTTCCAGTCAAGTCTTTTCTCTGCTGTTTCATTTTTTTGTGTACACAGAGCAGTCTCAGTTGCAGTGTACATCAAGGCACTGAACTGCATCTGTGGGCAGTTTTCTCGACTCATATATTGGTACAGCAGTGCTCTTTTAAGCCAAATCCCCAGTAGGCCTCTTATGGAGTTAAAATTTTGTTGTGTGTACATACAGCAGTCTCAGTTGTAGTGTACATCAAGGCGTACTGTGCGTCTGTGGGCAGTTTTCCAGACTCACATATATTGGTACAGATCTGTTCATTCACCAATAAAGAAATAATTCTTTTAATTTAAATCCTTAGTAGGCAGTAACATTAAATCCATGATGTCAGGGAAAGGTAGATGAGTGATTGGGACTGGCATAGGAGGCACTTCAAAAGGCAGTGCCAGTCCCCCATTAAAGTTAAAAAGGGAGCTGTTCCAATCTAAAATCTCTGGAGGGGCAGGCAGTTTCATCTGGAAAAAACAGAAATTTAAAGATGATGCACCACCACCACCTGTTTCTGACCCTGTAGTTTTGGAGGTGAGGAAAGGGGAGACCGAGTCATACAAGACAAAAGGGCGAGACCCAAAAGCAGCAGTGCGAAAGCAGACTCGACTTAGCATTGAAAATGTAGCACAGGCACTGTGCTTCTGATTCCGATGAAGAATCATCTTGTGTGGGATTCTCATCATCAGAAATGGAAGAAGTAATAGCTGAAGAAGGTTTAGGAGGATTAGTTAGTTCTGTCTTAGCCTCCACTTCAGTGCTGCAGGGAAGAGATGAAACTGATGATGATGAGGAGGAAGAACAGTCAGCACAGGCACAGAGTGTGACTGATGCCCCTGGCATTGCTTCTAAGGGTGCACCCACTACTTCGACTCCAGTGCCAGCATTCACCCCGAAGGCTATTGTTGCGGTCTCCACCGCTTCCCCTCTAACTGCTCTGCACTGCGCTTACCTACAGTGGTGGAGGCGCTGCTCCCACGGCTCTGTCGGTCCTTCAGGGCGTCCGCCATTACCAGCTCATCTCCCTGCCGCCACGCGCGCGCGTGAGGACACGCACTATGGACGCACAGCTGCCGGATGTCTGGCCCCGCCCGGGCTAACGATGCCACGCCCCAAGCCTGATTTAACCGGCGTTCGGTTACCGTCTCATTGCCTTGCAACGAGGGTCGCTACTGGTTAGTAGTTCTGAGTTGCGATTCACTTGTTCTACGTTCCTGCTTTGACCTCAGCCTGTTCCTGACTCTGCTTCTGCCTGCCGCCTGCCATTGACCTCAGCCTGTTCCTGACTCTGCTTCTGCCTGCTGCCAGCCACCGACCATTGCCCGTGCCTGATTCCGCTCCTGCCTGCTGCCAGCCTGACCTGGGTTCGTCTCCGTTCCTGCTCACAGTCTGTTCCAGTTCTCAGCACGCTACAGACTCCGTTCCTGCTCGCAGGTTGCTTCATCTCACGGCACGCTACAGACTCCGTTCCTGTTCACAGTCTGTTCCAGTTCTCAGCACTTTACAGACTCCGTTCCTGCTCACAGCTTGCTTCAGCTCATAGCACGCTACAGACTCCGTTCCTGCTCATAGCTTGCTCCAGTCCACAGCATGCTATAAGACTCTGTATCTGCTCACTATTTGCTCCAGCATACGCCAACCAGCCCACGGACTACAGCATTCTTATTGGACTACCTTATCATACTCTCTGCCCAGGCCTTCTTCTACTATAGAGACTCTCACTGTTCTCCTAAGTCCCAAGGTTCTAGGACCCTACGGGCTCCTCCTGGGGGGTTCCTGGTTCCCGGGTGAAGACCTCTGCCTGTGGCTCCGCCTCCCGACCTGCCCTATCATTGGAGTAGTTCGGCCTAAGGGTTCACTCCTGGTCCGCAGCTTCCCAGACTGCAACAGTTTGCAAGGCCATGGACTCGGCGGAGTCCCCTAGTCTACAGGCTATCCCTGGGATGGCACAACGCCTTCAACAACAGCAACATTGCATCGATACTCTTGCTGCCACCGTGGACCAGTTGGTCTCTCGTTTAGAGGCTTCCACTCGTCAAGGGCCTTCTGCACCGGCCTCTGTCCCTAATACCCAGCTGCCCGCTCCCAGCAGGTACGCCGGGGACAGTAAAACATGCCGTGGATTCCTGAACCAGTGTCAAGTACGGTTCACCCTGCTACCATCCCAGTTTCCTTCTGAGGCAGCTAAGGTAGCCTATATCTTTTCTTTATTGGATGGCAAGGCCCTATACTGGGCTTCACCTTTGTGGGAACGCTCCGATCCTCTGCTTCAGAATCTCCAGGATTTCCTTCTTCAGTTCCGGCTAGCCTTCGATGATCCTGCACGTCAGTCCACGGCAGCCTCGGAGCTCCTGCATCTCCGACAGGGCACACGCCCGGTAGCAGAATATATTATTAACTTTTGAACCCTGGCCATGGAGCTGGCATGGCAGGACGATTGCCTTAAGGGTATCTTTCTCGAGGGCTTGTCTGGTCGAATCAAAGATGAACTGGCAGGAAGGGAAATCCCTGATGATTTGAACGATTTAATGGACATTGCGGGTAAAGTAGACCGCCGACTTCAGCAGCGGGACAGAGAGAACTGTTCGTCTAGTAGAAGTCTGCATTGCCTGCCTGCCTCCTCTAGGTCATCCCCGCTGAGGGCTTCTACCCCTGCATCCGAACCCATGCAACTGGGCAGGTCACCACTTACTCCGGAGGAAAGGAGTCGACGGCACTCCCTGGGCCTCTGCCTATATTGTGGGGGCAAAGGATATTATCTGTCATCCTGCACTGAGCGTCCGGGAAACGCTCGTGCCTAGGTTATACCGAGGAGCTACACCTAGGCGCTACCGGATCAGCTCCTCTCTGCACACTTCCTGTAACCCTCAAATACCCAGTGGGGAAATCCAGGTTCGGGCCTTCGTCAATTCTGGAGCTGAGGGGAACTTTATTGTGGCCGAGCTGGTGACGCAACTTGCCCTGCCTACCGTACCCAAGGTTCCCCCTCTACGGATTTCCTCGATCCGAGGGACTTTGCTTCCTAGGATTATCTCTTGTTCCACGAAACCAGTGACTCTGCAGACAGGCCTATTTCATTCCGAGGAAATCTCTTTACTTGTCCTGGAACGAGCAGTACACCCGCTGGTGTTGGGACTTCCGTGGCTTCATCAGCACTCTCCCGTCATTAGATGGGATGACTTCCAATTAGTCAGCTAGGGTTCTGCCTGCTTTGAACGGTGCCTACACCTCCCACGTCCTCCTCAGTCTCTACATCTCTGTTCCTCGCATCTCCTGCCTGAGGCCTACCAGAATTTCCAAGATGTCTTCTCCAAGGAGATGGAGGAGATCCTTCCTGAACACAGGCCGTTTGACTGTCCCATTGACCTGATTCCAGGTACCACACCGCCCCGTGGCCGTGTGTATCCTCTATCATTACCCGAGACCAAGGCAATGTCCCAGTACATCTCAGAGAACCTTGCCAAGGGGTTCATCCGTCCATCCCGTTCACCAGCAGGTGCCGGATTCTTTTTCGTGGCCAAGAAGGATGGCTCGCTTCGGCCGTGTATTGATTACCGTGGCCTCAACGCCATTACCAAGCGACACCGGTACCCACTCCCGCTTATCCCGGAACTGCTGGATCGTCTTCAAGGGGCTCGTATCTTTACGAAGTTGGACCTTAGAGGAGCCTACAACCTCATCCGCATATGTCCAGGGGACGAATGGAAGATGGCATTCAACACCAGAGACGGGCATTACGAGTACCTCGTGATGCCCTTCTGGCTTTGTAATGCCTCCGCCATCTTCCAGCACCTAATGAACAAGGTGCTCCGAGAGATGCTCCACTCCCATGTAATAGTCTATCTAGACGACGTACTCATATACTCTAAAGATTTGGACTCTCATCGCCAGCATGTCCGCCAGGTCCTCCAGGCTCTCCGAGCTAACCGTCTATACGCCAAATTGGAGAAATGTGTCTTCGAGGCCGAGTCTCTGCCTTTCCTGGGCTATATTATCTCCGCTACCGGCTTCAGCATGGACCCAGAGAAGGTAGCAGCCATTACGAAATGGCCCCGGCCCACAGGCCTTAAAGCCCTCCAACGGTTTCTGGGCTTTGCGAACTTTTATAGACATTTTATCCCACAGTACTCTCACCAGGTGGCTCCTCTCACAGCCCTGACCCGAAAAGGAACTGATGTTAAGCACTGGCCTGATGCTGCGGTTACAGCCTTCTCTGATCTCAAGGAGGCCTTCCTCTCAGATGTCTGCCTCCGGCACCTGGACCCCTCACGACCATTCATCGTGGAGGTCGATGCCTCCAGTATCGCAGTGGGAGCAGTCCTCAGCCAGCATTCCGACTCTGGACAACTTCTTCCTTGCTTGTACTTCTCTAGGAAGTTCTCGCCCGCTGAAAGCAATTACTCCATCGGGGACAAAGAGCTGCTAGCAATAAAGCTTGCTTTCGAAGAATGGAGACAGTGGCTCGAGGGCTCCTTGCACACCACCACCGTTTATACGGATCACAAAAATCTCGAATTCCTGACTCAGGCTCAACGACTGAACCCCCGCCAAGCCCGCTGGGCCTTGTTTTTCAGTCGGTTCGACTTTGTTTTACAGTATCGCCCTGCGGCCAAGAACCTCCGGGCAGATGCCCTGTCCCACACCTCCTGTGCTGAAGAGGACCATGAGCCACCTCAATTCATTTTGGATCCCGCTAAGGTTCGTCTGTCTGCTATGACTATCCTCTCTCAAGACAGAACGGTGCTCTCGCGCCGGGACCGGCTGACAGCCTTACGTTGGGCTCACGACTCCTTGATCGGAGGACACGCTGGATGAGAAAGGACCCTGGAACTTGTTAACCGGTATTACTGGTGGCCTAACATCCGGCGTGATGTTGCCTCCTATGTAGCCTCCTGTCCTAACTGCGCTCGCCAGAAGCCCAGTCCTGGCTCCCCTTGTGGGCTCCTCCATCCGCTTCCGGTCCCCACTGAGCCATGGACCCACATAGCTACGGACTTTGTAGTATATCTGCCTCTGTCGGATGGACATACAGTCATCTGGGTCACAGTTGACCGTTTTTCGAAAATGGTCCATCTAGTTCCTCTTCCGAAGCTTCCCTCTACACCCGAGTTGGCCCATCTGTTCGCCCAACATGTCTTCAGGCTCCATGGTCTTCCCCAGGACATAGTATCGGACAGAGATCCTCAGTTTGTAGCCCGCTACTGGAGAGCACTCTGCAGATGCTTTAAGGTAAAGCTCAGTTTCTCCACAGCCTTCCATCCTCAAAGCAACGGACAGACCGAGAGGATGAATAGAACTTTGAAAGCATACCTCCGGGCATTCATTAACGAGAGGCAAGACAATTGGTCTGAGCTCCTGCCCTGGGCCGAATTCGCATATAACAACCAGTTCCATGCTGCTACTGGCAAATCTCCATTCCATCTGGTGTATGGAAAGCCACTACGGCCTCCGCTGCCGCTGGAGGCTCCCAGTGCCTCACCTGCTGTTCAGGTAACTGCCCAGCAACTCCAGGCGTTGTGGCACATGACGCGAAGACAACTACTCCGCGCAGCCACTAGGGCCAAACAGACAGCCGATCGCCAACGCCGACCGGCTCCCACGTTCAGCCAGGGGATAGAGTCTGGCTCAGCACGAAGAATCTGCACCTCCGACTTCCCTCTCGAAGATTCGCTTCGAAGTTCTGCGGACCATTCCGAATCGCTGAACGAGTGGGCCTGGTGTCCTATCGGCTAAGATTACCATCTTCCTTACGGGTCCACAATGTCTTTCACGCATCACTGCTCAAGCCTGTAGTTCTCTCCCGGTACCACCGCACACCTCCGGATCCTTCGGCCACAACCATCGATGACGATCCCACGTATCAAGTGCGGGAAGTCCTGGATATCCGCTTCCACAACCGTAGATGGGAGTACCTACTGGCCTGGGAGGGCTGTGGTGACGAAGACAACACCTGGGAACCCAGCCGTAATATCCTGGACAAAGATCTCTTGCACCAGTTTCACCGGGACCACCCAGGTAAACCCGGGCCTCTCAAGAGGGGCCGTAAAGGGGGGGGTACTGTTGTGGTCTCCACCGCTTCCCCTCTTTCCGCTCTGCACTGCGCTTACCTACAGTGGTGGAGGCGCCGCTCCCGCGGCTCTGTCGGTCCTTCAGGGCGTCCGCCATTACCAGCTCGTCTCCCTGCCGCCACACGCGCGCGTGAGCACGCGCACTATGGACGCACAGCCGCCGGAAGTCTGGCCCCGCCCGGGCTAACGATGCCACGCCCCAAGCCTGATTTAACCAGCGTTCGGTTACCGTCTCATTGCCTTGCAACGAGGGTCGCTACTGGTTAGTAGTTCTGAGTTGCGCTTCACTTGTTCTACGTTCCTGCTTTGACCTCAGCCTGTTCCTGACTCTGCTTCTGCCTGCCGCCAGCCACCGACCATTGCCCGTGCCTGATTCCGCTCCTGCCTGCTGCCAGCCTGACCTGGGTTCGTCTCCGTTCCTGCTCACAGTCTGTTCCATTTCTCAGCACGCTAGACTCCGTTCCTGCTCGCAGGTTGCTTCATCTCACGGCACGCTACAGACTCCGTTCCTGCTCACGGTCTGTTCCAGTTCTCAGCACTTTACAGACTCCGTTCCTGCTCGCAGGTTGCTTCATCTCACGGCACGCTACAGACTCCGTTCCTGCTCACAGTCTGTTCCAGTTCTCAGCACGTTACAGACTCCGTTCCTGTTCACAGCTTGCTTCAGCTCATAGCACGCTACAGACTCCGTTCCTGCTCATAGCTTGCTCCAGTCCACAGCACGCTATAAGACTCTGTATCTGCTCACTATCTGCTCCAGCATACGCCGGCCCCAACCAGCCCACGGACTACAGCATTCTTATTGGACTACCTTATCATACTCTCTGCCCAGGCCTTCTTCTACTATAGAGACTCTCACTGTTCTCCTAAGTCCCAAGGTTCTAGGACCCTACGGGCTCCTCCTGGGGGGTTCCTGGTTCCCGGGTGAAGACCTCTGCCTGTGGCTCCGCCTCCCGACCTGCCCTATCATTGGGGTAGTTCGGCCTAAGGGTTCACTCCTGGTCCACAGCTTCCCAGACTGCAACAGCTATAGAGAAGGGATCACGAAATAAATCTGTGATCTGGAGCCACTTTAAAGTGATGGAGGACCCGCGTTTTGCGCAGTGTAATTACTGTGCCAGGGCTATTAGCAGAGGCAAGCAAATGGGACATCTAACTAATTTTGGCATTATGCATCATATGCAGAAGCAACACACAACAGGACTGCCATCTGGAGATGGTGGCAGTACCAGTAAGGGGACCCCTTTTTCCAGGTAGCGTAAAGTGGTTGAAAAAGAGCAGAGTCACCTCACGCCCTCAGCCCCTTCTAGCAGTCAGGTGGCAGGCCAGCAGCCCCCTGCCATGTGTTAGAAGCGACAACCCACCATGGAGGAAATGGGGTGGTGTTTGGTAACACTATCCCGGGTAAGGAGGCAGGCAGCCTCAAAAGTTGTAACCAGGAGCATCGGGGAAATGATTGCCCTTGATGACCAGCCCTTGCAGGTAGTGGAGAATGTGGATTTCAAGCATTTGCTGAAGGTCTTAGTTCCAAATTACAAAGTCCCCTCCAGAACCACATTTAGCAGAAAGGTCATCCCCAGCCTGTACAACTAGTGTTGCAGTCGCATCCAAGCACTGCTAGCTAAGGCACAGGGGAGTGAGCATTTCACCTGTGATATCTGGACCACCATGAATGCTGCACACTCTTACCTCTCCCTGACAGCACACTGGTGGGACCTGGCAGAGGCAGGGGCAGGCAGCAGCTCCATTAGTGAACAAGTATCAGGGTGGAGGTGGGCTTTACTGCACACCCACCTGACGAACGAGACCCATACCTCAGCTAATATTCTAGCATGCATCAGACAGATGCTGGCGGGCTGGCAGCTACACCAGCGAGACAGGAATCTTCACGCAGGGTTCTTTGTCACAGACAATGGTGCAAACATGGTAAAGGCAATATGCGACGGGCGCTTTGAGAACATCCGATGTTTTGCACACACTCTGCACCTGGTAGTGAAGTCAGTTCTGGGGTTGGAGTCCAATCACCAAGAGAATGAATACCTGCATACATTAATACACAAGTGCAAGAACATAGCAGCACACTTCCACAGAAGTGTGAAGGCGGGGCAGGTTCTCCGACAAAAGCAGACTGATTTGGAGATGCCTCACAAGCGTCTCATTCAAGACATTGGCACCCGGTGGAATTCCACCTATATGATGCTGCAGAGGTTAGTGGAGCAGCAGACACCCCTTCATGAACTTTCTGCGGCAATGGACATAGGTGTGCAGCGTCCCCTAGGGCATCATGATTGGTTAGTCATGAGTCAGCTGGTAAAAATCCTGCAGCTCTTCAAGGATGCCTCGGAGGATCTAAGTTCCAGAAGTGCCACTTTGGCTGACATCATCCCTATAGTTAATTTTCTGGAGGAAAATTTGGAGGGCTTTAAACAGGAAGAGGGAATGACAGCAGAGGTGCTGCATTGTCTGGACTTTTTGCAGAAGCAGGTGAAAGAGAGATTAAGACCTTTAACAAAAGACCACACACACATGCTCGCCACAGTCTGTGATCCCCGTGTGAAAGGGAAACTCACCCTACAGTCCGATTGTCTCATATTTGTGAAGGACCTGCTGTTAGTAAAAGGCCAAGAACAGGAGTGCCATAGGCAGAGACAGATTAGGCACGAAGCAGAGGAGAAAACAGCAGGCCCTTCAGAGAGTAATGCAAGCCCAAGCAGGAGCAGCATTCTGTCAGCGACAGCTAGTACTTCCTCCTGCACTTCAGTTCACCAAAGCCATGTTGCCCCTAAAAAAGCATCTGTCTGGAACGGGCTAGAGCAAAAGCAGCTGGCAAGAAGGACTCTCAGCCCACGCAAGAAAGGAGATACCAGCACAAATGTCAGTGACATGTTTTCTCACAAAGCCCATTGAGGACATGCAGATCCTCTGGCATATTAGGCACACAAGTCCACTGTCTGGCCACACCTAGCCAAAGTGGCTCAGCAATATCTGTAATGTCCACCAACCAGTGTGCCCAGTGAATGTGTATTTTCAATGACAGGGGATATCATGAGCTCTCACTGCTCAGGCTGGCACCAGAGTTGATGGAAATGCTAGTGTTTTTGAAAATAAACATGCCTTTGCTTGGGTTTCCAAATTTTCCCTGTGAATGGCAAGATGAATAAAAGCAATTTAAAGCCTTGCAGCAGCTCCAACTGCCTCATGTGCTCCAGATAATATCAGCACCCGTACCTGACCTCAACCGCTGTGCCTGTCTGACCACTGTCCAGCTCTTACGTCACTACAAGGGCCTGAACTCAAATGCTGTGCCTGGCCGTCCAGACCATATGTCACTACAAGGGCCTGACCTCAAACGCTGTGCCTGTCTGTTCACTGTCCAGCCCTTACAACACTACAAGGGCCTGATGCCAAACGCTAATCCTGCCTGTCCAGTCCTTACATCACTACAAGGGCCTGACCTCAAATGCTATGCCTGCCCGTCCAGCCCTTATGTTATTATAAGGGCCTGACCTCAAATGCTGTGCCTGCCTGTCCAGCCCTTACGTCACTACAAGGGCCTGACCTCAAATGCTGTGCCTGTCTGCAGTGTCTACTGTTCAGCGCTTATGACACTATAGGGGCCTGACCTCAAACATTAATGTTTCTAGTACTATAGAAAACTGGTGGTAGTTGCACTCTAGTTCATCCTCTGTGTTCCCATAGTTTACAGAGGCACTATGTAGGGTACAAAATCAACATAGGTTGATATTGTAGATTTGGGTGGGAGATGACATCAGTGCTTCTTTTGGTCCTAATGAATGAACCCTCATTGCAATTCAACTCTACTAATCCTTCACAGCATGGATCCTTAATTAAAACAAACAATTTTCTTTTAGTTTCAGGGCAGAGCAGAGAACTTCCTCCGTCTTGCTCAGGAAGTCATGATCTATTTGCACATGCTTAAATCCTAACAATATGTACCATTATACAGGCAAAATAATAATGAAACCCCATTACAAGGCTCCTAAGTAATCATAGCTAACTACAATACAATTCACATCAAGGCACATATGAATGGATTTTCTTACTTTACCTTAATTAAAACAAATTTTGGCCTCCTGCACATCGACTCGCCACACTTTGAAGGCTCGTGCCCCACTCTAGGGGCCAACCCATTCTAGGGAGCCCTTTCCTGTGCAAAGAAAATGGAACTCTCCCCGGGTCTAGCCAGCCTATCTCTTAGTGCCCGCCGACCCATGTTGAACCAGAACCGTTGTTCACATGGAAATCTCCTCCACGTCGACTTGCCACACTTTGAAGGCTCGTGCTCCACTCCAGGGGCCAACCCATTCTAGGGAGCCCTTTCCTGCGCAAAGGGAAGGGAACTATCCCCGGGTGTAGCCAGCCTATCTCTTAACACCCGCTGACCCATGTTGAACCGCTGTTCACATGGAAACCTCCTCCACCTCGGCCTTAAAAATTCTCGTTTGTATATCTGCTACGTCCACCAGATTATAAAAGACCAGCGAGAGCTCACTAGACGCAACGGAAACACCCCACTCTAGGAGTGAACCCATTCTAGGGAGCCCTTTCCTGCGCAAAGAAAAAGGAACTCTCCCCGGGTGTAGCCAGCCTATCTCTTAGTGCCCGCCGACCCATGTTGAACCAGAACCGCTGTTCACATGGAAACCTCCTCCACATCGACTTGCCACACTTTGAAGGCTCGTGCTCCACTCCAGGGGCCAACCCATTCTAGGGAGCCCTTTCCTGCGCAAAGGGAAGGGAACTCTCCCCGGGTGTAGCCAGCCTATCTCTTAACACCCGCTGACCCATGTTGAACCGCTGTTCACATGGAAACCTCCTCCACCTCGGCCTTAAAAATTCTCGTTTGTATATCTGCTACGTCCACCAGATTATAAAAGACCAGCGAGAGCTCACTAGACGCAACGGAAACACCCCACTCTAGGAGTGAACCCATTCTAGGGAGCCCTTTCCTGCGCAAAGAAAAAGGAACTCTCCCCGGGTGTAGCCAGCCTATCTCTTAGTGCCCGCCGACCCATGTTGAACCAGAACCGCTGTTCACATGGAAACCTCCTCCACGTCGACTTGCCACACTTTGAAGGCTCGTACTCCACTCCAGGGGCCAACCCATTCTAGGGAGCCCTTTCCTGCGCAAAGGGAAGGGAACTCTCCCCGGGTGTAGTCAGCCTATCTCTTAGCACCCTCTGACCCATGTTGAACTGCTGTTCACATGGAAACCTCCTCCACATCGACTCGCCACACTTGAAGGCTCATGCTCCACTCTAGGGGCCAACAACCCATTCTAGGGAGCCCTTTCCTGCGCAAAGGAAAGAAAACTCTCCCCGGGTGTAGCCAGCCTATCTCTTAACACCCGCTGACCCATGTTGAACCGCTGTTCACATGGAAACCTCCTCCACCTCGGCCTTAAAAATTCTCGTTTGTATATCTGCTATGTCCACCAGATTATAAAAGACCACGAGAGCTCACTAGACGCCAACGGAAACACCCCACTCTAGGAGTGAACCCATTCTAGGGAGCCCTTTCCTGCACAAAGGAAAGGGAACTCTCCCTGGGGCCAGCCTGTCTTACCCCTATCAAAACTACAGGGACCTGACTACCTCAGCTCTGCCAGTCTGTCTTGCCCCTATCAAAACCACAGTGACCAGACTACCTCCGCTCTGCCAGCCTGTCTTGCCCTATCAACTTTCTGCCACTCTGCCCTGCTGCCATACACCAGATGACTTACTCTACTCCTTGTGGTGTTCTTGCCACTATCATGGTTCCTCAGTGTGTTGGTGCTAGTCTTTCTGCTGCTTTGTCCCTTTATCGGTGCCTTGTGGTTTTTTCTGACACTCTTTCTGCTTGTTATGTTCCCCCTTCATTGTGCTGTAGGATGTTGATGCCACTTGTCTTGCCACTTTGCCTGTCATGCTGCCTTTGAGGGTTCAAGCAACTGTTATCGGTGCTCTCTTTTGAAGCTGTGGTGTGTTTTTGACACTCTCGCTGCTGCTTTGCACCTCTGTTAAAGCACTCTTGCCACCCCTTTGCCCATTTATAGTGCCTTAGGCTATTCATGCCACTTTGGTGCCACTTTGCCATAGTCTAAGTACCTTGGAGCTCTTTTCTCATTCTGATGATTGCTCCCCAGAAGTTTCATCAGAATTGATAAGAAACCCCCAATTATGCAGCCAAAAATAGGCTGCAAATACTTCCCCCATTGACTTTAATGGGAAAACGTAAAATGAATGAAACTAATCAACAAATTGGATTTTCCCCCCTATGAAACTAATGAAATGAATATTGGTCCTGGCAAAATGAAATTAAATGAATTTTTTCCTTCTGCACATCCCTACCAGTTACCACCCAGTAATTCCCAATCTATTCATTTACTTATTTAAAGTATTTTTTACCCACACCTCCAATGTTCTGGGCAGGGTGTTATGAATATGCTGCCCGCGGGGTTCCCCCCCCCCCCGCGAGCAAGCTGACTCACCGCACTCTCTTCAGCCGATGCGGCAGGACGCCGCCATCAGCCTTTCCACGCGGCAAGGAGGCCGCCTACCGCCATCTGCAGTTCCGCAGGTCTTTCTTGGGGCCTGGGACCGCCCCCGCCGACTTCTGGATCTTCGCGGCGTTTAGGCCGCAGCCCCAGGCTCGATTAGTGGCAGGAGCCGCCCCCGGGGCCTCCCGCAGCAGCTGGAGCCGCTGCCGACGCTGGAGCCTGCGTTCAGGCTCTCCCCTGCTTCCTCTGACGTCGCCAACGTGCAGACGCTGTGCAGGCCGCTGTCCAGGGTCCTGCACAGCCCTGCTCTGCTCCTGCCTAGGCACACGGCCGCGTCTCTTCACATTATTTAAAGGGCCAGACACAGGAAGTGTCTGGGCCCCACCTAATGACTGTTTCCTGGTTCCAGCCCTATAAAGGGGCTGCTCCGTCAGTTCTTCGTTGCCTTGCATCGTCGTTGGTCTTCACCCTGGAGGCTCCTGCCTGCCAGGGCCCTTGTAAGATCTTCTTTTTGGAGCTCCGCACCTTGATGTCTTGTTCCATGTCCACGTCTTCGCCTGAGGTCCATGTCCAGGTTTCTTCAGCCTTCGTCTTGGTGTTCCTGCCTTCCTGGATGTTTCCTTCCTACGCCATGCCTCGTCTCTGCTCTTGAGCCTTCTGGTACCGGTAGGCCGGGAGCCCCTCAGATGCAGTATTCCTGGGTGGGCTGCCTGCCGGTGGACGGTTGTCCTGTGCTCCTGAGCCGTCTGGTCCTGATGTGTCTTCCTGTGCTGTCCCGCTCCCGTCGTAGTCCGTGACCAGCCTTGGGGCTGTGTAGGGCGCGTAACGGACAGGGTGGTCCGCGACTCAGTCCCGCGGGTGGCCTGAGTAGGGCGCCCTAAGAGACAGTGCCAATGTCCATGCCTTGTCTTGCCTCCCTTGGATGTCTTGTTCCTGGATGCCGTTGCATCAGCCATGTGTCTTGTTCCTGGATGCCGTCGCATCAATCCACAGTTATGTCTTCATAGCCCTGGTGTCATGTCTTCAGCCAAGTGTCTTCGTTCCTTGTGATGCCGTTGCTTCAACCACAGTGTCTTCGTGTCAAGGCCCGTCTGCCCTCAACCTCAGGCCAGGCCTGCTGCTCCATGCTGCTCGCAGCAGGTCCGAAAGGGCCCGGAATGGTCGGAGGACCATTCACCTTCCAACATCCTCGGATGTTTGGCCATGGGAGCTTGCCGGCCTGGCAGAGGGTAGAGTGTTCAGCCATTCGGAGCCACCGTCAACCCTTGGTTCGGCCTGGGTCGGGCTGAGGCCCATGGGCACACGAAAACCACCCTTCTCGTAACAGAATGCAAGGCCTTTCGAGGCCAGTACATAACACAGGGTACAGTGAAACATCCATAAAAACAATTATGACAAATAATACAATAAGACAAAACCTGTCCCAGATATAAATCTTCCCACTGCCTAGCCTGCTCCTGTGCCAACTCACCTGGAGAAGCCAACCTGCCAAATACCAGGTATTAAAGCAAAATGAAAGTTTGCACTTGTATGGGTAATTGAGCAATAGCAAATGTTCATGCACAAGTTAGATGACATTCACATGTATGTTGTTTTTAAAATACCACTTTACGTGCTTATGTGCTAGCCCCGCCTTGACACGCCCCCACATGCCCCTTTTTTGCACATGTACTTTTGCTTACATCTGTACATGTATATGCGTATGTGGCCTCTTTTTAAGATATGCATGAGGTGCGCTTGGCCTTTTTTTTTACATGAGTAAGTCTTTGAAAGTTCACCCTTTTGATTGTAATCTGCATTGAAGCCATTCTTTAGAAAGGTAGAAGATCAAATGTCTATAAATAAATAAATAAATAAATAAGTCTATAATATAGCATACAGGACAAGGAGATTTACACTTGCAGAATGCTAATTTGGTGGCTTGCCCATGACTACTATGGTAGACAATAAAAGGTGAATTTTCAAAACATTACGCCTGTAAAATTAGCACTTAAGTGTGCGAAACAGGTATGTTACCAACGGAATTTGTAACATATCTATTAGGTGATCAAGACCAGTCAACCCGACACTCAACAGCATTTCGAGAATCTCCAAAATATGCTCTCAGCATCAGGGGTTTTGTTAGGAGCGCGGAGGCACGGTCCTGTCTCAAGGGAGGATGTGAGCTCAGGGAGGAGCCCCAAGACACACTGCGAGAGGTGAGCAGGTACAAGCACGGGCAGAGCAGGAGCAAGGCTGGACTGAAGACAAGGCAAGACTATCTGGAACAGGAACAAGGCAGGCTCAGCCCTCCACTGGACCTACACGCACCAATGAGACCCAGCAACACAATGCTGGTCTTGAGAGTAGCCCTCCAGCCACTCGATAGCCTTTCTGGACCTGCTGCTTTGGAACGACGAGTGTGTGAGGCCAGATGGAGGCTGAGGGCAGGAACAAGAAGACTCAGACATAGACTTGGATACTTGGAGGACTCAGACGAGGACTTGGACGACTCAGGATACTCGAAGGACTCAGACAAGGATTCAGGTTGCTTGGAAGACTCAGATAAGGATTCAGGTTGCTCAGAAGACTCAGGCAAGGATTCATGTTACTAGGAGGTCTCAGGCGAGGATTCAGGAGAAAGTACTGGGTGAGTGCTGCATCACAGCGTGCCCTACACAGCCGCTCATGGCTGGTCGCGGACCACGTTGAAAGCGAAGCAGACTCCAGACGAGGCAATGAAACTTGAAGCCAGGACATGACGAACATTCAGGAGAGGCCTGCACCGGGGCGCACCCTACATAGCTGTCTGTGGCTGGTCGTGGACCATGCTGAAGTGGAGCAGGTTCTGGCAGAGTCTTAGGCATGGACGGAAGCAGGCACGAGAGACTCCGAAGACCGGGACAGGACTAAAGACTCTCAGAAGCAAGGCATTAAAAACAGAAGTCTCCCGGAGGCTTGCACTGCAGATGAGAAGAAGGCCTTGTACCACAAGGCGCCCTACACAGCCCCCTATGGGCTAGTCATGGACCACGATAATGGCACGCCAGGAAGGGTGAACAGACGAGGGACCTGGGAACTGGACGAAGACCTGAAGATGAGACGGACGGAGTCAGGACAGGAACATCGGACATCAGGAACGTGGAACATGGTACCTCAGGACACGGAACATCAGGACATCTAGACACGGAACATCTGGACATAAGGACATCAGGAGAACTGGACATCTGGAACATCAGGAACATGAAACAGGCGACGAGGGAGCTCTGACGAGGGACAAGACCAGGAACATCAAGGTGACGAAGTTCAGGAACACGAAGAACATGAGACAAAGATCCATCAAGGCACGGGAAGACCATGGAGGATCTGGATCAGGAAGAAGACCACAGATGCTGTGAAGACCAGATCCGAAGGCCCTGAGGAACTGAGGCTGTGCCCTTTTATAGGGCTGGTCCGGCAAAGACTGATGACATCATTGCTGAGGGCCATGGGACTTTTCCCGCCACTGGCACTTTAAATGAAGAGGAGAGGCGCCCGCCCGTGCCTAAGGGAAGTCCAGGGAGCAGGAGCCTGCAGCGGCGTCCCCGCTGCGTGGAAGGCTCGACAGAAGGCGGCTCTCTGCGTGAAGAAGATGGGCAGGCAGCGGCTGAGGCGGCTTTCCTGCCGCTCAAGCAATGACCCTGGCAGCAGCTCCAGCCGCGAAGAAGGAAGGAGGCATCGGACGGCTCAGCCTGCCGCGAGGGACAGGCGACAGCCGCAGCCTCTGGACTGCAGAGTACGGAATTGGTGATGGCCTGCTGTGGAAAAGGTAGGGGACTGCCTGCGGGTCCAGCCGTGGGCAGGATCCCGACAGGTTTTTGATTCTATTTTAAAACAAATTCAATTCAAGTGTCTTACATAATAAAACCAACAAAGAAAAGAGAGACTGATGATGAAGGAGTTTCCCTACAGCAAGAACTGCTTTTGAAGTGCAATATCTGATGGATTCTCATAATAGAAGTATAGAGACAACCATAGATCCCAATAAAGGTAGATTATTTTTTATAGAGTGAGTGTATATGTTCAGCCTTGAAGTGGTTTCTGCATTGAGTGTTTAATTTTAGAAAGCAAACATGCATGAAAGTAGGCATTCACGAGCAAAATTGCATGTGCAAAAAAGGAGCTGTCCGCAGATGTTCCCAGGTGGGACTAACATTTACATGTATAAATTGCTATTTTACAACCTACCAAAGCAATGTGCCTGAGTCTGTTAGTTACTTATATTTACACCTGCTAATTATTTGGTGTAGGAGACTCCTCATGGAGGCTGGGATGCCGCCGACCCACTCGTCGACTCTGGGTCTTCCTAGGCGCGAGTGTGCACCACTGGGCCTCCCTTTAAAGGCCCAATGGTGGGAACCTCAGGGGTGTCTCCGACTGATGATATCACGAGTTTGTGATTTATAAGCACCTCCCTTGGCCTACACTAACCGACTTGGCAACGAGTTCCTTCGCCTCAGGTGCTTGTTCCTGTCTCTCCGGACCCATGGTTCCTGCCTTGGATCTCCTATTGCTGATTCAAACTCTGACTCGGGTACCCGCTCCTGGGGGCCTGCTGCACTTCCTTCAGGAGACCTGGTCTCCAGGCTTCTCCGCTCCTCGGGGTAGCCCCTGTGCTCCTCACCAGAGGTCCTGCCTGCTCGCTTCTTTGCTCCTCAAGCACTGCCTATCAGAGATCCCATCTCTACGCTTCCCCGCTTCTCGGGGCAGTCTCTACCTTACCACACCGGGGACTTTGACTCCACGCTTTTCCGCTCCTCGGGGCAGCATCTATGTCACTTTATCTGGGACTTGATTCTACACTTCCCTGCTCCTCGGGGCAGCCTACGTCACTACATCTGAGACTTGACTCTGCGCTTCCCCGCTCCTCCGGGCAGCCCCTATGTCATCACAGCAGAGACTCTGTTGCTACGGTGTCCCGCCCCTCGGCACAGTCTCTGCACCACTCCTCCAGAAGTTCCTGTCTTGCGCTCCCCGCTCCTTGGGGCCTGCCCAGCGCTCCTCTGTCTTGGAGGTTCCGGCTCTGGTACACTGTCTTTTCAGACCTGCCTAAGTACTTTGATTCCTCTGAACTGTGCCTCTTCACCCCGCTCCTTGGGATGCCTCACGGTATAACTCACAAGTACCTGCGATCACATGGCAGTGATGCATGATGTTCTCACGCTACTCAACTACAGTCCTGTTCCCTGCTGCAGCTGACCTCACCTCCCGATGGTGAGGACCTGTCGGGGTCCACCCCTCAGTTGTATCAACCTCCACCTCGGGCCAAGGGTCCACGAAACCCACGAATCCTAACAGATACACAAGAATATTGTAGGGTAGAATAATACGTATTTTATATCATGCACGTGAATTTGCAGGCACGATATAAAATACATGAGCATGAGCGCACACACCCATATACATGCACATACAGGTGCATGGGCGCATGTTTTAAAGTTATCCTCCCTATCACCCTATTAGTAGCATGGCATGGATGACTATAGTGATGCACAAATATGTATTATATTTCTGTGTCTCCACCAAACTTCACCAAATAGAAACAGATAATAGATATGAGAGAACAAAGAATTTCTGAGCTGGTTTTGCTATGTTGTTCAACCTTAAATGCCAAAACAAGAAACTGTTCAGGCAGGCAGGCAAAATATGGTCAAAATAGCAGTTTAAAGTTGAATTTATGCCTTACATCTATTATAGTAAGCATCTAAAGTGACAGTCTATGATTACTTGACAAAGAAAAGCTGATAGCAGGCAGCAGCAGAATTTCTTTAGTAGGTTCTCATAATGCTGAGAAAATTGACTTTAGATCTGATTGTGTTTTCTTCCATTTTATGCCTAAGGGAAAAGTTTTCCAAATCAGGCTTTTAGTGCTTTGATCTTTTTAACAAAATTGAGTGCTCTGTTTCTAATGCAAATTGGTGCTTGGTCAGAGTTCATCTAAATAAATTCAACAATACAAATCTTCTATTAAAAGCTATGCTAATGCTATAGAATATTAGACACTGCTCACTTTGGGGTGAATTTGAAAAGCGTTGCTCGAGCTAAAAAGTCCGTATACACAAGTATCTGGGCTGCGCAAGAGCAATGCATAATTTTGGAAACCACAAATCATGCGCACATATAAGTGGGTGTGAATAAAAATAAGGGGAGGAGTTAGAGCAGGTCTGGGGCATTCCAGGGCGGGCCCAAAAGTTACATGCGCAAATCCATATTGTAAATCCAGTGGCCGCCTTGCACAATGGCTCGTTAGCCGTGTATGTTTACAGCTGCTTCTGATGAGGTGTAAGTGTAAGCAAGAGCCATTCTTTGTTTACCGGGCATGCCCAGGGAAATACTATATAGACTAGGTTAGTGGAAGGGGGGGGGAGGACCTATTCAAATTCAGTCCCTCCCTTTGAGGGGCCTGGGAATGGTAGTCCCCCTAGGAGACTTTATAGCAGCTCTCTCCTGAGAGTCTGGAGGCAGTCCCTTATCAGTTTTGGAGAGTTTGGAGGTGGTAGGCACTTACCTTTTGTTGCATTTTCAGGCCCAGTCAGAGGGAACAGGCTAACCCAGCCGGGGATTCCTGACCAGGGTCGGGAGGGGATTCCTGCCCGTCTACTCCCTAGCTGGTTTGGATACTCCTCCAGGTTGTTTTCGGGATTTTGAGCTTTTCGTGGTAGGAGCCTCACTGGACACTTAGGTCTTTCTTGGACTCAGGGCACGGGGGACCCTGTGTCTGGATGCCAAGGGTAGGGATGATCTGCCCAGAAGTGGTGACCCGTTGTGAGAAGTAACTCCGGGGATACATTCAGTTAAGGAAAAAGGGACATTTAAGTTTAACCATCCAGGAGGAACATGTTTGGCTGCCCCTTCCTTCCTGCAGAGGAGCAGGGTGAGAAGCCTGCTTCCAGGGATCCCTCCCATAAGGGAAGCAGAGGAGAATCAGAGACTGAGATAAATTCAGAGAGAGGAAGAAACTGCTAACCGTGAGTACAAGAGTTGTAAAGAGATCCTAGAGGACACCACCCAGAGTCTTCAGCCCCTGGGGAGAGGAAAAAGATTACTCTCTATGCAAGTACAGGATTTTTGTCCATCTGTGGAAGGGGTTTTCCTGCCCAGCTTAAATGTTGCTCTGCCCATCGGAACCTCCATTTCACCTAACCCAGGAGGGTGGTAGGATCCCTCGCCCTATGAAAGATTCCTGCACAGATAGAGGCAAAGTTGTAATTGAGAAAAGAAAAGACTGTGGTGCTGGAACCATATTTATTGTGCCACCTGCAACTACTTCATACAGTATATTTAAGTTTGGACACTAACCCAGTGCATGCAGAGCCTTTATTTGGGCATGCAGTACACAGGAAGAGAAGTAACCCCTCTCCCAGGGATAACCAAGAGGAAATTAGTCACCTCTGCACTGGGACCCCAAAGGAACCCTTTCCTCCAAAGCCAAAGGATCCGTACCCTGGGGAATGGGCAACAGAAAAGAGCTAGTCAGGGCTCCTGCCCCAAAGAGCTTACAAATTATTTTATGGCCCCACCTGTGCAGGACACGCACAGTGAGGTGGGGGTTACATACATTTGCAGAAACCTCTGTTTAGTCCTAGCATGCCAGGGTGAGGGGTATAGGTCAACTGGGGAGAGTGCAGGCTGAAGATCCAGAGGGGTCTGGATGACCTCGAGATGGACTGGGCAAACTGATGGACTAATTGGTAAAACTGGGAATGGCCTTCACACAAGCATCTTTCATAATCCACTTACCTGCATGCGTTAAAGCCAATAAAGACCTAAGGAAGATATGCGAAGTGCGTTTGCTCGATTAACGGTTTAAAATTAGGAGCACACATACATGCAGTAGGCCTATTTAAAATCATACGTGCACATTTGCGCACATGATTTAAAATTCCAGTGTATGACCGCTCGTGCACCCATATGTGCATTTATAGGCGTCCGCGCAATTGTTTTAAAGATACCGTCTCTCCGTACTCCGCTGAACAATTACACTAATACATACACTTCCGGCATAGCTGTTCAGATCTACACTGGAAGCACCCTACTGTGATCCCGGGCCTGTGAATGGGTCCCCAATTAAGGTCCTGGATGGCTGGGAGGGTTTTGTGGGAGCAGGGAGTGAGTATCGTGGATGGGGGGGGGGGGGGGGCTGGGAGCATATATATTTTTTCAATTCTCCAGGGAGGGAGGAGGAAAAGAGGGAATGGTTGGCAGAAATATTAGAGGTCTTTTTGTGTTAGGGGATGGGGGTGGGAGGCTTTGGCAGCAAGGTTTGAAGGATTCATGGTGGTAGTGGTAGGGTGGGGATTGAACTAAGAGGACTGCAGTTTGTTTGTTTTTTTTTTGGGGGGGGGGGGTTAGAAGTGCCACTTAACTGGATATCTTTTGAAAGAATTCCAATTACATCTATACCCCCTGGGTGTATAGCACTTCCAATGTGCTTAAATGGACTTGTTGCAATCTCTTTTATGGTATGTGCCCACATGTCTGTTGATTGTATATTTCATTTATGGTAAGTGCCCACAAGTTTCCTGTTGACTGCATATTTCATTTATGGTATGTGCCCACAAGTTTCCTGTTGATTGCATATTTCATTTATGGTATGTGCCCACAAGTCTCCTGTTGATTGTATATTTCATTTATGGTATCTGCCCACATGTCTGTTGACTGCATATTTCATTTATGGT
This sequence comes from Rhinatrema bivittatum, assembly GCF_901001135.1. Taxonomy (NCBI): domain Eukaryota; kingdom Metazoa; phylum Chordata; class Amphibia; order Gymnophiona; family Rhinatrematidae; genus Rhinatrema; species Rhinatrema bivittatum. The sequence continues at coordinate 694,283,835 of NC_042615.1, forward strand.
AAGTGCCCACAAGTTTCCTGTTGACTGCATATTTCATTTATGGTATGTGCCCACAAGTTTCCTGTTGACTGCATATTTCATTTATGGTATGTGCCCACACGTCTGTTGATTGCATATTTCATTTATGGTATGTGCCCACAAGTTTCCTGTTGACTGCATATTTCATTTATGGTATGTGCCCACAAGTTTCCTGTTGACTGCATATTTAAATTTTGTAACGAATAGCTTGCAGCAATGCTCTCTAATTTTGTCGTTATGTGCACAAACATTTTTTTCATGCAACTATTTTATAAAATGAGTTCAAAATTGTGGGCCACAAGCCAAGTGTGCCTGAACAAGAATAGTGCAAATAATATCAGATTTCAAGAGGTCAATATTCAGACTTATCTGACTATCTAGCCGCCGCTGAATATCTGGTTATATTCAGTGGCTGCTAGATAGCCAGATAGCCAGATAAATCACTTATCCGGCTATCTGGTTAGCCGGATAAGTTGTAGGTGGGCAATGGATGGATTGGGGCGGTGCTACTTAGCCGGATAAGTTATCTGGCTAAGTAGCGATATTTAGCCTTAGACAGATAACTTATCCTGCTAAGTTAGACCTGCTCAATAGCAGCGATTTCTGCAGGTTATCTAAGTTAGTCTATCCAGTTAACTTAAATAAACTGCTAGCTTTTAAATATTGATCTCCAAAAGTTTTATTTAACTGTTTTAATGACGGGTCCTATATTGTCTCGGTAGCTCGGATAATACTTACATAGACCCAATAAAAGCTATCACAGCCTGTCAAGAATACAGTTTATCCCAAGAGACAAATCTGCCATATCAAAACAACACTAACTCCCAGGACTCAAACAGCAATAACCCTACCCAGGAAAGAGCAGCATTGCAAATATTACCACAGGCCCTAGAAGACCAATGCACCTCCTACTGAAATTACATTGAAACTAGCAGAATTCCTTACCTCAATCACGCATACAGAACACAGACATATGCTTATCAAAGCAAGAATAAGGAACCAACAAACAATAAAATCAAGAAATATAAAACATCAATCATAATAGTAAAACCATAGTAATAAAAAGAATAAACATTTCTAAACAATTAATAAATGGAACATCCAATAATTAAAACTTCATAAAAATGTTTATAAATTTCCCCAAATCACCAATATAATATTTCAAAACTGCAGACACATCAAATAACGTCTAATAATAATAAAACTAATAAGGATTTAAATCTCCCACTCTCTATACCTGGGAATTTTTTATTTCCAGATACCATGAGATTGTCATGGCTAGGGGAGGGGACGCTGTGGAAATTTTATCCTCTCCCTCTCTCTCTCATACACACACACATAAACATCACAGAATAGAGATCTTCTGGAAGTTCCGGCAATTCGTCAGACACATATTGGTGAAGTCAGGGATAGGGCCTTCTGTATAGCCAGCCCGGCCATGTGGAACACCCTGCCGGAGCAACTTAGAATGCTAACTGATACAAAGGCTTTCAAGAGAGTAAAAACCTGGCTGTACACACAGGAATTCATAATAGATAATGTAGCTGTCTAATGAAGAATGGCATAAGACTAAAACACCAGCAGATAATATTGTATTGTCCCCCCTTGGTTTTTGTTACTTACTGTTTTGCTTTTTCTTGAATGTGTGTGTATATATATATATATATACACGTGTATTTTATTATGTATGGCAAATCTGTTGTTATGCCTGTCGGTCGCAGACGGCTGCGACTTCTCATGCTCACCTCTTTTTTCCCCGCTCCATCAAGTCTGGGAAGAATGGCGGCCTCTGCCAATCCCCGCTGACCTCTCCGGCATTCCTGGGACAGCGTGGGCACTGCCAACCGCCATCTTGGACCCGGAGTCACTTAGGCATGCGTGCGCGCGCAAGGGACTCTCTTGAAGACGTCATGGCGGGAACCTCAGGGGCGTCCCCTCCCGATGACATCAACCCGCTTGCGTATTTAATCCAACCAGCCCTTGCCTTCCTTGAGTTAGCAAGGAGTTCCATCTTGCTTAATTCTCCTCTTTAAGGACTTCCTGTTCCTGACTTTGTCTTGGCATCTAGACACTCTGAGTACCCGCTCCTCACAGGCTCCCCTGCGTTCCTGGCTATCCACTCCTCGGAGGGCCTACCTGCCTGACTGCTACAGACCTGCTTCTCGGGTCTCTCTCTCTCTTTCCAGGAACAGCTTCTGTGAGTACCTATACTGACTTCTACTATACGAACTGTGCTAAGGATCCTACGCGGTGTACCCCATACCTCGGGCCACTACTGCCTTCCTTCGGTAGAAGTCATTTCAGCTTTCCTGCACTACAAAATATCTACACATCAACTGCGGGAGCCACTTCCAGGTTCCGGCATCTCTACTAGTGCTTCAACATCTACTATACCGACAGTATCGGTGTACCCCGCTCCGCAGGCCACTACCAGATCTGTGTTATTGAGGTGCCTACACTCTTCAGAGGGGATTCCCAGCGTAACCCGCTCCACGGGCCACTACTTCTCATCTGTGGTCTGCCTCTGAGCATTCCCCATTGCCCAATACTGTACTACTACAGCTGCTATTCTGTGGACATTATTGTTTTCTTCATTTATAATAAAGTCTCTACTTCTAGTTGTGTTCCACCCCACTGAGTCTGCGCCTGCTGATGGTGAGGCTCACAGGGATCCTCCCTGTGGGCGGAGACACCTCTCATCTCAGCCCAGGGTTCACGTTCTTCCATAAACATAACATCTGTAAACCGCTACAATTTATTGAGTAGCGGAATGAAAAAAAATATCTTTAAATAAATTAATAAAATAAAACATGTGGCTTTCTTCTTTCACACTCACTGGACCATTCTTTTTGCCTAACCACAAGTTTCATGGGCTCCACTCTAGCAATTCAAGCTATACCACAAACTGTATAGAAAACAGCCCCATGGTACCTAAATCTATCCTTGATTCACCTGTAAAGCACCAGCACACATTGACACAGAGGTGATTTACTAACTGATGTGGCTCATGATTAGGGTTGTCAAATGGCTCCAGATTTTCAGTATAAGTTGATGTAGTCCTTGATGTATCTAATAGCTTTCTAGGCATTGTAGTTCAGTCTTCTCTATTGCATTTCCTTAAAAAAAAAGCTATAATACTATTCTCTGCATGCAGTGTGGTAAAACCAAGAATGGATCCACCTGTCCTGAAATTATTGAGCTACCCTACTCTTCAGTGCTCCTATTATCTTACTTGTGGATCATTTCATTTGTCTAACCATTAACATATTAGTATGTAAGGGGGGGGGACATATTTGGCCCTTAAAATATGCACCATCTCTTTACCTACATCCTATATGTGGCTTTGACTGGTCAGAGTGCCTTCAGTATGACATAGGTATCACTAGACCTAGCCTGTCAGATGTCAGATTAGTGTAAGTAGGCAATGATGGTGCACCATTCCTTCTTTGGGTGGGGTATCTTCACAGAGTGCCATCACAGGGACTGCATCTTCACAGAGAAGGCTTAGAAGAAAGTTGAGGAGATGATTTCTAGGAAAGGACTTCAGGGAAGTCTAGAAGATATAAGAAAGAAAGCGGTTGCCACAAGCTGAGGACCAGTGTAAAAGGAAATGTTTCAGATAGGGTTTCTTGATAGGGACCACTCACCAGAGTTTGATTCAGATTCTGCTAAAAGCTACTCTAGACTGTAAGGAGAGTGAATGTAGCCTAAAACTATAAGATTTAAGCTAACTCTCATATACTGGGGGGCACAGGTTGAAAGCAGTACCTGTCCCAAAGTCCTGACCAGTGGGTTTGGAGGTGACAAGAAAGTGGGTTCTAATAGTTTCTGCATGCAATCAGAGAATAGCAAGAGTATCCAGAAAAGGTTCCAGGTTAGACATTTGTTTCCCAGATATCACCAAGTAAAGCTTTACATTTTCTATCATTGCAAAGGTATGCAGAGTATTTCAATGGAGAGATCGACTCATGAGCTGGAAGTCTCAGTAATTACAACCTCATAATGGCTAATATATTACTCAGGTTTTCCTCCCCTCTGCAGGAACCCCAAGAGATCATGAAGCCTTGGGTGGTACAATGACCCTCCCTGTGGGGCCACATGCCCAAGACCTTTACTGGATGGGGACCACATAGAGAAATGTATAGTACTATACATAGTTATAGTCAATAAATGCATAAAAGCACTTCTTATGACTTTCCTGTAGACATTAAGCTCACCTGGATGACATTCATACTGCGAGGTGACCAAATGTCCCATACTTCCTACAGTTATATCTGAAATGGTGCTGAGCACCATCTGTTCTGCTTTGGAGAAGATAATCTGACTGGCAGGCCCTTCAGCTCTCATCCAAGCCTGCTTCCACTTGGCAAGACATCAAAGGTCCCACCATTTGTGGCACAGGTCTTTCACACTGTGGTTGTTGTGAAAAAACGCATTGAGCCTGTGGCAGATCTTCTCCCACATTCACTTCTTCCTCTTTGAGCCCACTGTCCTGGACCTGGGACCTTACATGATATGTTGGACCTTCATGACCTCACAGATCAGAAAGTTTACCTTCCTAGGTAGAAAGTTGGGCTTCTTCAGTAATTCTTCACTCCTTCTGGACATAGTGCAAGTAGAAAGACATGCACTGGGAGCAAGCCCTTTATACCCACATACACTTGTAAATGTCATTTATCTGTGCACATAAAGGGGTGAGTTTTATGTGAGTAAATAATATGGGCCGGATTTTAAGACGTATGCGCAGGCATACATTTGTGCGCGGAACCTGGCGTGCACAAATGTACGCCTGATTTTATAACATGTGTGCGCAGCCGCGCGCATGTTATAAAATCCGGGGTTGGCGCGTGCAAGGGGGTGCACATTAGTGCACCTTGCGCGTGCCGAGCCCTAGGGGAGCCCCGTTGGTAGATCAGTTAGCCTTCTACTATATTTTTAAGAAACGTTTTCTTTCACTCTAATAAGCAGTGAGTTTCAGAATCTGCAACCCAACAGATAAATGACTCTGAACAAAATGGTGGCTACTTAAAGTTCAGTTTTCCTTACAGTTTCAGTTCTAAAAAAAAATAAGAAATTTATGTTGGGATAGGCTGGTTAGGAAAGTGCTTTACCTTAATCGGTTCTGAACCTTCCATGTTGCTTTCATCACAGCTCTAGTCTGTCTGACTTGTGTAGAAAAACCCCCTACATTTCTGTTTGCTCCATAGATTTTAATAAACCCGAAAATGAATGGAAACAAGACATTTTGTTATTTTTTAGGTCCTTTCCATTCAATTTCTTTGGAATGAATTGAACCAAAAATGGATTTTTTTCAGTTTTAAACAAATGGCCATCCCTATTCAATATGTTGGCATGGGCTGGCTAAGAAGAGGTAATAGAGGGCAGAGTTGGTGTAGGATTGGGTTGCAGAGGTGAAGAAGGAAGAATGAAATCTAGCTATGAGTTTATAGTGAGGCAAAGAGAAAAGGGGAAATGGAAAACATGAGATAAAGGGATAGATCAATATCAGAGAGAGATATTGGGGAAAAACTGGAGAAGGTAAGAGGAGAAGTAACCAAAAATGGACAAGAAACTCTGAAAAAGGAATTAAGAGACCAACAAGAAGGAATACAGAAAAAAAGAGATCAGTACCAAAGTGCTTAGAAAAATATTCAAACAGCAAAGGTAGAAAAACACATTTTATTTTTAGTTTAGTGAATGGAATATGTCAATTTTGAGAATGTGTATCTTTGTATTTTGCACAATATTTGCATTTCTGTTTCTTGTTCTCTGGTGTTGCATTGTATGCAGAGTCTGGCTTTCTTGAGTTTCTAATATAGTGTTTGGTTTTATTTCTAATTTGTGATCACTTATTCTGTATTTGTTGAGGGTCTGCCTGTGGATGACATCATCATGATTGAAAGGCACAAACCCCATTTTAACTCCTACTGCTTAACAAGGCAGAGATGATTAATCAGTTGAGAAGAGGTTAAGGATCATTTCTGGTAGAGGTTAAGGATAACATCCATACAGACCTAGAGACCTAATTCATATGTGTCTCCGTCTAGAATATAAATAATAATGGTATTACATTTTAGACTTTAAAAAAACTAACAAATTCTCCCAGCCTACGGTATCATGTGCTGTGTACTGGATAAGGATACACTTTTTCATTTGGCCATAGGTGCCAAATTGCCTAGCTATGGCTCTGATTACAGATTTAAGACGCTGAAAACATCTCTGAAGTAACTAATCGATTGCAATCTGAAATGAAGGATAATGTGCCACAGGTTTCAATAGTGAACCAAAATGTGGATTCTAACAAGTCATTTATTTCTGCCTTGATTAAAGATAATGTTTTTCTGCAGCAGCAAATTGAAATGTTCATTAATGCAGCAGCCAGTGCTAAGAACCTGCAAATGTTAGGGCTACGATGAAGGGGTGGAAGATTCGTTTCATGGAGGCGTAAGAGAAAAACATACTGCTTTATTTGCAAAGATCATGGAAGCTGAATTTCAGCATTTGTTAAAAATTGATATGGCCTATCAAATTTAGAGCCCCAGGGAAGATTATGGTTTAAAGTGATATTTCAACATTTTTCATTCCTCCTCCCTCTACCCCCTCACCAGAGTTGAAAATCCTGCAGTTCAGTCTAGTGATTTCCCTCCCCTCCCCCCCCCCCCCCCCCCCAGGATAATATAGTAATTAAAGTTGGCTCTGCTTTAATTGTTCCAAAAACCACAACAATATTCCCCAGTATACTATTAAATACTTTTTGTTAGATTTTTTTGTATATATGTAGGACCTTCATGAGTACAACTTGAGAATATGGACAAGCTGTATTCCCCTCAAGTCCACTTTTACTTTATTTATTCATTAATCATATTTCTTTTTCATTTTGTTTTCATTTTTCTTAAAAACAGTCCTGATACATGAAGAAAGAGAAAGGTGGATAGATGCCATGTTTAAAGGTCTTCTTAAGCGGTGGTCAAAGGAAGTTGAGAATTTCGGGAAGCAAATGGAGTGACTGAAGAGTGAGAGGGTGGATTAAATCTTAAGTGTAACCCCCTGAAGCAGATATGCTATCGAAACATGGTCATGTCGGGGTTGTGATTGAATCGGACACTGAAGATAAGATTTTGGTTTTTTGCTCTCTTGATGAATAGTTCAAATAAGCAACCCGGGAAAGGACCTTCATGTATCAGGACTGTTTTTAAGAAAAATGAAAAAGAAATGAAAAAGAAATATGATTAATGAATAAATAAAATAAAAGTGGACTTGAGGGGAATACAGCAGCTCTCTATTAGCCCATCTGGCCCTCTTATACGTATAAGCGTATAAGAGGGCCAGATGGGCTAATAGAGAGCTGCTTCTTCAGCCCAAAATCCATACAGAAAGTGAGAAACTGATTTGTGTGTTACCACACACACCGCAAACTTACTTGTTGAAAAAAAGTATTTTAAAACACTGGCCCATTCTACAAGTCCATTCCAATCTGAAGGAAAAACCCACTTTTGCTCTCACAAAAGCACAAAATCTGAAAGATTTGCTAGTACATTCTAATTTATTGCCCGTACAAGTCCGAAGTCAAGACACAGCAAAAGGGCAAAAAGCATGTGGTAAATGTAGTGCTTGTCAGTTCATGCATGAAGGCACGGAATTTTCTATCCCTGGCCGCAGGAAATACACCTATAAAGGCAACTACACCTGCGACTCAACGAGAGTCATCTATGCGCTGTGGTGCACCTGCCACAAGGTATACATTGGCAAGACAATGCGTAAGATTAAAAATAGACTTCAGGAACATGTTAGTCGACTTAGACACAAAATAGAAGGGGCTCCTTTAACAGACCACTGGCAACTCATGGGGCATCCACCAGAAGCTTTTAAAGTGGCGGTCCTTTTTCAATTACAAGAACATCCAAGGGGAGGAGATCTCAATACCAGATTGATACAAGAGGAACAGAAATACATATATACATGGGATACAGTGAACCCAAAAGGACTGAACCGGGAAATTGATTGGACAATATTCTGGTGAAGTGGAGCTATTAGCACCATGTATTAAGGAGGATAACACCACCGCCTATCATTAATATCATGTCGGGAAGTTCGTTAATGCCCGCAAGGAAAAGACAGACGATGTTAGGAAGTGAGAATGTCACCAGATTCAGAGTAATCAAATGTGAAATCATAAGGAACTTTGGAATCATAGCTGTTTCTTTGACAAGACAAAACAAGATAATGTCCCGTATAAAAATCCATCATATTTTTATTTAACAGATGAAAATGGAAAACACATCCATATAGTTATAAAACAGTGTCTTGACTCATAAGCAAACGCGGCTGTCAGCGCAGCCAGAGAGATACACTTAGTCGTATGAGACCCGCCCGTCAAATGAGAAAAAAGAGTAAATTGAAAGCGATCAGCCCCGCCTGTAAAACGCCCCCGGGTGAATTAGACCCGCCCGCTGAAAAAGAAAAAATTGAAAGTGACCAACTCCGCCTAGAAAACGCCCCTGGTTGAATTGAAGCCACCCACAGAGACAATCAGGTCCGCACATGCCGGAAGTTCAAGACACCATTGTGAATATCCACACCTGAGATAGCCTTGGTTCTAACGAAGAGGAGGAGGTAGGTTTCCCAGGCAGGCTTATATAAACGGTCAGAATGAAGCCGACGCCCAGATAAGCATTACGGGCGTTCCGAGTATGACAAAGGAAAGCGGCATAACAGTAAGTTTTTTGAAAAAAGCCAGGTGGGTCTTGTGATTTTAAACAAGTTATAAAGGCTTTATAAGGCTTGTGTTATCTGAAATTGACTTTTTCATATATTGAAGGTTTGCCATATGCTGTGAACCCAGTGTTGGACACAGCTCATTCTCCCGCAGTCCCTGAAGCAGGCACCCCGTGCCGAAACATGGCCCGTGTCGGACGAGCAGCTCCGCGCCCATGAGATATTATTGAGGCGATGTCCCGATAAGTATGCAATAAAACATCAGTGGGACGGAAAAGCAGCAGGGGAGAAGGGATTTTTAAGAAAAATTGAAAATTATAAAAAGTAAAAGATGTTGGTGAATTAAATAAAAATTAAAAAAGACTAATAGACGGAGGTACATAAGAGGATTACCATTAATTGGTTACCCTCATAGACCTACCTCCGTACAAGATCACCTAGCAATTAATCCCCTATACGTTTTTGTTGGAATATTATTGAGAAGGGGAAGAGGTTGGTTAGTGACTGATGCAATTAATAGCAGTGGCTATTCCCTAAGTATAATTGATTAATAGCCATTAATGGACTTCTCCTCCAAGAACTTATCCAAACCTGTTTTGAACCCAGCTACACTAACTGCACTAACCACCTCCTCTGGCAACAAATTCCAGAGCTTTATTGTGCGTTGAGTGAAAAAGAATTTTCTCCGATTAGTCTTAAATGTGTTACTTGCTAACTTCATGGAATGCCCCCTAGTCCTTCTATTATTCAAAAGTGTAAATAACCGAGTCACATCTACTCGTTCAAGACCTCTCATGATCTTAAAGACCTCTATAAAATCCCCCCTCAGCCGTCTCTTCTCCAAGCTGAACAGCCCTAACCTCTTCTGCCTTTCCTCATAGGGGAGCTGTTCCATCCCCTTTATCATTTTGGTTGCCCTTCTCTGTACCTTCTCTATCACAACTATATCTTTTTTGAGATGCGGTGACCAGAATTGTACACAGTATTCAAGGTGCGGTCTCACCATGGAGCGATACAGAGGCATTATGACATTTTCCGTTTATTAACCATTCCCTTCCTAATAATTCCTAACATTCTATTTGCTTTTTTGACTGCTGCAGCACACTAAGCCGACGATTTTAAAGTATTATCCACTATGATGCCTAGATCTTTTTCCTGGGTGGTAGCTCCTAATATGGAACCTAACATTGTGTAACTACAGCAAGGGTTATTTTTCCCTATATGCAACACCTTGCACTTGTCCACATTAAATTTCATCTGCCATTTGGATGCCCAATCTTCCAGTCTTGCAAGGTCCTCCTGTAATGTATCACAGTCTGCTTGTGATTTAACTACTCTGAATAATTTTGTATCATCCGCAAATTTGATAACCTCACTCGTCGTATTCCTTTCCAGATCATTTATATATATATTGAAAAGCACCGGTCCAAGTACAGATCCCTGAGCCACTCCACTGTTTACCCTTTTCCACTGAGAAAATTGACCATTTAATCCTACTCTCTGTTTCCTGTCTTTTAACCAGTTTGTAATCCACGAAAGGACATCGCCTCCTATCCCATGACTTTTTAGTTTTCATAGAAGCCTCTCATGAGGGACTTTGTCAAACGCCTATCTGGCTAAGTAGCAGCACTTATCCAGATAAGTCTTAAAATGCCACTTATCTGGCTAAGAGGGTCATTTATCAAAGTGCTATATGACATTTTCGCATGTAAAAGCACCATAACACATGGGGTGGGATTTTTCCTGGAGAGCCAGCCTAGCTATCAGGGCCCTCCTATACAGAGAGTGAGAGAGAGAGACTAGCCATAATGATGTTACCCAGGTAGAGAGTCCATCAAGCTAGTTTGAGAGAACATTGCACAAATCTCATCTTTGGGTGAGTTTTCTCACTCCGAATGTCATCAAATCTTCACAAGAGAGCACTGTTCTGTTTGTACATCTCACTTTGAATGTCAAAGTGGCCCCTAGCTCCTACACTAATACCTAAACCTCACCTCAGGTTAGTAGGTGGGTCTCCCATAGAGATATAAATACCTATCTAGTGTGAGGATATTATGGCTAGGTGCTCTCTCTCTCTCTCTCTCTGTAGTAGAAGGGCCGGATGGCTAGCACAAATTAATGTTTTGCGCAGTAGTGCCGAAAATAACAACAGTGGTGCAGTGAGAGTGGGCAGCGCGGATGCAACCACAATGGATGAAAACACACCGCTGCGATGCAGCCGCCGGCTCAGTATCGCCCCCGCCCCTTTTTTTCACGACTCATCATTCCGCTATAATGTATGGCAAGTGCATACTTATAGCGGAATGATGAATCTCGGGCTTAGATGGATAAAGAGTGTTTTAAGACTTATCTGGATAAGAAGCAACTTTGCCACTACTTAGCCAGATAAGTTGAAACTTGACCGAAAAATGTCACTATTTAGTTGGATAAATCAGAACTTCTTTGGATAAGTGCAGCTTTCAAGTTTGGCTGGATAAATCAGAATTTATCTGGATAAGTAGCACACAACTGCTATACTCGCATACTTTTACATCTAACTTTAATAATATACATGTGGAGATTTTACCTGCATAATTTACACGCATTTAACCCCTGAAAAATGGCTTTGACGCATGTAAGTTGGGAGATTTTCTAACACGCATGCAGAATGAAATTACCAGTTTTACCAATTAGTCTACTATTTTGCCTAGGCCATCTACAAGTCATTGAGATCCTCCTGGCTCTTTATCCTTAATTCCCTCCATTTCACCCATATCCTCCACCCAGTCAGTATTTCAGTGTTAAGATTGGTTACGATCACTTACTCCATATTAGGGATGTGAATCGTTTTTTGACGATTTAAAATATCGTCCGATATATTTTAAATCATCAAAAATCGTTAGAGCCGCGATACAATAACAATTCCCCCGATTTATCGTTAAAAAATCGTAAATCGGGGGAAGGGGGAGGGGAAGGGGGAGGGCGGGAAAACCGGCACACTAAAACAACCCTAAAACCCACCCCGACCCTTTAAAATAAATCCCCCACCCTCCCGAACCCCCCAAAATGCCTTAAATTACCTGGGGTCCAGAGGAAGGGTCCCGGTGTGATCTTTTACTCTTGGACCTCTGTGCGTTGTAGAAATGGCGCCGGCGCAACCTTTGACCTGTCATATGACAGGGCAAAGGTAGCGCCAGCGCCATTTTGTTTTTTTTGTCCCCCGATGTCAGGAGCGTAGGAGATCGCTCCCGGACCCCCGTGGACTTTTGGCCAGCTTGGGGGGGCCTCCTGACCCCCACAAGACTTGCCAAAAGTCCAGCGGGGGTCCGGGAGCGATCTCCTACCGCGATCGTTTTTCCGTACGGAAAAACGATTAGACTGCAGGAGGTCGTTCCGGACCCCCAGGGACTTTTGGCCAGCTTGGGGGGGCCTCCTGACCCCCACAAGACTTGCCAAAAGTCCAGCGGGGGTCCGGAACGACCTCCTGCAGTCGAATCGTGTTGCCGTACGGCCGGCGCCATTTTGCACAAAATAGCGCCGGCCGTACGGCAACACGATGGCGCCGGCCATACACTGTATGGCCGGCGCCATTTTCCGTACGGAAAAACGATTCACGGTAGGAGATCGTTCCGGACCCCCGCTGGACTTTTGGCAAGTCTTGTGGGGGTCAGGAGGCCCCCCCCAAGCTGGCCAAAAGTCCCTGGGGGTCCGGGAGCGATCTCCTATGCTCCTGCCATCGGGGGACAAAAAACCAAAATGGCGCCGGCGCTACCTTTGCCCTGTCATATGACAGGTCAAAGGTAGCGCCGGCACCATTTCTACAACGCACGGAGGTCCGAGAGTGAAAGATCACACCGGGACCCTTCCTCTGGACCCCAGGTAATTTAAGGCATTTTGGGGGGGTTCGGGAGGGTGGGGGATTTATTTTAAAGGGTCGGGGTGGGTTTTAGGGTTGTTTTAGTGTGCCGGTTTTCCCGCCCTCCCCCTTCCCCTCCCCCCCCCCCCACTGGACCCCAGGTAATTTAAGGCATTTTGGGGGGGTTCGGGAGGGTGGGGGATTTATTTTAAAGGGTCGGGGTGGATTTTAGGGATGTTTTAGTGTGCCGGTTTTCGATTTACACGATTTACACGATATTTAAAAAACCCAAACTGCGACGATCCGATTCCCTCCCCCTCCCAGCCGAAATCGATCGTTAAGACGATCGATCACACGATTCACATCTCTAAGAAACATTCAACACAAAAGAAACATACATCTTCAAAACCTCTACACAAAGTAAAACAACCAATCAACAACAAAAACAACACACATATCCAACTCTCAAGCTATATGCTTCTCTCATTCATACTTATCAATACTCGTTCAATTATAAAAAAAATCCCTCTATTCAATGATCTACTCAATGACCACAAACCAGATTTCATTGCAATTATGGAAGCCTGGCTCAAAAACACAGATTACGTTCTAATAAACCAACTATCCAACCAGGAATACAACACCTCTTCAATCCCCAGAAAAAATAAAAAAGGAGGTGGCTTAATGCTTAAATCTAAAAAAAAGCCTTCAACTAACACTTCGCCCATCTAACATTCCTCCACCACTTGAAATTGCTTTATATGATTCACCAAAACTTCAAATATGCCTTGTTTACTGTCCTCCAGGAGCACTCGATAAAAACTGCTCCCCTCTAATTGAATATATTATGAATAACATCTCCCTCAACAAACCCATAATCATACTTGGTGACTTCAACATACATTTCAACTTACCCACTCACTCAAAAACCTGCCAAACTATCATTGATGCACTATCAACTCTAAATCTAGAACAAATAATCCAATCTCCAACTCATAAAGCAGGCCACACAATTGACCTCATCTTTGTCAACACTGAAATCTGGAAATCAAACTCTACTCACACCACAGAAATACCCTGGTCTGACCACCACCTAATCCAAGCTAATTTACATACCAACCTCAACCTTAAAGCTCCTCAAATCACCCCAAACAAAATATCCTACCATCCACCATTCAACATAGAACTTTTACAAAAAGCCCTTCAATCCGAATTAAACAACATGAATCTATCTAACTCCGAGAATGCTACCTCATCATGGCTAAATATCACAAAAAAAGTAGCAGACAACATCAATCCCATTATTACAAAGACAGCACAACAACCAATGGTATAACGAAAATATCAGAACTGCCAAACGTATACTCAGAAAAAAAGAAAGAGAATGGAGAAAAAACAAAAATACTACCACACTAAGGGTGAGATTTTAAAAGCCCTGCGCGTTGTCGTGCCTATTTTGCATAGGCCGCCGGCGGGCGCAAAGCCCCGGGACGCGCGTAAGTCCCGGGGCTTCGTAAAAGGGACGGGAGGGGGCGTATCCGGGGGCGAGTCTGGGGTCAGGGGGCGGTCAGGGGTGGGTCCGGGGCATGACGACGGTTTGGGGGCGGGCCGGGAGGGGGGGTCCCGAGTCCACCGGCACTGTGGCCTGTGCCGGGGGATGCGAGGCCGTGCGGGCAAGTTACGCCTGCTTCAAGCAGGCGTAACTTGCCCAACAAAGGTAGGGGGGATTTAGGTAGGGCCGGGGGGTGGGTTAGGTAGGGGAAGGGAGGGGAAGGTGGGGGGATGCAGAAGGAAAGTTCCCTCCGAGGCCGCTCCGATTTCGGAGCGGCCTCGGAAGGAACAGAGGCAGGCTGCACGGCTCGGCGCGCGCAGGCTGCCGATTTTGCGCAGCCTTGTGCGCACCGACCCCGGATTTTATAAGATCCACATGGCTACACGCGTATCTTATAAAATCCGTCATACTTTTTAAAGATCTACCTCTAAATAATTATCCGAACAACTTAGCTCAATATAAAAATATCATCAACAATGCGAAAAAGGAATTCTTCTAAAAAAAAATCTCCAAATTTCATCATAACCCCAGAATGTTATTCGCAATTGTTCAGAAACTTACCAAAACCACCCAAGAGTCTACATGCACCAAACATGGAAGTGATGACTTTCCTGATTTCTTCAACAACAAAATATCTCATCTATTCCCAACCAACATAACCAACAACAACCAGAACACCAAACTTAACAGAGAAACATAGAAACATATAGAAACATAGAAATGACGGCAGAAGAAGACCAAACGGCCCATCCAGTCTGCCCAGCAAGCTTCACACATTTTTTTCTCTCATACTTATCTGTTTCTCTTAGCTCTTGGTTCTATTTCCCTTCCACCCCCACCATTAATGTAGAAAGCAGTGATGGAGCTGCATCCAAGTGAAATATCTAGCTTGATTAGTTAGGGGTAGTAGGGGTAGTAACCGCCGCAATAAGCAAGCTACACCCATGCTTATTTGTTTTACCCAGACTATGTTATACAGCCCTTATTGGTTGTTTTTCTTCTCCCCTGCCATTGAAGCAGGGAGCTATGCTGGATATGCTTGAAGTATCAGTTTATTCTTCTCCCATGCTGTTGAAGCAGAGAGCCATGCTGGATATGCATCGAAAGTGAAGTATCAGGCACATTTGGTTTGGGGTAGTAACCGCCGTAACAAGCCAGCTACTCCCCGCTTTGTGAGTGTGAACCCTTTATTCTTCTCCCCTGCCGTTGAAGCAGAGAGCTCTGCTGGATGTGTGTAGTATCAGTTTTTCTTCTCCCCTGCCGTTGAAGCAGAGAACTATGCTGTATATGCATAGAAATTGAAGTATCAGGCTTATTTGGTTTGGGGTAGTAACCGTCGTAACAAGCCAGCTACTCCCCTCTTTGTGAGTGCAAATCCTTTATTCCACATTTCATCTTGCTGTTGAAGCTAGAACGATGTTGGAGTCACAGTAAGCATGTGTACGTTTATTGAATAAGGGTATTGTCTCCAGGCAGTAGCCATCATTCTGGCGAGTCACCCACTCTTCATTGGCGGCCTCTTGACTTTATGGATCCACAGTGTTTATCCCACGCCCCTTTGAAGTCCTTCACAGTTCTGGTCTTCACCACATCCTCCGGAAGGGCATTCCAGGCATCCACCACCCTCTCCGTGAAGAAATACTTCCTGACATTGGTTCTGAATCTTCCTCCCTGGAGCTTCAAATCGTGACCCCTGGTTCTGCTGATTTTTTTCCTACGGAAAAGGTTTGTCGTTGTCTTTGGATCATTAAAACCTTTCAAGTATCTGAAAGTCTGTATCATATCGCCTCTGCTCCTCCTTTCCTCCAGGGTGTACATATTTAGATTCTTCAATCTCTCCTCGTACGTCATCCGATGAAGATCCTCCACCTTCCTGGTCGCCCTTCTCTGTACCGCTTCCATCTTGTCTTTGTCTTTTTGTAGATTCGGTCTCCAGAACTGAACACAGTACTCCAAGTGAGGCCTCACCAAGGACCTGTACAAGGGAATAATCACTTCCCTTTTCTTACTCGATATTCCTCTCTCTATGCAGCCCAGCATTCTTCTGGCTTTTGCTATAGCCTTGTCGCATTGTTTCGCAGACTTCATATCATTAGACACTATCACCCCAAGGTCCCTCTCCTGCTCCGTGCACATCAGCCTTTCCCCCCCCATTGAATACAGTTCATTCGGATTTCCACTCCCCATATGCATGACTTTGCACTTCTTGGCATTGAATCTCAGCTGCCATATCTTCGACCACTCTTCCAGTTTCCTTAGATCAACAAGATAACCTCATTATGGTCAAACTTTGACACCGCCTCCACCCTTGAAGTTCAATCTATAATAAATAAAATGTACCCCGCCAGCCATCCATTAGACAACATCCCAATAACAACCCTCAAAACAATTGAACCTACCATATCTAAAACCATCACCAAAATTGTCAATTTATCACTGACCGAAGGCAATTACTCCAAGTGCCTCAAATCTGCTGTCATCAAACCAATCCTTAAAAAGAACAACCTAGATCCGGAAATCCTTACCAACTACCGCCCCATATCAAACCTTTCGTTCATAGCCAAAACCATTGAAAAAGTCGTACACACTCATCTAGATGACTATCTGGAGACAAACAGCATCCTACCTCCATCCCAATATGGATTTAGAAAAAAACTAAACTCAGAATCTCTCCTCATCTCCCTAAATGACATTATTATAAGAGGCTTTGACAAAGGTGAAAAATACTTGCTCATACTCCTTGACCTCTCAGCCGCCTTCGACACAGTAAACCACAATATACTGTTGGAGCGACTATCCCAAATTTCCCCAAGTGCCTCAAATCTGCTGTCATCAAACCAATCCTTAAAAAGAACAACCTAGATCTGGAAATCCTTACCAACTACCGCCCCATATCAAACCTTTCGTTCATAGCCAAAACCATTGAAAAAGTCATACACATTCATCTAGACGACTATCTGGAGACAAACAGCATCCTACCTCCATCCCAATATGGATTTAGAAAAAAACTAAACTCAGAATCTCTCCTCATCTCCCTAAATGACATTATTATAAGAGGCTTTGACAAAGGTGAAAAATTCTTGCTCATACTCCTTGACCTCTCAGCCGCCTTCGACACAGTAAACCACAATATACTGTTGGAGCGACTATCCCAAATTACCCCAAGTGCCTCAAATCTGCTGTCATCAAACCAATCCTTAAAAGAACAACCTAGATCTGGAAATCCTTACCAACTACCGCCCCATATCAAACCTTTCGTTCATAGCCAAAACCATTGAAAAAGTAGGGATGTGAATCGTTTTTTGACGATTTAAAATATTGTCCGATATATTTTAAATCGTCAAAAAATCGTTAGGGCCACGATACAATACCAATTCCCCCGATTTATCGTTAAAAAATCGTAAATCGGGGGAAGGGGGAGGGCAGGAAAACCGGCACACTAAAACCCCCTAAAACCCACCCCCGACCCTTTAAATTAAATCCCCCCCCCTCCCGAACCCCCCCCCCCCCCCCAATGCTTTAAATTACTTGGGGATCCGGCGGTGGTCCAGAACGGTGGCGGTCCGGAACGGCCCCCTCAATAGAATCGTGTTGTCTTCAGCCGGCGCCATTTTTCAAAATGGCCGCCGCAAAATGGCGGCGGCCATAGACAAAAACGATTCCGGACCCCCGCTGGACTTGTGGGGTCAGGAGGCCCCCCCAAGCTGGCCAAAAGTTTCCTGGGAGTCCAGCGGGGTTCCGGTCGTTCAGCGGGGGGACCGCCGCTGAACGACCTCCTGCACTCGATCTCCTGCCGGCGCCATTTTCCGTACGAAAACGATTCGCGGCAAGAAATCGCTCCCGGAACCCCGCTGGACTCCCAGGAAACTTTTGGCCAGCTTGGGGGGGCCTCCTGACCCCCACAAGACTTGCCAAAAGTCCAGCGGGGGTCCGGAACGACCTCCTCCGTCGAATCGTTTTTGTCTATGGCCGCCGCCATTTTGCGGCAGCCATTTTGAAAAATGGCGCCGGCTGAAGACAACACGATTCTATTGAGGGGGCCATTCCGGACCGCCGCCGTTCTGGACCACCGCCGGATCCCCAGGTAATTTAAAGCATTTGGGGGGGGGTTCGGGAGGGTGGGGGATTTAATTTAAAGGGTCGGGGTGGGTTTTAGGGGGGTTTAGTGTGCCGGCTCACGATTTTAACGATTTTTCACGATAGTTTACACACCCAAACGGCAACAATACGATTCCCTCCCCCTCCCAGCCGAAATCGATCGTTAAGACGATCGAGGACACGATTCACATCTCTATGAAAAAGTCATACACACTCATCAAGACGACTATCTGGAGACAAACAGCATCCTACCTCCATCCCAATATGGATTTAGAAAAAACCTAAACTCAGAATCTATCCTCATCTCCCTAAATGACATTATTATAAGAGGCTTTGACAAAGGTGAAAAATACTTGCTCATACTCCTTGACCTCTCAGCCGCCTTCGACACAGTAAACCACAATATACTGTTGGAGCGACTATCCCAAATTGGCTTAACTGGCACTACTTTAAACTGGTTCTCTTCCTAACTATCTGATCGAACATACCAAGTATTAATCAACAACAACCCATCAAAAATAATCAACCTCAACACTGGAGTCCCTCAAGGATCAGCTTTATCCGCCACCCTTTTCAATATATACCTTCTCCCCATCTGCCAACTACTAAAAGAATATGGAATCACACACTTCCTCTATGCTGATGACATTCAGCTTCTAATTCCCATACAAAATTCGATCGAAGACACCTACAAGAAAACCTCAGATCTACTTATCTCAATCAAACATCTCCTAAATTCTTTGAAACTCATAATCAATTTCGACAAAACTGAAATAATACTCATGGATAAAAACTCCGCCACCCCTGACAATACCAGACAAACAAATGATATCTATACTCCCTACCACCCACACCAGGAACCTCGGAGTTATCATCGATAAAGAACTTTCTTTCAAGAACCACATATCAAATAAAACTAAAGAAGGATACCACAGACTCCTAACCCTAAGACATCTGAAACCATTTCTCAACCCTTACGATTTCAGAACTGTCCTACAACTACTTATTTTCTCCACCTTCGACTATTGCAACTCCTTACTAATTGGAATACCTTTTTCATCCCTCAAACCACTCCAAATACTGCAAAACTCAGCTGCCAGAGTCCTAACAGGAACAAAAAGAAGTGAACACATAATGCCCATTTTGACCTCACTTCACTGGCTCCCTATTACTGCACATATTGCTTACAAATCAATGACCATCATTCACAAAATTCTAAACAATGATCATCAAGGTCTTAACACCCTAAACATAATTCCTCAAAATCCTCCAAGAAACCTACACTCTAATAACTCAGGTTACCTAAACATCCCCCCTATCAAAGATGCGCATCTGGCAACCACAAGAGAAAGAGCCTTTTCAATTGCCTCCCCTAAACTTTGGAACACCCTACCTAAAGTCCTGAGAACCCAGCACAACCTAAAAACATTAAAAAAAGACCTAAAAACACTAATGTTTCGCAAATTCTACACTGACCCTTAGACGTCTGATCATCCCAACTCTCAACTGAACTCTCAGCTATAAGCCTTTTAATACCTTCTATCCATCCTGAACCTACATACCCCCCTCATCCAACCTAATAATGCTTTCTGGACTTGATATGTTTATTTCTGAAAATGTTCACATTGTTTTACTGTTGCACAGCTGCCAAGAAAAATATATAATGTTCACATTTGCACAACTGCTAAGAAAAAATGCATACTTTGTAAACCGTTATGATGGCTCTACTGAATGACGGTATATAAAACTCAACAAATAAATAAATAAATAAATTCACAGCTGGAATCAGAATTGGTGGATTCAATAAAATTAACCTTACCTGGCTGGGTTTCCCTGAATTTCAAAGTGAGTGGCAGAAGGATTGAATGCATAGCTACAATGAACCAATGCCTTGATGTATTGTTGTCAGTTGCCCCTCTTATCACTGCTACCAGTCTACTCCTCCTCCCCAACCTCTCTCTTGTATTAATTATGTTGTAGGTATTGCGACATAATTTGGAAACGAGACATGATTAAAGATGGAAGAAGTGTCACACTTGTTTGAGTAGTGGTGGTGTGATGCTATGTAAAATACTAAGGGATTATACAATCTCCCACAAAGGGTGAGTGAACATAATGATACCAGGTTAGATAAGAACAAAATATTCATTTAAGCAAGGAGTTATTTATGATGTGTTTTACATTTATAGAGACAGCTGAGGAATGATGTTTGAAAAAGTTGCTTTAGCAATACGATATTTCCCTGAAGAAGCCCGTAATTGATCGGGCGAAACAGAGAATTCTTTGTCGGAATCAGGAAATACAGATAACATTAATCAAGTTCAAATCATATTTGAGAACATCTTGGCGAATATTAATGCATTATTCCGGTTGAGGGAAAGGAATCAATGATCAGGTTTGTATAAATTGAATACACGGATGAGAAGACATCAGATATAAATAATGGATTATATAAATTAATTATATTGTTAATTTAAATGTTTAAAAATTCATTAAAATTCAGGATTGTTGGGGGGCGCTGTTCGCATCCAATGTGAGAGGACGCACGTTAGCTCAGCTCCGCTCCCTCCGGGCCCTATAACCCTCTCAAAGGCACTCCAAAACCCTGCTAATTTCGGCGAAACTTGCCTGAAATCTTTTTTGGTTGCACCAGCCTCCTACACCATGACCAGCAAACGGAAAACGCTGGATTTAAAGCAGTATTCGTACGGTAAACAAGCTCCGGGGGTAAATCAAGATGGCGCCGAGAGTGGCGTTGCGGAACCGAGCGCGCCCGGAGAGCCGGTGGCTGAGAGAGGGGAAGCCCCGGACCCGGATTCGGATCGTGAGACCCCAAGCACAGCTTTATCTTGTGAGGAAGCCAGACGCTGGTTCACGGAGTTGAGAGCTGATATGAAGCAATATCGACAGGATATCATGGCCTCGGTGGCTGATCTCAAAGAAGACCTCGCTGCTCTGGGGAATCGCGTCGACGAGGCAGAAACCCGCATGGACAGCCATGGGGATGCCATAAACAATCTAGTGACTCGCCAGGACACTGTATCTGCCGAGATGAAGGCTTTACACGACAAGATCGAAGATTTAGATAATCGAGGCAGACGTAACAACATGAGGCTCAGGGGTGTGCCAGAAACCCCTGAATATGCCGATGCGCGGCAAACTGCTGCTCAAATTTGCAACTTTATTCTGAGCAGGGGAGCTGAGGGCCAACCAGAGGACGCGGACATGACCTCTGCAACCAGCTTTGAAAGAGCCCATCGGGCGCTGGGTCCTCGCCGCGACCAACAGCCGCGTGATATTATCCTCTGTTTTACAAGCTTTACTCTAAAGGAACGGATCCTTAAGGCAGCCCGCATGCAGAAATCTACACAGTGGGGTAATTGCCAAATTTCCTTGTATCAAGACTTGGCACCGAGCACTCTTAAAAAACGCTATGAGTTGCGGGAAGTAACGGCGGCCCTGAGAGATCGCGATGTTAGATATCGCTGGACTTACCCCTTTGGGTTAACTTTTTCACATCAAGGGATTGCCTACAGAATCGCCTCCTTGGAAGACGCTGTGGACGCCTTTCAGAAGGCCCAATTACCTCTTTCGCTTGTGGCTACCAAAATGGCGGATCGGCAGTTGAATCGGGACTCTGCGCCCCGCTGGCAGAGAGCAGGGAAGGGCGGTAAGCGGTTGAGACGCCAGTCTGGCGGAGCGCGGCCACCCTTATCGGACCCGGATTGAAAGAGACTTGCATTGGTGGTTCTTATTCCTTTCAGATGAGACTGTCAGTTTATACTGCTACTACAGGGCTGGAGCAGGTGGGGCACTCTTGTGCTGGGTTTTGGGTTTGAAAGAATTGCTTGTTGCACTGTTACATGTTTGCGCTTCTATTATGCTTTACTAATAATGGAGGGTTAATGTTGTGTACTTCTACAGTTACTTAATCATAAGGGGCTCGGGGGGGGGAGGGGCGGGGATTCTTATGTTCATTCCTCCGGTTGGATGGCCGCAGGCTCTCCTAACTTAGTATCCCATAGTACGACGTGGGATGCTGTAGGACCTATAGACCTCATGACAGGTTACATTGGCAGCGATGCTAGTTGGCAGAGAATTCAGGGGCAGTATAGCTACATTTGGCAGGGGCTTGAAGCATACAGGGGCGGAGACTGGAGGTCCGCTGTAGCTGGGGGAATACGGGGGGCCCTGGGGACGATAGTCTCATATCAGCATGGCGGTTAAATTGGTATCCATAAATGTGAAGGGTTTAAATTCGCCTCAGAAAAGGCAGCTGCTGCAAAGGGAACTCACCCGTCAGTTGGCTGATATTGTCTTTATCCAGGAAACGCATATTAGACAGTCACATGAACATTTGCTTAAATACCCTCGATTTCCCACTGCGTTGTGGGCTGCCAGCACGCTAGCACATAGATACACGGGTGTGGGCATTTTGTATTCTCCGTCACTTGTCCATGAGCAAATCCTGGTAGTTAGGGACCCTCATGGTCGTTTTATACTCAATAAGATCAGAATAGAAAACAAGGTCTTCACTGTCCTCAATGTGTATTTTCCCCTACAGAATCAGGTATCTTTTATCCGCCGTGTGCATACTCTCTTACAGCAACACGCGGAGGGGGAGGTGATTGTGGGAGGTGACTTCAACCTGATTATGGACCCAGCCAAGGACTCTAGTTCAGGTTCCCAGGCCCACAAGGCGGAGCGCAAGGCTTGGCTGGGGGTGTTAGAGGACTGGGGATTGGTGGACATATGGAGGGCTAAACATGAACACTCCCGGTCTTATACGTTTTATTCTACCCCACACTCTACGTATTCACGCATTGACTACCTCTTTGTTTCGGCCACTATGCAGGCCAGGGTAAGGCAGGCGGATATTGATATTATTACATGGTCCGACCACGCCCCGGTGTGGATGGTCTGTACTATGGGAGAACATGGGAGTGGGCTTCACACATGGAGACTTAATGACAGTCTCCTTCAAGATCCTGCCTTTGCCGCATCCATTTCCCAACAATTGCAGGAGTACTTTCGGCTTAACCAAGTGGAGGGGACGTCACCTCTCACAGTGTGGGAGTGCTCCAAGGCTGTGATCCGTGGCTCTTGCATAGCTAGGGCGGCTTATTGTAATAAGGAAAGGGAAGCAAAACGAGTACAGCTCACTCAGGAGCTCACTGAGCTAACTCGAAAACATTGCTCCACACAGTCTGGGAGGATCTACCAAAAAATTTTAGCAGTGCGGGGTCAGCTTAGGGCTCTGGAAGATACAGCCATTAGTCATTACCTGACCCTTCTTAAACAGAAATATTTTGAGGGGGGCAACAAGGCGGGTAGACTTCTGGCCAGACAATTGCGAGCAGCCCAAGCCCAGACAATCATAGCTAAGATAAAGGATTACCAGGGTCAGGTGGTTACTTCCTCTGCGGATATTAGACAGTCATTTACTGACTTCTATTCCAAGCTTTACTCTAGGGATCAGTCCATAGAGCCCACCACAATTGATGAGTACTTGTCTAATATTGAATTGCCACACCTTACCCCGCTACAAAGGGAGGTACTGGATAGGCCTATATCGCAGCTGGAAGTGTTGGCAGCTATCAAGCTGTTGAAGGCGGGAAAGGCACCGGGGCTGGACGGCTACACGGGTCTTTACTATCGTAAATTCGCCCAGACTTTGGTTGGACCCCTGACCCTTGCCTTTAATTCAATGTTGGCAGGATCAGACTTTACTCAGGATGCGAACACAGCAGGTATCACTGTGCTGGCAAAACCGGGCAGGGACCCAGAGCTCTGTAGCTCCTATAGGCCGATCTCCCTAATCAATATCGACCTGAAGATCCTTGCTAGGGTCCTAGCAGCTAGGTTGAACGGGGTCCTACCCGGGCTTATCCATAATGATCAAGTGGGATTTGTGCCGGGAAGGTTGGCGGCAGACAATGTTCGTCGGATAGTAGATATTATTGATCTTGTCCACCGGGAGGCCCTTCCAGCCATACTTTTGGCATTGGATGCAGAAAAGGCCTTTGACCTTGTTCATTGGGATTTTCTCTTTCGCACACTCCGGATTATGGGCTTTGGTGATTGCTTTATTGAGTGGATATGTAAAATGTATGCCAATCCAGCGGCCAGGGTAAAGGTTAATGGGAGTTACGGTCCACGGTTTTCGATCCAAAGGGGGACTCGGCAGGGTTGTCCACTCTCCCCTCTTTTATTTGCCATTTTTTTAGAGCCTTTTGCCAGACAGATACGAAGCAATACAAATGTGCGTGGCATAGTCAAGGGTACAGACAACTTTAAAATATCGCTCTTTGCTGACGATGTAATGTTCACCCTCTCTGATCCCGAGCATTCGTTACAGGGGGTCATGAGCGAGTTGGATGAGTTTACATCCAGATCTGGTATGAAAATTAATTTTGAAAAATCCGAAATCCTTAATTTGACCCTGCCTGCTGATTTGGCCGTGGCCCTCCAAAAGAAGTTTCCTTTTAAATGGGCCGAGAAGTCTCTCAAATATTTGGGGGTTCAGTTGGGGATGCATAATGATTCCTTATATGACTTGAACTATCGCCCCTTATTGGTCAAAATACAGAAGGATCTGGATAAATGGTTAGCCCACACACACTCCTGGTTAGGCAGAATGGCCATCCTTAAGATGAACGTGCTGCCACGCTTTTTGTATTTCTTCACCACGATTCCTATATATCTCCCTGATAAGTTGCTTCGCCAATGGCAACAGATTTTAGGGCACTTCATCTGGCGGCGTCGACCCCCCAGGATAGCCAGAGATACTCTTTACCAGACTAGAGCTAGGGGTGGCCTACAGGTGCCTAACTTAGTCTGGTATTATAGCGCTGCGCAGTTGAGGGCGCTGGTTGCTCTACACGTCAGCGCTGAGGTACCGCAGTGGGTTAAGTTGGAACAAGCTCTTTTGGGTCCCTTCCCGGTGGCTGCTCTCCCATGGCAACCCCAATCTTCCTGGGGCGTCTCCACGCAGTTGCCATTTGCTCTTAGCACAACCATGCGGATTTGGCGTAGATGGAAACCGGTATTGGTGGGACCCGAGTGTTTCTCTCCCATGACCCACTTGTTTGCCAATGTAGTGATACCCCTGCAGGACTGTAAAGGAGCCCCTCGGCAGTGGATGAGGGCGGGGATCTATAAGATGGGGCATGTCTATCAACAGGACGCCCTGTTGACATGCGCACAATTAAGAGATAAGTATAACTTAGACAGAGTGGATTTTCTTTTATATGCCAAGGTATATCACTTTATCAAACAGGGGTTTCGTAATGGTAGGATTAGAACCAAGGGTACCCTTTTTGACATGTTCTGTAAATCTGCCAATTCCCTGAGGGGAGTGATTTCTAAGATATATGGCCTCCTGAATGCTCGTAAATTGGGTGCACTTCGACACCGTTCATTATGGGAACAGGACTTCCAATATTCCTTAGCCGATGAGGACTGGGAACACATCTATACTACAGCCCATAAATGCTCAATCTCTACGGGCCTGCAGGAAAACTGCTACAAACTTCTCTACAGGTGGCATTATACGCCTGTAGCCCTACACAAATTTGCCCCAGATATCTCTGACACTTGTTGGAGAGGGTGTGGTAATAGGGGCACTTATTACCATCTTTGGTGGTTATGTCCCATTGTAGCCCAATGTTGGAAGATGGTGTTTGAGTGGTTATGTCAGATACTGAACCATAGTTTTGCCTTTGAACCTTGGCATGCACTCCTGGGTTCACCAATTCCCGCCACATCACAGACTGTACAAAAACTGGTTCTGCAAGTTTTTATTGCTACGCGGGCGGAGATAGCATTACATTGGAAGCAGAAAGCTGCACCATCTTTAGCCAACATTTTACATCGCTTACATTCCTACTACCAGTTGAATCGGCTTACAGCGGCACATCAAGATCGCCTTCCTGCCTTCCAGAAGATATGGTCTCCATATTCAGCGTGGCTGGAAAATCAACAGGCCAGTATGGAGTGACTGTTGACAAGTATCTGGCTGGCATTCCAGGGGCAGACCCCGGAGGCGTTCCACTGCTTCCCGGAAAACTTCTGGTGGACATGCGTTTTCTACTCGGCTTTGTTGCCCATTCCTTGCCTGCGGGACTACTATACTGGACTTCTCCAATATTTGTGCCCCAATAGACTTGTTACTTTTCTGTTTTTTGATTATTGCAATCAGTTTTCAGTACTGTAGGCTGCTTTCTGTATATGGTGATAGTTGTCCTGTGATCTGTTCATGGAGGACTGGGGGGGGGGGGGGGGAGAGGGAGGGAGGGAGGGTGTACTTCAGAGGACTAAAATTTGGTATGCCTATGGTGCTCTCAAGCTGCCGGTTGTGATCAACATTGCTCTTAACGAGTGCTTCTATTTGTGGAACTGTTCTGTTGTGCTTGATTGTGTTTTCACTATTATGCTGTTCCAATATGGCTGCCAATAAAAATTGTTTATATAAAAAAAAAAAAAAATTCAGGATTGTTGTGGTCTTTTAGAGATTGTATTGTGCATTGTAACTTAGTTATGATGATTTTTTATCTGGTGTGAGTGCGGGGTGTGATGAATGTGCAAGATAGTTTTTATATGTATAGGTAGGGTTTGTAACAGTATATTGCAATAAAGGTGGTATTTAAACATATTAAACGTACATGTTCTCTATATTTTGGGTTTAGATATAAGATATAAGAGAAAAGATAATAATTCCTTCATTGTGTATTGTACCACCATGGCTCTTTCCTGGTTCAGCATCTTGTTATGTTTTTCCATGGTTACTGCCTGGTCCGCTCCTGCCCCTCTCGTTGTGCCTTGAGGAACTCCTGCCACTATCGGTACTAGAGATGTGCATTCGTTTTTGCCGAATTGGAAAATTGCAACGAAATTTTCCAATTCGGCATGTTTCAGGGAGCCCGAAAAAAATCAGGATTTTCCCATTTTTTCGCAAAAATTCATTTTTCCGATTAGTGTGCACTAACGGGAGTCAGTGCGCGCTAACTCCCCGTTAGCGCGCGCTAACTCCTGTTAGTGCGCACTGACAAAAACTAACAAAAAGTAACAAAAAATAACAAAATCTAACGGTTTTTGTCAGTGCGCACTAACGGGAGTTAGCGCGCGCTAACGGGGAGTTAGCGCGCACTAATGGGGAGAAGGCGCGCACTAACTAAAAATCGATTTTTCGCGAAAAATAAGACCCGAACCGAAAAAAAATGACATTTTCCATGGCAGCCGAAAAACGAAGAACGACACGAACACAAAAAACGATGCACATCTCTCGGTACCCCTTTGCCTTTCTCACTCTGCCTTGGGGTGTTCCATGCTGTTTTTGTTGCCCTTTCCTTCTCAAGGTTCCATGCTGCTTTTGTCACTTTTATTGCTGCTTTGCCCTTCTCACAGTGCTGTTTGTGCCACTGTTGTTGGTGCCCTTTCCACTCCTTCTATGCCTCGGGATGTTCATGTGTGACTTTTGCCCCATTGCTGGTGCCTTGGTCTTCATGCCACTCTTATTGATGCCCTTTGCTCCCTTTTTTGGGGTGCTTTGGGGTTTTGATGTCACTCTTCTTCCTGCCTTACCCCTAGCATAACAGAGTGGTTAGAGCAATGAGTTGGGAACCAGGGAAGCCAGAGTTCAAATCCTGCTTCTCCCATGGATACCCCTTGTGACCTTGGGCAAGTTACTTTATCTCCCATTGCCTCAGGTACCCGATCAGATTGTAAGCTCTTTGGAATAAGGACTTGTTCAATAATTTGTCGATTGTTTAATGTTACGCTGCACGTTCTCTGCTCAATACTTTGTCTATTGTTTAATGTAACGCCCTACCGGCGACAGTTTTGTTATATGGAAACCGACTTGATTTGATATGTATATCGAGAATGTCGGTATATAAAAACCCTAAATAAATAAATAAATAAACTTGTACCTGAATTCCTATCACCATTATACAGTGCTGTTTATGTCCAGTAGTCCCATAAAAATAAGTATTATTATTATTATTACTCTGTGCTGATGTTGATACCACTGTGCTTGCTGACTCACTCTGCACTCCATGCTTTACGGTTTTCATGTTACCCTTTCTCCCTTACCTCTCATCAATGTCTTTTAGTGTTGATGCCATTTTTCTTATTGCCTTGCTCTGCAATCAGCTTCATTGGGTGTTGATGCCAATGCTCCTGCTGCTCTGTGCCTCTCTTCATGCCTATGGATGTTTTTGCCTCTGTTCCTGCTGTTTTTGAATCTGTTTTCAAATTTCCTTGTGGTACTTGCTGACTATGAGTCCTGTCTGGTATACGGCTGCACCCAAATAAAGCCATTCAAAATCAAGCCTCTGAACTCTGACAGTGCACTTTGGCTAAACCAAACAGCATCGAAGAGCTAATGAGAATAATGGCAATATCATTTCCAAGATGATCCAAAGCATTTAAGCATTTGCTATGCAACTCAAGGTCCGTTGAAGTCTACTGTGCTTGCTGCATCACTCTTCATGCCACCTATGCTTTGGGTTTTAATACCAGGCCTCCTGCTGAATTGTCCCCATCTTAACACTTTGTAATGTTTTGCCTCCATTCCTACTCCTTTGACTTTTACTCAATGACATGGGTGTCAGGAATGGTCACATATGACACAGGTGATCCGCCATCCGATCTGACCAACCATACCATCAGGTTTATTCCTCCGGGTGTACTGTGTATCCCTTACCCATTTATCCCTAATGGTTGGTTTTGTGCCCTTTTTGACTCTTTCTTCAAAGTTCCCTTCAAATACCTTTGTAGTACTTATGATTATTGCTTTTATCCTGTATTTAGCCTTCAGTGGATTATACCATCCATTTTAGGATGCATTCCCAAGCAAACTAACTAGGAGAAGGTCTAATCCCAGTCAGCCATAAACCAGTACCCGGCCTTACACTATCCAAAGTCTGATCCTCAGTCTGAAGGACTTGGGCACCTGAGTGGCACTGAAGAGGCAGTTTTCTATCTGCCCCATTTCCTGCACCCACCAGATTGATGCACTGGTGTGTGTTAACTCAGCACAGCCACAGCAAAGTGGAAGTCAATCTCCAAAGCTGACCCGTCAGGTTCCGAAGTAGCCATTTTATACCAAAGAAAATGTTGCGGTTTTTTAGGGACATTCAATACATCTTTTAATATTTTGATTAAACTAAGGGCCTTTAAGATAAAGAACTGTCCAAAAATGTTCAGTTTTTAATAATTCTACTGAATTTATGAGTGACTCAGAGGAATTGCTGGTTTAAACCTAATAGTCTGACTTATATAATCATCTTTGGACTGCTTTAATTCCAATTAAATAAGTTTGACATCCATTTGATATATTTGGTAAGATTATATTATATTGAAGTTGTGATTTATGTACATGCCAGGTGCAGATCTTTTTATGATAGATCAATTTTCTGGCATGATATTGAGGTTATATTATGGTTAGATGTCATGACTTAGCAATGCATAGCTAATGATTATGGATATATCTCCACGATGTATATTTTTTTGTTTATGGGGGGAGGGGGGGTCTTTTGAGGATCTCATTTCCCATTTTATTCCCCCACAAACTGTGAGAGTAAGATTGTTTGTATCAAATAACATTATGTGAATGTTTAATTTTTCTATGGCTGTAATTTTTATTATTTATGTTATTATTTAAAAAAAAAAAGAACCTTAAAAAAATCTCTCTTAAAAATTCAGCTAGAATTCATTAAGAACTGCCATTCTTTTTATCTCATAAGACCTGATTGAAAATATTTGCTGTATCTTTACAATCTAGCGCTGCCCTGTGATATCATAAAGGGTGGCTCTGTCATGAGCAATGTTGGGTGTTCAATATAATGGAAGGCCCTGTTTTCAAGAGAATGCTAACAAATAGTGCAGCTCAGCATGCAACATCTTATATAAATTATATTTCACCCAGCATAACTTTCAGGCCAGTCTACTAAACAACACCAAACTTCACAAAAGCTTATGCACTGATTTGTTTTTAGTGCAGGCTTGCTATCAGGCATTATATGAAAATAAGTCCAGTGGTTATTTAACACTTGTATTTTATCTATGGACTTTATCACAAAACGCTTAATTACATTTCCTTGAGGTATATTTATTTACATGGTCAGTGATATAGACTTTGCAAAGCATTTTTTGCATGTAGATTACCATGCATTTATAGCTAATCAGCTGTTTTGAAAGATTTTGCATCACAGTCAATCATTAAAATTGTATTTGTCTGAAAATTTGCAAAAGAAAAAGTGTTCCTGCTAAAATAACTGTTTGCAAAAAAAAAAAATGAAACTACATGTGATAAGAATGACCTAGGATGGATGAATAGTCTAAGGGTTAGCACAGTAGCCTACAAACCTGGGAAGAATACAGTTCAAAACCCACTGCTGCTCCTTGTGACATGGGAGAAGTCACTTTATCCTCTGTTGCCTCAGATACAAACCTAGGGCCAAATTCATGAAGGCTTTTCTCCCATTTTGTGTCTATGGGAAAAACCCTTAGGGAATCAGGTACTTAGGGGATGATGCAATTATAGTGCGCTCAGCCTAGTGCACAACTTAATGCGTGGTTAGACGTGCATTTTGGATGCGCTAGAATATTCCCAATGCAGTAATGGGATTAGCACATCCAAAACGAGGATCCAAACAAGCACATTACTAATAGTGCTCATCACATGTAAAAGCCATGAGGATGAGGCTATTAGTTTTTACCCCAATGCAAAAAATCACGGTGTTCCTGGTGCTCACTTTTTAACACAGAAAATTTAACGCCAGCCCCAGAGCTGGCATTAAGTCTTATCGCTTGTCAAAGGCTCAACTAAAAAAACAAAAATACTGCTTTTCTGTGGTTCCTCCTACTTAGTATCTTCGCTTTCTGTGTACATACTGCTAAGAATAGGCTACATTCATTATTTATTTCCATTTTTAGTGTTTTGGTTTAAAAACAAAAACTCTAAGCAAGTTACAGTTTGAAATCAAAAATACAATAAAATATAAATACATAAAAGAGCAAACATAAATTACAATATTGCAACAATCTCAAAATAATAGCCCTAGCATAGAGCCTCATGGTGAGAACACTAAACCAGAGCTTCCCAAATCTGTGCTGGGTTTTCAGGATATTTAATAAGATTTGCATATACTGGTGCTCCAATGTATGTATATTTATCTCAAGCACATTCATTGTGGACTGGCTGTGGGATCATTAGGCCAGAGTTTGGAAGCTTTGCCCTAAACGTTGTGGGACAGATTTTAAAAAATACGCGTGCGCCATACATTTGTGCTTGCAACCCGGCACACACAAATGTACACCCGATTTTATAATATGCGCGCACAGCCAAGTGCATGTTATAGAATCAGGGGTCGGTGCGCACAAGGGGGTGCACGCCGAGCCGCGCTGCCTTCCTCCATTCCCTCCATTCCCTCCATTCCCTACCCCCCCACCCCACCTTCCCTTCCCTTCCCCTAACTCTCCCGCCCCCCAGCCCTAAGCTAAACCGTCCTAAAAAATTTATCTTACCCAGTTACGCCTGCCTTGGGCAGGCGCAAGTTGCGCGTGCCGGCTGATGGCTGGCCCGTGATCACGGGCACAGCAGCAAATGGCCGCTGTGCCTGGAGGCTCCAGCCCCCCCCCCGCCCTGGACCACCCTGCCCCCGCCCCGCCCCTTTTTTCAAGCCCCGGTACTTACACGCGTCCTGGGGCTTTATGCGCTGCCGGGCCTTTTGAAAATAGGCCCAGCGCTCGTAACTCCCCTACACGCGCAAATCCTCCTGGATTTACGCATGTAGGGTTTTGAAAATCTGCCCCTATGGGATAAATGTAGTATTTTATATACTGATACATAATATCTGGTGAGCCCCTTCAGAAATTAAAGAATGGTCTTACCCTGGGTGTTTAAATAAAAATGGAGACATTTATAGCAACTATGAGGCAGCCATTCTCTTTCTCACCTTCACCCACAAAGCACACTTTGGGGCTTAGTTACAAAGCCAAATGCTATGTGCAGTCCTTCTGCAATGGAGATCAAACCTCACCATTGGCAGTAAGTTAATGTACTATTTAAGAAGAGCTGGATCAGATGCCAGCAGCATAAACAGTAACAGCATCAGCCTCATTCCTGCATGCCAGTGATCTGGGGGGGAGGGGAGGAAGTAATTTTCTCACCAAGAGAACATATAAATAGAAAGCCTGCATAAATATCCCAAACTTTTTATCCTGTATTTTAGAAGAGGTATATTTGTATTGCGAAAAACATGGGTTTATAGCATTTTTGCTCCTAATCTCATTGGAATATATTGGGAGATTAACCTTTCTTGCCAATTTATTTTTCATTCTGTTAGAATATTGTATAGTACTACCATTTCATTATGCCAATGAAGGTGCATAATATACATTTACAAATAAAGTGTTATTTTCAGTGTTAATAGTTTTAGCACCTCTTTATAAATATGTTGACAGGGTTAACACCAGCAGTCAGATCTTAACTCCAGCATTAACACTTTGTATGATTCCCCTTAGATATTTTTTTTCACTGTCATGCTTCTTAAAACAATATAATACAACTACACTGACAAATCAATAATATATCACAAAAAAATCCAATAAACAAAATATTATAATCTTTATTTGTTTTACAACAATATTCCAAAGAACACCCTTCTTTTAAAATTTCAAACACAAACCCAAGGAATACCCACCTAAAAATCCCAACCTATACTCACACACCATTCATCTTGCTTTCACACATATATTAGCTAAAAACCTTTTTTTTTCCCCCAAAATCTTTTCTTTAAAATTTTCCAAATATTTCTCTCTTTTTCAAACAAATTTTTCAAAAAGCAGAAAAAGATTCTTGTTGCTATAAATTGTTTTCATAAATAATCACATCCTTTTCCTTATATCAATAGTTATGCTATTTTTATACTCTCTTCATCCTCCTGATCCTTCTATATCCTCTTCATCCTCTCAACATGTTTCACCTTTCCACAGGCTTCTTCAGGAGAGCATAACAAATTTTTTTCTGCTGCTCATAAATCTTCAACGTATTCATTTTTACAGTATTCCCATACAGGTTTCATCTACAAAAATTAACAGCTGTAAATAAAATATACTTCAAAAACATTTATCAGAAAAAGACTCATCCTTCTTTGAATAACATTTATAAATTTTACCTGTGCGTCCAGAAAACATTTGACGCTTTCACAGATACGTTCCTCGACTCTCGCTCTTCAATTTGTCTCAAACGAGCTCCCACAGGACAGCCATTCTTATGATATATCCCGTGCTTCTTTTTCCATATTTTCTACGGCGAATTAAATCAAACAACATTTCCCAAATCTCACTATATTCAAATCCCCAAAAGAAACAAAAACAAAAAATACACACAAAAGGAAAAAAGAAAAAAAGAATATGTTTCGAAGTGAAGGAAACTCACCTTACCAATTTCGAAAAAGAAGCCACCACTGCTACAGCGTCCAGCCGCCATCCACTTCAAATGAGTCAAGGGACAGACCAACTTCACCCCTACTGCCTCTTTTTAAATCCATCGTAACCAATCAAAACGACATAATCTACATCCATGCCTCATCCTACTACCTTCCGGTAAATTAAAGGGATTATTACATTCACATTCTGCCATACCAACTTCCAACAATCTTAAAGGGACAACACTTCACCTCCCTAAAAATACTCATCACAGATTTCTTTACTAAAAATCAACCATTTACATCCAAAATGTCTAGAAACATGCAATCCAGTCAATTCTATCATTTAATCCATTTGGCCACAAAGTCTTTAAGGAAAAAATCCATCTCTGCTCCACTCGCAACAGCATTTTATTTAAATTGCCACCTCTTCTGTTTTTCATCTCTTGGATTACAAAACACCGAAGATCTTCAACTGAATGTTGATATTCACGCCAATGTTTCACCAATGGGGCAGTTTCTACTTCATTTCGAAGTCTACTGCAAATTGCTATAAATAAAGCAAAAATAGCACCTCAATAAAAAAAAAAAAGGGGCATGGTTAGAATAACTTGCAGCCTGCCGCATTGCATAAATAAACACCACACACTGCATTGTATCAGCATGTCATGCATTGCATCACCACGTGGCGATTTGCATCAGCGTGTAATGCATCATTTTACGCGGCTAGCGTAAATTAGTGCGTGATGTGTTATTTATTTAGTTTATATATCCCGGCTTCCTGCAGCTTCCTCTTTGAGGGTGTGTCAGGAATTTGGAGAGAGAAGGTAGATATGAGGAAAGGCTGAAGAGGTTAGGGCTGTTCAGCTTGGAGAAGAGACGGCTGAGGGGGGATATGATAGAAGTCTTTAAGATCATGAGAGGTCTTGAACGAGTAGATGTGGCTCGGTTATTTGCACTTTCGAATAATAGAAGGACTAGGGGGCATTCCATGAAGTTAGCAAGCAGCACATTTAAGACTAATCGGAGAAAATTCTTTTTCACTCAACGCACAATAAAGCTCTGGAATTTGTTGCCAGAGGATGTGGTTAGTGCAGTTAGTGTAGTTGGTTTCAAAAAAAGGTTTGGATAAGTTCTTGGAGGAGAAGTCCATTAACGGACTAGGGAATAGCCACTGCTATTAATTGCATTAGTAGCATGGCATCTTCTTAGTGTTTGGGTAATTGCCAGGTTCTTGTGGCCTGGTTTGGCCTCTGTTGGAAACAGGATGCTAGGCTTGATGGACCCTTGGTCTGACCCAGCATGGCAATTTCTTATGTTCTTAGGTGTTATTGGTGGCTAGTAGGGATGTGCAGAGCAAAATTTTATGTTCATATTTTTTATGTCCGAAAGGGGGTCCCACTTGCGGCCAATATGGACATAAAAAAAATCCAATGAGTTGGGTATATGTACATATGTGCAAAAAAAAAATTAAACCCCCTCACCCTCCTTAATCCCCCCCCCAGACTTACCACAACTCCCTGGTGATCGAGCGAGGAGTGAGGACGTCATTTCTGCAATCCTTGGCGAGAAGCATGTGACGTCGGTGGCACGTCGAGTGACGCGGCGTCACGTGATTCCCGGCTCGTTCGCGCCGGACGGCTCGTTCGGCCCAAAAAGAACTTTTGGCCAGCTTGGGGGGGGCCTCCTGACCCCCCCAAGCTGGCCAAAAGTTCTTTTTGGGCCGAACGAGCCGTCCGGCGCGAACGAGCCGGGAATCACGTGGCGCCGCGTCACTCAGACGCGACGTCACGTGATTCCCGGCAAGTTCGCGCCGGACGGCTCGTTCGGCCCAAAAAGAACTTTTGGCCAGCTTGGGGGGGCCTCCTGAACCCCTCAAGCTGGCCAAAAGTTCTTTTTGGGCCGAACGAGGCATCCGGCGCGAACTTGCCGGGAATCACGTGACGTCGGCGTCACGTGATTCCCGGCTTGTTCGCGCCGAACGAGCCGTCCGGCGCGAACTTGCCGGGAATCACGTGACGTCGCGTCTGAGTGACGCGGCGCCACGTGATTCCCGGCTTGTTCGCGCCGGACGGCTCGTTCGGCCCAAAAAGAACTTTTGGCCAGCTTGGGGGGGCCTCCTGACCCCCCCAAGCTGGCCAAAAGTTCTTTTTGGGCCGAACGAGCCGTCCGGCGCGAACGAGCCGGGAATCACGTGGCGCCGCGTCACTCAGACGCGACGTCACGTGATTCCCGGCAAGGATTGCAGAAATGGCGTCCTCACTCCTCGCTCCATCACCAGGGAGTTGTGGTAAGTCGGGGGGGGGGGATTAAGGAGGGTGAGGGGGTTTATATTTTTATTTTGGCTCAACAATCGCGATTTCCCACATATCGAACATATCTATGTTCGATATGTGGGAAATCCGATCGTTTATGTCGAATCAATTTTTTAAGTAAAAAAAAAATATGAGTTGCGTTTTACTAATGCGGTCAATCCGAATGCACACCCCTAGTGGCTAGTTGGAGGTTCTTTGTAGTGATTACTGAGTGAGTTGTCTTGTTTTCTGTTGCCATCTGTTTCCCTTTGCTTTGGTCTTTAGTCTTCTTTGTTGGAGTGGATATTTTTGCTTGTTAGTCCAGTTTGACTTTCTGTCTTTTGGTGTAGAGGATTGGGGGTGGAGGAGTGAGGAGGAGTGATGGTGGAGGAGAGTGGAGGAGAATTGATGGATGAGTAGTGTTTGTGGTGAGGAGGCATGAGGAGGATGGAGTGTGAGAAGTGTGGGGCGAGATGAGAGGAGAGGTGAGAGGAGAGGCAAGAGGAGAGGAGGGGGAGGAGAGAGGAGAGTATATGGGAGGATGAGAGAAGGAGTGCTGGGGAAGGAGGAGTAGAAGTAGGGACAGGGACAGGAGTAGAGATAGGCAGGAGGGAAGGGATAGGAGGAGGCAGGAGGGAGAAAGGGATAGGCAGGTGAGGACAGAGGGTAGAGGACATCAGGCTAAGAATAGACAGAGAGGGCAGAGGGGAAGGGAGTTGGCAGGGCAGGGGCAGGAGCGGGGAGAAGGGAGGGAGGGGAGAGTGGAATGGGAGGGAGAGGGAGAGGAAGGAAGGAAGGACACCTCTCCGGAAGTGTTGTGGCATCAAATGGCAAATAAGAAGAATTGTACCAACATTCCTGGGTGGGCCCCCTCTACAGAGTTCCTATGCCGGCTAGATGGAAGAAGCCTGCTGGGCCCGTCCTCACTACAGAGTTCCTATGCCAGCACACAGAAGGGATGGTCTACTGTCAGCCATTGTGTTCTAGCAGCCTAACTCTAAAGCCCTCTTTGATGCTCTGCCCATATTCCATCCTCTTTGATGCAGCCTAGAGGGCTGCTGCTGCTTGGGAATAGGCAACCTTCCACAGGCTGGATGGCAACCCTGTACTGGCAGCCTTGGGGATCTATATAATACATGTAAGGTAAGGATAACTTTACAGTTAGTATCCAGATCCTGAAGGCAGCCCACTATAGGGATGGCAGTCAGTGGAAGGCTGCCTGGTCCCAAAAGCAGCAGTCCTCTAGGTCCTCTGCTCTTCACCTGTGGACATTCTCGAAAAGACACTACTCCCTCACTCCTCCTCCCTAGTTGTCACACAGCTGCTGACACTCTGTTTCATCAGTCACCAAGTACACAGTGGTGTCGAAGGGAAAGGTTGGTTAGTGTACAAGTGAAGTGCCGAAAGTGCTAAGCAAAACCTGTATCCTATATTCTACACAGATATGGCCGCACCATCTCTATATATGTACAAGAAAGCTATAGACCTACATATGGTGGAAAGAAGGTAGCACTACCCTGCCAGTAGTGCAAGGTAGCACAGAGGACAGAGGGGATGTACAACGATGCAGCCTGGGATGGCACCTTCTTTGTCTACTGTGCATGATAAAGAGGAGGCTAAGGAGACCAGTAACTGGAAAAAGAAACTCTCAATTAAGACTGCCGCCAGGCCTCGGGCACCCACCAACCAAACCAACCCCATACACACACACTGTGATTTTTTGCATTGGGGTAAAAACTAATAGCCTCATCTACATGGCTTTTACATGTGATGAGCACTATTAGTAATGTGCTTGTTTGGATCCTCGTTTTGGATGTGCTAATCCCATTACTGTTGCATAGAAGCCATTACAGATATCTACAATTGTGAGTGTATCATCTACTTCTGGTTATGTATCCAGCATACCCTGTCTACTCACTACCTATAGTCTCTCTCTACAGCTCAGCAACCCAGAGATTGCAGTTCCAGTACCTGAGGGACTTCAGCTCTGCCAGGCACATCAGCTCACTACTGCCACCTCTGGTGGTTCCACTTCCTGTCTAATAAAAGAACTATCTGTGTTTGTCTCCATACTCCAGCCTAGCCGGTGGTCCCTCTCAGGATATCCTCCTGGGGGCGCTGTCATCTGCCATCGGCCGAGGGAGTCACCAATTTACATTAAGTGTTCATTCCTTACACTACTAGAGCGGTATTATCCAGACTGCCACTCTGTGGGAAGCCAACCCACTACAGATCATTAACCCCGCCTGCGGAGTATTATAATTGTTAGTTCCTCTCCTTTGGCAGAGTGATCCATAACTGGTTGCCAACTCCCTAGCGGACTTATAACAGATCACTAACTCCTAGTAGCGGATTGATAACAGATTACTAACTCCTCCCTCTCCTGGAGGAGTTCCAAACCAGATTGTTAACTCCTCCCCCTTCCAGGAGGAGATCGATAACAGATGTAGGGACACATAGGGGATCTGGGGGGGAGATCAGGAACTATATTTATTTATTTATTTATTTAACACTTTTTATGTACCGGCATTTGTAGGACACATCATGTCGGTTCACAAGTAACTGAGAAAGGAAATTACAATGAACGAGGATAGAGGGCTAACTGGAAAATAATTGGATAATATACGATACTGGATAAAATACGAAAGTACAAGGAGAGAGAGTCAACGAGCAGAGATACAACTTTGTTGAACGAAATGGAATTTGATTATCCATGTTAAGTTTAGATATGCATAAAATGTTAAGGAGGCGTGTGCACTTATGAACTTAGCATATGAACTTATTTACAGTATAAAGGAGGCATGTGCACTTATGTACAATTAAATGCAGGGGCAGGGGGAGTAGGGAGGGAGGGAGCGAGGAGGGGAAAGGAGAGGAGGGGTGGAGGGAACAAGGGTACGTTAAGGCAATGGTACTTTCAAGGAAAGGTTGCTAAGGGGTGAAAGGGAGGGGTGGGGTGAAGAGCAAGATTATGGAAGACACTGCAGAGCAGCACTATATCTCCAACTTTGGGTGGGGAATACATTAAATCTCCATGTGTCTTGTCCAAACAGCGAAATTGACATCTGAGAACTCCAAAGGTGCGTTCGATGACATAAGTCCTCGTTGTACCTAGTCTCTGCCAGCATGTTGGGAATGGCAACGGGGATGAGAAGCCAGGACCTGCAACCGTACCCAGAATCTCCTGCGGAAACAACAGATTTAAGCCATTAATCATAGTATTGTCACTTGCAGATCTGGCTTGCAAACCACAGCATTCTATAAGACATATAAGGTAGCCTGTACCTTTCCCTGAGCCTTAAAGTCCGATTTGCCTAACCTAAGTGCATGTCACATTGTTATGGGCCAGTATATGTGCAGGTTAGCAGTAGCCAAAAGTAGCTCTGCTCTTCCGGACTACTAAATCACATCTGGATATTCTCACAATTGCATGCCAGGCCCTCGCAACCGAGCTAAGGCGACTGGTGTGTAGCAGGCTTCCAACCTTGAAGCAATACATAAGAGCTGCCCCACCTGTGTAAGCTGAAAAACAGTACCTCATGGTGCAATTGTGAATATCCCTGCTGGCTCTGCAGTATGTCCTCCATATAAACCAATTTGTGAGGTCCGACACAAGGAATATGCCAGGCCACCAACATGCGCAGGACACTGCTTCTAGTTGAGGTGTGTGAGGCTCAAGACAAACTGTTGCCGACATTCTGGATGACACTTCACTAACCAGCCACATATGATCGTGCAACACCAGCAGTGTGGACTAGGGATGTGAATCATTTTTATAACGAATAGAAATACCGTACGATAGTTCTAAATTCGTTATATATCGGGTAAAGAAAAGAAACGATCACTTTTCCCCCAAAATTTTAATAAAAATCATTTTTCAGGTTAGTGCGCGCTAATGGGAGCTAGCGCGCGCTAACAAAAAACCGTTTATTTTTGTTATTTTTTTGTTACTTTTTGCTATTTTTTGTTAGCGCGCACTAACCCAAAAAATGATTTTTCACAAAAAAAAAATGGGGATCCGCAGGAAAACGAGATTTTCCCGCGGCCAGACGAACCTGAAAGCGGGAACGATCGAGCACCCAATTCATATCCCTAGTGTGGACACTTCAAGCTTGTCATTAACCAGTGAGATTTAAATAGTTCCCAATGGGAGGATAGGAACAGGGTCATTTTGAAGTTTAACACGTAGAAAGTGCCTGCTCACACACCAAGCTTTAGGGCCGGTGCATTGTTTACCATCACGAGATTAGCAGGCCTCTGCAGTATGGGGAAAAAAAGCCAGGCCCTGGGGCAATGGCCTGCAGATGTAACTGTACAAGCCACTTGTCATGGCAGCGATGCTTTTCCTCCCCACCAGCCACCAGCCACCTGCCATGTCTGTACCATTTGCCACAAACACATAGCCAGAGATGGAATATAGAAAGAAGCTTCTCTCTTACCTATGAGCCAACTGTCACTGTACATGCCTAATTGCTTAAGTATAAAGGAATCGTGCACGGCTCCAGGGTACCTGATCTCCACATCAAGGATGCGCATTTGAGCATCACACACCACTTGCACATTGATGGAGTGGAAGAGCTTTCTGTTACGGTACATCTCCTCCCTGTCATGGGGTGGGATGATGGCCACGTGAGTGCAGTCGATAGCTCCCAGAACATTGGGAAAGTTTGCAAAGACATAAAAGCCTCTCTTCAAGTCCATCAAGTCCTGCCTGTCTCGAGGAAATGCTATGTAGCGATTAATGCGGTCAGAGACTGCTGTCCAGATATCCTGGTCCAGATAGTAGGAAAAAGTGGTTGGGACATTCCCCCCATGACCCTTACTGTCATTTGGAAGCAGCCGGTTGCCATGAAATGCAGGGTGGCCAACAGTTTGGTGTGGCCAGACACAGTGTAGGACTTTTCAGTGACCAGCTCCAAATCCCCTCGGATTTAGAACATAAGAACATAAGAAATTGCCATGCTGGGTCAGACCAAGGGTCCATCAAGCCCAGCATCCTGTTTCCAACAGAGGCCAAACCAGGCCACAAGAACCTGGCAATTATCCAAACACTAAGAAGATCCCATGCTACTGAGGCAATTAATAGCAGTGGCTATTCCCTAAGTAAACTTGATTAATAGCAGTTAATGGACTTCTCCAAGAACTTATCCAAACCTTTTTTGAACACAGCTACACTAACTGCACTAACCACATCCTCTGGCAACAAATTCCAGAGCTTTATTGTGCGTTGAGTGAAAAAGAATTTTCTCTGATTAGTCTTAAATGTGCTACTTGCTAACTTCATGGAGTGCCCCCTAGTCCTTCTATTATTCGAAAGTGTAAATAACCGAGTCACATCTACTCGTTCAAGACCTCTCATGATTTTAAACACCTTCATACAATTCCAGGATAGCCCGAGAGCTAAGGCGATACCTGCAAACCACACAGTCCTCTGGCCTGCCCAGCAAGGATGTTCATGAAGGAAAGATGTGCTCCCTGTATCTCCTCTACCTTGGCTGCCTGCGTGCCAGGTGCTGCCCTGGGCCCTGACCCTGCGGGGCCCACCCCTCTGCCTCTGGTACAGGGACTTCCCTAGGAGGGCTTGGAACTGCCCTTGCCTGTTCTTGATGTTGTTGTTCCGCTTGTTGTCTGTGGCGAGCCTCCCGAAGAATCCAGTACCCCCCCCTACAATTAAACTTGCCTCAATTATTATAGTTTTAAGAAGCTAGACCAGGGAAGAACAGGTGTTTTTTATTGGGGCAGAAAGGCCTGGTAGGTGTCTCTGTTAAAATTCCTCTTTTTATCACGCGCGATAATTGCTGCAGTAATACCTGCGATCTGCAACATCAGCTGTGGGAGCGCGATAAATAATTTTTTTCACCATACCACACAAAAAAAAAGGTGTAGTTATTTCCTTCGCTAAATCCTACCATAGTGTGCGTTATACTCTATCGCACGCCGTGCTAGCAGACCCTTATTTCCATTTACTCCATCCAAACTTATCCCACTCGAATACTCAGTGTTTAATTTGCATACGCATGTTGCACTGCGGTATTTATCGCACACTTTATGGCGTTATCGCACGCGTTAAGGCGTTACTGCGCGCAATAA
Source organism: Rhinatrema bivittatum (assembly GCF_901001135.1). Lineage (NCBI taxonomy): Eukaryota > Metazoa > Chordata > Amphibia > Gymnophiona > Rhinatrematidae > Rhinatrema > Rhinatrema bivittatum. Next base: position 694,325,871 of record NC_042615.1, read on the forward strand.
GGCCCTAACGCGAAATGCTAAATGACCCTATCAAATTGGCAATGGCCCCCTTTTACATTCCGAGTTTTTATTTTCTTTCTGAAGAGAACTTAAGTGGTTAAAGCTTTTAAAGCTCTTCTTACTTTGTCAGTCTTACCAGTATAAATCTAAGTAACTCAAAGGGTTACTGTGCTGAATTTTATTAGAACCTCATGCAGGCATTAACAATTGCTTAACAGAAAACTGCCACAAATGGAAAAAGAAACAAGTTAGACTTCAACTTATTTTCAGAAGATTGTGTTGGCAAGGGTAACCCTGCTGCCACACCGTCTTATAATCAGCAGGATTTGTATCCAAAGGGGAATGCACTGGGGTACACTCTGCCCAGTCCCCTCCCCCCCCCCCCCCCCCCCTTGCACGCTTGTGAATCCAAATAAAACTTTGGAATCCATTCTGAGTCCAGCCGGCTCATTTATTTACTGACACTTTCCCCACCCTTTCCCTAATGCCTTCCCTGGTCTTCCCATCAAGGTCCCTTCCCGAGTTCTCCTCCCCCCCGCCCCCTCCTGCCCTTCCTCCATGGCCCCTTCCCAAGTACCTTCCCTCCTTCCCTCCCCATACCTCCTTCCTGAGGGCCTCACCTGCCGTCCTCTTCCCCTTGTGGCAACTTCCCTGCTCCTCTCCTTCCTTTCCTTTCCCTGTGGTCCCATCCCAAGTGTTCTGTTATTTATCTGTTTGTTTGTTTGTTTATTTGGATTTATTATCCACCTTTCTGAATAAGAAATTCCCTCAAGGTGGGGTTCAACATATTTGAAAGGTAACATACAGTCTGAAGGAGACTTCGGTATGGACTGAACTTGATATCTATCAGTGACAGGACTAATTTAGGTGAAATGTAGATCAGGACTAAATTTGAAATAAGTCAAGAACAGAGCTAAGAATACAACACACCTCAGTAAAATCAACACGGGACTAATTAGATAAGAATATAAACACCTCAGCACAACAATAGGTTGTAGCAGTATTTGCAAGGCACTCATATAAATACAAATATCTCAGTAAAATAATAGGTTGCACAACCAAGTTTAAGTACCCCATGAGGCGCTTAAGGCAGTTTAATTAAAACTCTTCTTGCCCCCCTCCCTCTTAAAACCTTAGTGCTTTCACTCCTATGCTCCCCCTCTTGCCCTCTCCTTCCTATGCCCCTTTCTATGGTCTCTTCCCCCCCTGCCCTCCTTCCTTCCAGCCCTGCCGTGCCTATCTCACTCCCTCAGTGAATGTAGCTTTCTTCCCTCACTGTCAGGCCAGCAGGATAGCCGGAGCACATGCAGCAGTGGCCAGAAATGCTCCTCAGGGCCATCACTCTGCTTGCTGCCTCCTCTGGTTGGGTGGAGCAGCGGCTGGTGAAGGTGCTGGTGGCTGGGCGTTTCCCCTCCTCCTCTCAGCGCAGCTTCAGACTCCCTGTGACAGCAATCAGCCGCACTCTTCCCCACCTCTTCTCCTTGCCATTTTGGGCTTCATGAGGCTATAAAGTTCAACTCTTCTCCTCAGCATGGGATCAGGCAATGGGATTAGTCAGCAGGAGCCTTAGAGCAGAGCTCCTCAGAGGTGAAGTCAGCCTGCTCTATTTCTCAGCAGTTGCATTTTGGTTGCCTCCCTTCTGGCAGACCCCTAGGAGTCCACAGACCCCAGGTTGAGAACCACTGATCTAGAGTCTGGCAGCTAAGATTTAATGCTAAAAGATACAGGATCGTGCATTTGGATAGCAAAAACCCAAGGGAGCATTACAGTATAGGAGATGAAGTTCTGGGATCTGGAGGTGATTATGTCAAATGATCTTAAGGAGGCCAAATAGGTAGATAAGGCAACAGCAAAAACCAGAATGCTTGGGTGCACAGGAAGAGGAATAATCAACAAGCAAGGGGAGGTGATCTTGCCACCATGTAAGTCTTTGCTGAGACCTCATTTAAGGTACCAGGTACAATTCTGGAGTCTGCTCCTTCAAAAGGATATAAACTGAGTAGAATCTGTCCAGAGAGCAGCTACTAAAATAGTCAACAGTCTTCATCATAACAACTTAAAGATCTAAGCATGTATATCCCGAAGGGAAGGAAGGAAGGAGAGCTATGATAGAGACATTTAAATACCTCCAAGGTATCAATGAACTGAAGGTGGGTCTCTTTCAAAGGAAAGGAGGCTTGAGAATGAGGAGAATGAGGAAGGAGATTTTTAAATACAAAGGATGTCACTAATAAAAAGGGGGGAGAGCAGTAATAATGGGTGCACATTTATTAATTTGTAATTCAAAACAAGTGTAAAAGTATTTTAAACAAGAAGTTCCACCTACAACTAAAGGAGCCTGGGACATACGTACACATGTGCATGTCCACAGTCCAATGCGTAAGCATGAATTTGAAGAAAACCCTGTTAGGTCCCCAACCTACATGTCCTGAAAATTTAGTGTGGAAAGGACACCAAACAATAAGCTAAAAATACAGTATGTTAGAATACCTCCAAGGTATCAATGCTTGTATAGTTTAATGCTTGTATAGTTCAATGCTTGTATAGTTTAAACCACTACCCCCTTTGCTAACCCTTTTGACCCCGTTTCCCTTGTATGCCGCCCATCAATTCCTCCCAACCCCCATCTTATTTCATATTTAAGTGAATACTTTTAAGTAAATGTCCCCCAATACCTCCTTAGCTCTACAATTTGATAGTGACTGTACCTATCATCAACTGTATATAGTTGCATCTATTCATGTTCTCTCACTCCCTTCAGTCCAACCTTTGCCCTTCCCCTCAGCCCCCCCCTCTCCCACTCTTCCTTTTTCCTCCCTTCCCACTCCCCTCCCCCGTTTTATTTCTCTATTGTTCTATTGTTTTATCTATTCATCATTTTTACTGTTTTATTGTTATATTGTAACTTTCCTCCTTTGAGTTTTTTGTAAACCGGCATGATGTGTTTCACGAATGTCGGTAAATAAAAGTTAATAAATAAATAAAATAAATAAATAAATAAAGTGGAAAGATGTTGATTTTTTTTTTTTTTACTGGAGGTTTAATCCTCTGGGTTTGGCCAGGGTCCCAATGGTTTCATTTGGTCAGTGGTGTTGGGTGGCAGAGTATTAAGCCTCCCCTTGCCCCCATATTATACAGCAGGGTTGTCAGGCCTCTCACAGTGTCCACTCACAGTGCCTATGTGGCCCTCCTGCCAAAGCATCTGCCACCGATCCAGGTGAAGCCACCACACTACTGCAGGATGGAACTGAAAAGCCAGCAGGTCGGGACTGGAAGTAATGAGCCAGTGCATGCAGCAGACCTGCTTCAGGTGAGAAGAAGGAAGACCTGGGCCTGAGCAGCTGGTGCCTGCAGGTTCCTGGGCTGGGAAGAGTCATTGCAGCCTGCAGCTCTTCGCCACCATATAGAAGAGTTGCTGGAGAGAGACAGGATAAGGTGATAGAAAGCATGCTGGAGGAAAGGGAGCTAAAGAGATGGATTGAGAAGAGAGGGGAGAGGAGGAAAAAAACAAAATATTAAAATAGACAAAAGAATTCCAGACTAGTAAAAACAAAAATAAATAAACAAAATGAGTAAAAATTGTTTAAAAAATCCAAAGTATAGCCAAAGCAACAAAAAATCCCCAAAATAAGCAAAAAAATAGTTCTAAGGAAAGATACATTTTTGCCCTAGCTTCTAAAAGATTTTGATTACTTACCACATTTTCGAAATATTTTTCCACACTTTCCAAAAGTGGAACTGAGGCTTGAACCTGAAAACTGATTCTTGCTGCTATTTCTGGCTCCAGAACAACTGATTGTTTCTGACACCATGTCAGAAAGACATGCTTAATGCTTAGTGCATAAAACATGGTTTGTGCCCAAAGCACCTTCTTTGCTCATAAGTCTCCAGTACAGGTCGCCCACACTACAATCTCCAATTTCAGCCCCATCGACCAACACTAGCCCCAGAACTTTTACTCTCCTTCTGACCAGGAGCTGGATTTCCAGTGTTAAAAAAAACATGAGTCAAACCTATGCAGTAGCTAATGCCTTGATTAACATGGGATTTGAACAGAGAAGCACTAAGTTGTGCACATATTTTTTGTTTGATAAACTCCTTATTAATACAGGTGAAAAGTTCTAAACCCAAAAAAGTTCACACATCCAAGTGCACCTCATTACATTGGCCTTTCACAGACTATGAGCCATGTAGTGCCTGAACTCCCACATTATTCTGACATGTGGCTCACGCTTTTTGAGAGCCCCATGGTATCAGAAGCTATCTGTTATGCACCCCACCTGCACACGGGCCTGCTCACCTCCCTGGTTCCACGGCAGGTCCTGGCTTGGCCTCCCTAGCAGCAGCTGCGAGCTCTTCCAGGCCTCGCTGTCCTGTGGCAGCGGTCACCAGGCCTTCCACTATGCATCGGGCTTCACGCCGGACCTAGGCATCCTCGGTGGCGTTGGCCACACCCTTACGCCCGCAGACCACCCGGCCTCTTGTAGGGCCAGGGGCGGGTCCTAGCTCCGCGGCGCGCCCTGATTGATTCCCTGATATAAGGAAGTCCCTGCTTGAACTTCCTTGCCTTGGCAATTGGGTTAGTGTCTTGCTAGATTGTCACTGCGTCTGAACCTTGTTCCAGTCTTGTTCCAAGTCTCGTTCCAGGATCCTTCTGTTCCATTCTTGTTCCTGCCTTGTTCCTGCATCCTAGTTCTCCAGCATCCTCCTGTTCCTGTTCGTCTGTTCGTCTACCCAGGTAGTACCCTCGGACTGTGTCTCTGGTACTGACCTCGGTCTGCTCCTCGACCTGCCTGCCTTCCACCTGCCCTTTGACCTCAGCCTGTTCCTAGTCTCATCTGCCTGCTGCCTGCCTTCTGACCTTGGCCCGCCTGTGACCTTGTCTGACCTCCGGAACCTGACCCCTGCTTTGCTGACCACTCCTCGGACTGACCCCCGGATTCTGACCTCTGCCTGCCTGACCACGTCTCGAGATTCAGGCTCTGATCCTAGCCTTGTCATCACCTACGCTGTTCTGGTCCTCCTTGCTCCACCTGACCTCCAGTCTTGAACCTCCTGTCTGTGGGCACGCCTGACTCTCATCTCTCCAGGAGACCCTGCGAGGCCCACCTAAGTCCAAGCGGCCCGGGTCCCTATCGGCTCTTCCCGGGGGGGACCTCGGGCTTCCAGTGGTGAAGCTCATCCTAGCCTCTGTCTCCTCCAATGCTCCACCCCCTGGGGCAGGCGCTTCCTGGTCCTTACCAGGGAGCCGTTCTCCACTGCTCCAGGACAAGGGTCCACCCCCGAGTGCAACACTAACAGCTGTTCCGGGTTGAGTAGTGATGGTAGCTATGGCAAACAAGGAGGCCGATGCAATAAATTAGGGCGGAAAATGGGCACTCAGTATTGAGCGCTTGCTTTCCTAATGTGCCTCCAGCACCTCTCCTGGGTGCGGTAGAATATTTAAATGAGGGGTCGCGTTGCCAAGGAGGTGCTATGGACAAATGAGCACCACTAGCGCCTCCTTAGAAGTGGCTGTCAGGTGGCTGTCAGCGGGTTAGGAAAATAGACACCCAATTTTACGAGCGTTCCTTTTCCTAACCTGACCGCCGGCACACTTTTTTTTTTTTTAAACCTTTTGATTTAATATCGTCACGATATTAAGTTGGAGGATTTACAGAAAAGCAGTATTTTCTGCTTTTCTGTCCACTTTTTTGGGCTGCATGGGTGGGGAGAATAGCTAATAGCCTCATCAACTTGCATTTGCATGTGTTGAGCGCTATTAGTTTTGCGGGAGGGTTGGACACGTGTTTTGGACACGCTAATCCCCTTATAGCAAAAGGGGTTGTGGATGCGCATCCAAAACATGCAGCCAACCACAGGTTAAACAGTGCGCTTGGCTGAGCACGCTGTATTACATCGGCCCCAAGGTGAGGGGAGCTGGAAGGAGCAGGAACTGACAGCCTAGATTGCTATTTGGGAGCTGACTGGCTCTAGCAGGCTGGAAGACGGGGAGGGTGCAGGCAGCAGACTGGCTGGCTGGCGGGGTAGGGGAGGGCTGGCTGGCTGGCAGGGGAGGGGAGGGCTGGCTGGCTGGCAGGTTCAGAGGCTGGGGTAAACTACCTTGAGGGATGGCAGACTGGTTGTTGGAGACTTGATTGTTGAAGTGAGTGAGTTGAGTGAGACAGGGGAACAGCAGGGGGTTGAAAGAGAGAAGACACATGAAGGACTGAAGGGGAGGGGGGAGTGAGAAGAGGATAGAGAGGGAGTGGGAATGTAAGAGGGTACAGGACCTCCCCATCATTCAGAACCCGCTTCCCTTTATTCCTGATTCTGTCCACCAGACCCTGGAATGCCCCCCCCCTCCCTGATTCTCCCCATCTCCCATCCACCCACCTCCTTCTACCACATCCTTGTTTCCATCCCCAGTCTTCTCTCCTTAAGCCCAGCTCTCCCCTCTCTCTCTCAACATTTTCCCATGCCTAGTCCTCTTTCCCTCTCTCTGTCCATTTCCCTCCCTCTTCCCCTTCCCATATCCAGTCCTTCATCCCTCTCCTCCTCCTCCTCCTGCCAAGTCCAGTCATCTTTTCCTCTCCCTTCCTCTTTCTCCCTTTTGCCCCATGCCTGTTTTTCCTTCTTCCCAACTGCTAATTCCCTCCTTCTCCTCTCCCCTTTATACCACCCAGAAAAATACCACAAAATACAGACGCACAAGCAAGGTTGAACATATATAAATAAATATATATGTATTTATATATAGGATTTTTTTTGTTTAGAACAAGTGTTGTAATGACAGGACAAAGTCTATTTTTGGCTTCTCTTTTGATTCTGTACATTTTGTTCCTCCCCACTGATTGATGAGAAAAAAAAATTATAATATGGCCCCTCGCATGGAATGATTGGCTAACCTTTTCATACAGGGTCTCAGTCTCAGCCAAAAGGTCAAAAAGAGACTGTGCTCAGCTCATGGCTCGGATGTTATGCTTGATCTTAGGCAAAAAAAAAAAGTCCAAGAAGTAACAAAATAGGAAGAAAGCCAAGGAATAAGAGCACAAAGAAACAAGCAGGCAGGCTAGGACTTTGAGCATTCTAGATGGGGTTGCAGCTGTAACTCAGGGGAATATGTTTCCCTGCCAGCGAAAAACTGGAAGATTTGCTTATGAAATTTCTCTATTTATTCAGGCAATTTTCTTTCATTTTTTTTTTTTAAGTCTCTGCCATACGAATTTGAATTTCGATGTGCCCTTTTATTGGCAAAGAAATAAAGCTTGCCACATTCAGCCAACATGACCATTTGATAAGGACATGCCACACCGCCAGGATATATGGTTATTACAATATAAACACACTCTGCCACGCATGATTGCTTACTCAATGCATGATAAGCTGATTTGTATATATGCTGATGCACTAACTGATGCCAAGGAAGTTTTTCTTTCAGAACATTTTATATGAGCACTAATTCACTCCAAAGGGTGCATTAAAATGATTTGCCACACGTAGGCATGTAGCAAATTGTTTTAATTTACATCCTCGAGTGTGTTATGGCTTGTAGGGTGCCTCATACATAGTAACACCCATGATCTTCAACCACTACTCACTCAAATTAGCATTAAGTTATCAATTTAAGAAGATAGCAGTTGAAAGCATTGTTGTTTCTTGCCTTATAATATTATCTGAAGATCCCATAAGATCATTGTGCAATGCCATTATTAAGACCTAATTCTAATTCTTGTAATTTCTCTAGTGCCACTAGGTGTCTGCAGCACTGTACAGATACATACAAGAGACACTCAGTCCCTGCTCAGTAGAGCTTACAATCTAGTAAAGGCACACAATCAAGACAAATTTAAAAAGGCATTTAAATGTAGTTTGTTTTATGCGATTGGATTTTATGATTGTATTGATGTAAGCTCCACTGGTCCATTTGGATTTGTGGATATAAAAAAAAATAAATTAAATAAAATAAAATAAATAAATAAAATAAGACCTATGCTTTGTTCTTTGCTCTCAATTTTGGCATCTAGAGATTCTGTGTGTATTCTCTCAGTCAAATAGTTCATGAGCCCTTCTGGATTCCAAACAAAGCTGTGTAGCTGAAAGGAATAGTCTTTTACAAGAATGCTGGCATTCACTTACAAAGCGTTAGTGCTGGTGCAAAGGGCTTAGCTCTGGTGCTGCTAACACTCAGGCCAATGCAGAAAGGTTCATTCAGCTGAACACAGAGTTTGACCTTCTCTTGAACCCGCATTTTCTGCACACAAGACTTACTGCTGATGCAGCAAGGAGTTTTGTGAGCAGAGAGATGCTTTTAAACCGGCATGGGGGTGCACTTTGGCGCATGTTCATCGGCGCATGCCAAAACACGCGACCATTTTATGACTTGCATGCATATATGCAAGCATGTTATAAAATAGCCTGACCGCATGTGCCTGTGCATGTGCAATTTTAAGTGAGCACACGCCTATGCATGTAAATCACACTTCTACTGCATAAGTCGGGGAATTTTAAAGGAGGCGCACATCCACGCCATTGCCAGTTTCACCAGTTCATCCACTAGTTTTCAAAGTTAACAGCTAGATCCTCCAAACTACTACTAATACTACTACTACTACTACTACTACTACTTAACATTTCTATAGTGCTACATGACATATGCAGCGCTGTACAAACATACAAAAAGACAGTCCCTGGTCAATAGAGCTTACAAGAGACTTGATTAAAAGAAAAGAAAGTTAGTTGAGACTAAAAGGAGACAATCAGGCATAAGATTTTAAAGCAGTTTCAAAAAGGTGGGTCTTTAGATGTGATTTAAACATGGCAAGAGAGGGAGCATGACGCACCAGTTCAGGAAGACTATTCCAAGCACATGGCATGATGGCACAGCCAGGTGGAAAGCATGGAGTCTGGAATTGGCAGTAGTGGAGAAGGGCATGGATAGGAGTGACTTATCCAACGAGCGGAGTGGACGAGGAGGGGCGTAGAGAGAGATAGGAGAGCAGAGGTAGTGAGGTGCTGCAGCGTGAAAGCATTTGTAGGTGAGAAAGAGGAGCTTGAACTGTATGTGGGAGCTGATAGGGAGCCAATGCAGTCACTTCAGAAGAGGATTATGTGAGCGTAACGACTTAGGATAAAGATAAGTTGTGCAGCTGAATTTAGGACAGATTGAAGTGGAAAGAGATGGCTTGCCGGGAGACCTGTGAGGAGTAGGTTGCAATAGTATAAGTGGGAGAAGATGAGAAGGTGGATAAGGGTTTTGGTAGTGTGTTCAGAATGGAAAGGACAGATTTTGGCAATGCTATAAAGAAAAAAATGACATGTTTTAGCAGTGTTTTGGATATGCGTAGAGAAGGAGAGAGAAGAGTCGAAGGGGGAATCCAAGATTACAAGCTGATGGGACAGGGAAGATGACCGTGTTATCCACAGAAACAGGGAAAGGAGGAAAAGGGAAGATGGGCTTGGGGGGGAAGATCCATCTTGGCTATGTTGAGTTTAAAGTGGTGGCAGGACATTCAGGCAGCAATGTCAGACTGGCAGGCTGAGATCCAGGATTGAATTTCTGGTGAAATTTCTGGTGTACATAGGTAGATTTGGGAGTCATCAGCATAAAAATGGAATTGAAAGCCATGAGAGGTATTCAGAGCACCAAGGGAATTAGTATATATTGAGAAGAGAAGAAGGCCCAGGATGGAGCCCTGAGGCACACCAGTTGATTGATAGTGGAACCACCAGAGGAAACGCTAAAAGTGCAATGGGAGAGGAAAGAAGAGAACCAAGACAGGACAGAGTCCTGAAATCCAAGCAAGGGCAGACTATCAAGGAGTAGGTGGTAATCAACCGTGTCAAAAGCAGCAGATGAGTCAAGGAGGATAAGGACTGAATAAAGACCTTTGGCTTTAGCCATAAGCAGGTCATTGGAGACTTTGGCACTGTTTCAGTTGAATGTAGAGGGCGAAAACCAGACTGGAGTGGATTAAGAATGGCTTGAGATGCAAGAAAGTCAAGACAGCAGCGGTAAACAGCACGTTCAAGTAGTTTGGAGACAAAAGGGAGAAGGGATATGAGACAAAAGTTGGCAGGTCAGGTAGGATCCAGTGAGGGTTTTTTAAGGAGTGGTATGATTACAGCATGTTGAAGGCAACAGGAACAGTGGCAGTTGAGAGTGATAGATTGAGGATGTGACAGATAGAAGGGATGACTGCAGTGGAGATGGAGCTGAGAAATTGGGTGGGGACAAGGTAAGAGAAACAACTTCCCTGGTTGAATAGCTTACACTCCCCCCAGTTACCCTGGACCCTTAAAACTCCTCTGGTATGGCTAATTTTTTATTTTTATTTTTTAAACTGACACCTCATCCCTAGCAAAAGAAAACTTAAGCAACAGGGAATCTGGGTGTGTGCCCACACACGTAAGTATTTACATGCACATCTCTTGACCATGTCCCAAAACACCCATGTCTCGCCCAGACCATGCCCACACCCCACCCCACTCCTGTTTGTTCAAACTTTTGAGATGTGCCTGCAGCGGGAGATATGCACGCATCTGGGCAGCTTTTAAAATGCGGTGGGCTTGCACGAGCCTGACTTATGTGCTTATATCCCAATTTTGGCATGCACCGGGCTTTTTAAAATCTACCCCGAAATGGGGCCGATGTAATAAGACCTGCAGAGAAACAGGTGCTATTTGCCTGCGCAGGTTTTTTCAAAAGCTGGCACCTCCGCAGTATGTAAAAAAATGTATGCAAATGATTTGCGCGCACAAAAGAAATCCAAGCACGTACGCGCAATAAAGCCCTCTGTAATAAGCTGCTGCATCCGTGCTGAAAATCCACGTGTAAGGAAATAATTGCGAGCGCAGCTCGGGTCAACAGCTGTCTCCCTCTTTAAAAGTGAAATTACTGATCCTGGAGTATGAAGACATATTTTTCTAATTAATGGGCGATAATTCACACTGCATGGAGGCGATAATGGCGGCTCTTTGTAAGAGTGGGGAAAAGCAGTACCTGCTGAATAGGCTGCTTTGGTAAGTGCAGGAAATGCAGCATTGGCTGTATAAGGAAGAGCAGGAAAATGTAGCACATGTTTCATTGGTTGTGCACAGTGGCCTGATCTTCAAAGAGTTGTGATTCCTGTACACATATGTCAATAATCACAGGACACTCCCCTTTCAATCTAAAAAGCAGATCCTTACATTAGCCTAGTGAGGGTGTAATTTGAGTTTGTGGGAGTAGGAGGTGAGAGGCTAGCGGCAGGTTAAGAGCTTATTATTGCGATTGCTGAGTACTGTGTTTTTTGTGCTGTTCACTCATTGCTATTTCCCCTTCCCCCTCATCTCTTGTCTGTGATTGGAGCTTGGCACTGCTTTGTTTGTTATTGTCTTGTTGTCTGTCTGTTTTTGTCCTCTAGTCAAGAAAGCGCGGCATGGAAGTTTGTGACTGCTCTGAGAATGCAGAGTGACGGGGGGGGGGGGGGGGGAGGTGTCTGAGGGCGAGGATGCACATAACAGGCGGGAGAATGGAGACAGGATGGATAGGAGGAGTCAGTGGCGTACCGAGGGAGGAGGCGGGGGGGGGGGGGCCAATGCCCCTGGGCGCAGGGCCACAAGGGGGCGCTGATGGCCGACAGCCACTGATGGACCTCATCCAACCGGCGGCTAAGCAGGGAACTACTGCTGTGCTATGTGCAGGACACACACAGCAGGAAGATCGGTGGGGCAGAGGTGGAGCTCATCTCACCAAAACTGCAGGTGCTCCTCCTTCTTCCTGCCTGCATGGCCCAGGAAGAAAAACGTTGCTAGAGCTACACAGTCAGAAACGAAGAGGAGCATCGGCCACATACAGAAGAGAAGCAGCAATTATGGGCCGCCACAGATCCCACATCATGGTAGTCCAAGAAAAGGAGGAGACCCGGTCTCAGGACCGCCACAGATCCTATGTTGCAGTGGCCCAAGAACAGGAGGAGGCCCGGCAGCAGTGCCACCATGGATCCCACTTCACGGCACCCAAGAAGTTCAGGGCCGCCGTAGAGGCCATCCCACAGCGACCTGTGAAGAGGAGACCCAGAGGCAAGAGAGAGGCTGAGGGCCTGTAGAGTGTGTGTGTGTGTGTGTGTGTGTGTGTGTGTGTGTGTGTGTGTTTGAGAGTGAGTTGAGAGATTGTGTGTGTGTGTGTGTGTTCGTGTGTGTCTGTGTATGAGAGTGAGTTTAGAGATTGTGTGTGCGTGAGAGTGAATTTAGAGATTGTGTGTGTGTGAGAGTGTGTTGAGAGACTGTATGTGGGAGTGAGAGCTTGAATGTTTGGAGAGACAGCATTTGAGAGCTTCTGTGTGTGTGTTTGTGAGAGACAACATGTGACAATGAGAGCCTGTGCTTCAGCAAAACAGCATGTGGGAGTGAGACGGCCTGTGTGTGTGAGAGTGAAACAGCATGTGCAAGAGAGAGACAGTGTGTATGCATGTATGTATGAGAGAGAGCATGTGAGAGTGAGAGCTGTGTATGAGACAGCATGTGAGTGTGAGTGCCTGTGTGTGTGCGCATGTATGTGTGATAATGAGAGCCTGAGTATGTGTGTGTGAGAGAGAAAGCATGTGAGAATGAATGTGTGCATGTCTGGGGGGTGGGAAGGGAACAGTGTGAGAATGAATGGGAGCCTGCCTGGGTGTGTGTGTGTGGATATGTGTGCATGCCTGCCTGGGGTCTGTGTGAGTATGTGAGAATGATTGGGAGCTTGCCTGGGTGTGTGTGTTTGTGTGTATGTGAGGGAGCCAGTGAGAGTGAGAACGTGTGGGTGTGTATGAGAGAATCCAGGGGAGTAAGAGCTGTGTGGGGGTGGGTGGGGGGGCGAAAGAGGGTCTTATAGCCTCAGAGTATGTCTGTGAGAGAGAGAGAGAGAGGTTGTGGTGGGTATAAGAGTATATATGTGTGTATATGTGGCAGTGTATGTGTGAAAGAGAATGGACATGTGAGTATGTGTGAGAGAAAGAGGTTTGTGCGCTCCCCTAACCTCCTAATCCTCGACAATCTCAGGGTGACTGGAATACAAGGGTTCCCAGGTATGGACAGCAGGGGCTTTTTTAAAATCCTTATTAGTTTTAATTATTAGTGTTATTTTTTTTTTTATATAGTTTATTGGAGTTTTTACAAATTTTTACAATATGCAAAAAATCAAAGAATAAATTTGTGTAACATAAAATCAAATCATCAATCATTTCCCACATTATTATTCATTCCACAAATTTCTAGTCCACAACATGGGAGGAAACCTTATATATAATTATTTCAGGAAAAATGCATTTTAATATTACATTTAGCTGGATGAATATTTTTATGCAGTACTTATAACTCAACCTCTTTCTTTGTCAACCAAAAATGCTTCCAGATGTGAAGAATCCTGAAAAATAAATTTATTTTTCTGAAAAACTACCAGGCATTTACAGGGGAATTTAAGAAAATATGTTGCCCCTAAGGACAGAACTCTAGATTTTAATAATAGAAATTGTTTCCACCTGAAAGGCGTGGTACGTGATACATCTGGAAATATCAAAACCTTTTGTCCACAGAATAGATGTTCCTTATTTTTAAAATATTTCTGTAGGACATGCACCTTATCTTTCTCTCTACAAAAGGTTACCAGAAGTGTAGCTCTTTGCGGTATATCATCTAATGATGATTCCAAAAAGGAAGTCAAATTTGGAGACTCTTGTTGGATACTGTCTACTCCTTCCTCACCCTCCTGTCTCTTAATTCTAGTATTTAATACATAGTATATTTTCGAAACAAGATTTTCATCTATATTTGTTATTGACAAATTCTCTTTCAAATACTTCTTTAATAATTCATTAGCTGATAGAAGTCTGGTAATGGGGAAATTTAAGAACCTTAAATTCCTTACCCTATTCTCATTTTCCAGGCTCTCTATCTGTCTATGGATAACTAAACTATCCTTAATTGAGGAATTATTAACAGATTGAAAAGTTGTTATCTGTACAGTGGTTGCTCTTCCTACTTCTTCCAATTGTTTTAAACGGTTATCATGTAATTCTAAAGTATTTTTTATTTCAACATTCCCTCTATTACTCTGAGCCATAAATCCAGACATAACTTTCTGTAGATCATTAATTGCCTTCCAAACATCAACCAAAGTTATATTCTAAGGATCTATGATTTCTGGACAACACCTGCAGTCCAGGATCCCCATTAGATCCCAAACTCTCCATCCTCCCACTACTTGTGGGGTGTGGATTATCGTACTCGCCTCCCCCAAAAATAAACTTGATTGATTAAGGATAGGCAGTTCCATTGAGGTTGAGAATGTATATGCTGGGTAGGGCTGTCAGAAGCCCCTGAAGAAAAGGAAATATCGGGTATCGAACTGTGGGCTGCTTGACTTACCCACCTTACGATATGATGGTCCATAGGTCCCTTGGCTTGTGTGGGTGCCGGAGAAGAAGTCCAAACTTTAGATTTTATTTTCCTGCCCATACGGTTAGAAAGGAAAATGACAAAGAAAAAATTTTTACCAAGGGATGTGCCCCTTTGGCGCACGGCTTCAGCCGTGCGCCGGCGGCTGTGCGCCACAGCTGGCCCAAATTTATTCCGGCGTCCCGGCCCCTCCGGATGATGTCACCTTAGGGGGGGGCTTGACTTCGGTTCGGCCCCAATGGTACAGCTCCCACACTGAAAAAAGGAGCCTCTGGCCTGGCCCTCTCTTCCCTTCTCTCAGAGAGAGGTTCTCCAACCGATAGTCCTCCGGGTTTATGCCGCAGCTGGCCCAAATTTATTCTGGCGTCCCGGCCCCTCCGGATGATGTCACCTTAGGGGGGGGGCGTGACTTCGGTTCGGCCCCAATGGTACAGCTCCCACACTGAAAAAAGGAGCCTCTGGCCTGGCCCTCTCTTCCCTCCTCTCAGAGAGAGGTTCTCCAACCGAAAGTCCTCCGGGTTTATGCCGCAGCTGGCCCAAATTTATTCCGGCGTCCCGGCCCCTCCGGATTATGTCACCTTAGGGGGGGCGTGGCTTTGGGTCGGCCCCGATGGTACAGCTCCCACACTGAAAAAAGGAGCCTCTGGCCTGGCCCTCTCTTCCCTCCTCTCAGAGAGAGGTTCTCCAACCGAAAGTCCTCCGGGTTTATGCTGCAGCTGGCCCAAATTTATTCCGGCCTCCCGGCCCCTCCAGATGATGTCACCTTAGGGGGGGCATGGCTTTGGGTCGGCCCCGATGGTACAGCTCCCACGCTGAAAAAAGGAGCCTCTGTCCTGGCCCTCTCTTCCCTCCTCTCAGAGAGAGGTTCTCCAACTGAAAGTCCTCCTATTGGTGTTATTTTATATATGTGCTGTTTCAAAATACTTTGTTGGTGCTTTGGAAATTTTTAAAAAATGTATATGATGTTAATTAATAGAAATTATTCTATTTATCAGTAGTTTTAAAATATTCTTTTATTAGAACTTTGTGTGTTTGTATTTCCCAACCCTTCCAACCCTCTTCCACCCACCACTAGCTCATCCTTTAATTTATAGGCAGGTGCCACTTTCACACTTAAAATAAAAAAAATTTTAAACAATAAAAAATAAAATTTAAAAAAATCAGCCTTTCAACTTAAACTCAGAAATTCCCCTTACCTTATCCAAAGTTTGATCATTCCCGTGTAGGTTACTATCAGATATATATAGTAAATTACACTAATACATTTAAAGGACCCTAATTGTAAGCAATCATACACTCACAGCAACCTAAAACTTAACTAGGAACTGAACAAATTTAAGATGAAGGCAGCAGTCCAGCAGCAAGGGGGGGGGGGGGGGGGCTCCCAGTCTTTTGCATTAAGTGTCACATGTATGATTTTTTATTCACCGTTGAGAAGTTATACGTGTGCATGCGATGCAAAGAGCTCCTGTCTCTCAGAGAACGAGTCCAATCTCTGGAGGCTAGAGTGGCAGACTAGAGTGGAGGAACTGAGGCAGACAGAGAGGTATATAGATGAGACCTTCAGGGACATAGTAGCCAAGTCCCAACTCCAGACTGGCATCCCTGGTGCTGCCTTGGAGGAGGAAAGTCTCATGATGGGAGAGCATCAACTTGGTGCAGCAGGAAATGATCCTGTAGCAAGGACCTGCTCTCCAGGTGGTGCATTGTCCTTTTGCACTGAGGATGTGTCTCCCAGGGCTTCTGCCAAGGAGGGAAGGGTCAGGTCAGCTGTCATGGTTGGTGATTCAACTATTAGGAATGTAGATAGCTGGGTGGCTGGTGGGCGTGAAGATCGCCTGGTAACTTGCCTACCTGGTGCGAAGGTGGAGGACCTCACGCGTCATCTAGATAGGATTTTAGACAGTGCTGGGCAGGAGCTGGCTGTTGTGGTACATGTGGGCATCAATGACAAAGGAAAATGTGAGAGGAATGTTCTGGAAGCCAAATTTAAGCTCTTAGGTAGAAAGCTTAAATCCAGAACCTCCAGGGTAGCATATGCTGAAATGCTCGCTGTTCCACGCGCAGGTCACCAGAGACAGGCAGAGCTCCGGAGTCTCAATGCGTGGCTGAGACGATGGTGCAAGGAAGAGGGATTCAGTTTTGTAAGGAACTGGGGAACCTTTTGGGGAAGGGGGAGTCTCTTCTGAAGGGATGTGCTCTACCTTAACCAGGGTGGAACTAGACTGCTGGCGCTAACCTTTAAAAAGGAGATAGAGCAGCTTTTAAACTAGAACAAAGGGAAAGCCAACAGTTGCTCAACAGCACATGCTTCGGAGGGAGGTATCTTCAAAGGATACTAATGAAGCATTAGAGTTAGGGGATCCCAACAGAAAGGTTCCACTAATAACAAAAGTAGTCCAAGTACCTGTAATTAAAAAGCTACCTGAGTTAAAAGATTCCAATTTATCCCTGACAACTAAAAAGAAGAATGTAAATACAAACAAAAAACAAACTTTGAAATGTTTGTATGCTAATGCCAGAAATCTAAGAAGTAAGATGGGAGAATTAGAGTGTATAGCAGTGAATGATGACATAGACTTAATTGGCATTTTAGAGACATGGTGGAAAGAGGATAACCAATGGGATAGTGCTATATAGGGGTACAAATTATATCGCAATGACAGAGAGGAGCATCTTGGTGGCAGGATGGCGCTTTATGTCTGGGATGGCATAGAGTCCAACAGGATAAAGAGCCTTCATGAAACTAAATGTACAATCAAATCTTTATGGGTAGAAATCCCTTGTGTGTTAGGGAAGAGAATAGTAATAGGCGTATACTACCTTCCACCTGGCCAAAATGGTGAGACAGACAGTGAAATGCTAAGAGAAATTAAGGAAGCTAACCAAACTGATAGTGCAGTAATAATGGGAGATTTCAATTACCCCAGTATTGACTGGGTAAGTGAAACATCAGGGCATGCTGTTGCGTCCGTCAGTCTCAGACGGCTTCGACCCTTGTGCCTCACCTTTTTCTCTGCTCTCCCCGCTAGCCTTGGGAAGATGGCTGCCACCGCATCTGCAAGCCGCATTCTCCGGCGTCCCCGGAATGGCTATGGCAATGCCTCACACCATGTTTCTCCTAAGGGCCTCCTAGGGTGCACGCGTGCATGCCACCCTCGTCTTTATCCACGTCATGGTGGGAACCTCGGGGGCGTCACCCTCGAGTGACGTCACACCATCCGGGTATTTAGCCTTCGCTTGTTTGCTAGCTCATTGAGTTAGCAAAGATTGGACTTGTCCGGTCTAAGCTACTCTGCCGCTACCGTGCTGCCACTGGAAGCTCTCTCTGCCCTTCGGGGTATTCTCTAACTTGGGTACCCGCTCCGCAGGGGCCCTTTGCTTTCTTTCAGGTGCCTTACTGGGATCAGGTACTCGCTCCTCAAGGGCCTGCTCTCCCTGCCTCAGTGCCTGTAACCATCAACTTCTGCCTGGTGGAATCGTCAACCTTACAGCTACCATCTAGTGAGTAATCTAATCCTCAGTCTGTCTCATCTACAGCTCTCCTGTGCTGGGAATCTACATCTGGATCTCCCTATACCATCTCGGTGAGACAGGTCCCCTCTGCCGAGGGTCTCTGGACTGCTACCTCTGGATCACCTCACTACTGCCACCTCTGCTGGTATACATCAGCTGTACAGTAATAGACAAAACTCTGTGTTTGTGCATCTCAAGTCTAACCCAGTACTGTGGCTCCCCATGGGGCTCCTCCCCGTGGGCGTGGTCATCCCCCACAGTACCCAGGAATCCACTCAAACACCTCAAAACCATAACAGATTGCTAACTCCATGGATTTGGCTCAGCTCACCGCATTGCAGGCCATTCCAGACCTGGCCCAGCGAATGTCCAAACAGCAGAATGCGCTGGAGAACTTGACTGCTGCATTTAACCAGCTGTACGCACAGATGAATTCACCAACCACCACAGGTAAAGAAGTTACACCACCAGAAGTGATGGTCAAGACAATTGTTCCTCTATCTGCTCCAACACGCTTCTCAGGGGAGGTTTGGAAATGTAGAGGATTTAGCAACCAATGTTGCATGCATTTTTCCCTGCAATCTAATCATTTTCCTATAGTCTATGCCAAGACCACTTACATCTTCTTATCTGGATGGAAGAGCGTTGGCTTGAGCCTCTTCGCTGTGGGAGCGCAATGACCCTATCCTACATGATCTTGCCGGGTTCCTTGAACTGTTCAGATCAGTTTTCGATGGCCCTGCCCGGCACACTACTGCAGGATCTTCGTTGGTTCACCTGAAGCAAGGAAATAAACCTTTATCTGACTTCGCCATAGAATTCAAGACGCTGGTGTCAGAACTACACTGGGACCCTAAATGCCTGAGGACCCTCTTCTTTGAAGGACTGAACTCCCATTTGAAAGACGAGCTGGCAACTCGTGAGATGCCTGAGGCCTTGGCTGAACTGGTGTATTTGGTAACAAGGATTGATCACCTACTTCATGACAAGGTTCAAGAGGCCAAGACTCCCAGAAGGGTGAAACTCGAGTCAAGTCCACACCCAGGCCTTGGGTACAGTTGCTGGCGAAGAAGAACCAATGCAATTAGGCCACAGTCACCTGACGTCAAAAGAGAGAAGAACGCGGAAGAGGTTGGGACTATGCATGTATTGTGGACAAGTTGGTCATGCTGTACAAACATGCCCTATATGTTCGGGAAACTGGCAGACCTATCTCCTGCGGGAGGACTCTTCTTAGGTCTAACTACACCCTCTCCTCCACTCTCTCTCCCTGTATCCTTAATCTGCGGACCCTTAGAATACCAGACTCTTTACCCTAGTGGACTCAGGGGCAGGAGACAACTTCATTTTGAAATGATTAGTGGAGCATTTGTGGATTCCCACCACCACCATGACGTTTCCACTATTCCTTTCTTCAATTCACGGGGAGCCCTTACCAGGCAAAGTAACCCAGCTCACTGAACCAGTGAGTTTAGGGACCGGTGCTCTCCAATCAGAGACTATCTCCTTCTTTGTACTAGAGAAGGCCATGCACCCTGTAGTTCTGGGGCTACTGTGGCTGCAGCAGCATATACCTCAATTCAATTGGGCCACTCTGGAGCTTTCATGTTGGGGTCCAGATTGCCATGATAAATGTCTGATGGAGGTCTCTCCAATACCCTGCATGCCAACTACCCCATTGATGCCTGGGTTGCCACCTCAGTATGCATCTTTTTAAGATGTATTTTCCAAAGAAGCCGCGGACTTACTACCTCCACACAGATCCTACGACTGCGCCATCAATTTGAAGCCTAACACTGAACCACCCAAAGGAAGGGTTTACCCTCTCTCCATGGTAGAAAATAAAGCTATGTCTGAGTACATACAGGAGAACCTTCAGAAAGGCTTCATAAGACCCTCCAAGTCTCCTGCCAGCGCAGGTTTCTTCTTTGTGGGGAAGAAGGACGGAACATTGCATCCATGCATTTACTACAGAGGTCTAAACGAGATCACTGTGAAAGACCTCTATCCCTTACCAGTCATCTCGGAGCTATTTGATAGACTACAGGGAGCCAAGATATTCTCCAAGCTTGATCTCAAGGGAGCCTATAAACTAGTTCGCATCCGCTCTGGTAATGAATGGAAGTCAGCCTTCAATACCCAGGATGGGCACTTTGAATATCTAGTGATGCCCTTCGGCCTGTGCAATGCCCCAGCTGTCTTCCAACACATGATGAATGACATTCTGCATGATCTACTCTACAAATGTGTCGTTGTGTACTTAGATGACATCTTGATATTTTCCCAGGACATGAACACTCATCTGGAGGATGTCAAAAGAGTGCTGCAAAGACTCCGCAAGAACAGCCTATACGCCAAGTTGTCTAAATGCGAGTTCCACAAGGAATCAGTGCCTTTCTTAGGGTACATTGTTTCCAACAAAGGTTTCCAGATGGACCCACAGATGGACAAGCTGGAGAGCATTCAGAAATGGACACAACCCACAGGTCTAAAGGCTCTCAGACGATTTCTGGGATTTACCAACTACTACAGAACATTCATGAAGAACTACTCCTCACTAACTGTTCCACTAACAGCAATGACTAAGAAAGGTGCCAATATCACCAATTGGTCTACGGAGGCTGTAACAGCATTTCAGAAACTGAAAGACACCTTCTCGAGTAAGCCATGCCTCTGACATCCGGATCCAACCCGGCCCTTTATCGTAGAGGTCGATGCCTCAGATGTAAGTGTAGGGGCCATGCTAAGCCAGTCCAGTGACTCTAAGACCTTACATCCATGCTCTTTTTTCTCCCGCTTCTCGCCAGCGGAGAAGAACTATGGCATAGGGGATAAAGAACTACTGGCAATAAAGATGGCATTCAAAGAGTGGCGCCCTGGCTTGAAGGTGCACAACATCAGATCACCGTTTTCACGGAGAAAAAAGAAGATGGGTGGAGGAGATAGAGCAAAGGGAGGGGGAGAGGGAGAGGGAGATTGGAGAGGGTGTAGTGTCAGGGAGGTAGGGAGCCACAGCAAGCTGGTCCCAGTCAGGAGGAGAAAAGGTGGCAGAGGGAGGCACACTTTTCAGAGGAAGAAAAGGATCTGCCTGCTAGGAAGGTGCGTGAGAAGAAGTACAATGCACCGTTTGGACAGAAGGCTTCCTCAATGGTAAAGAGAAGGATATGGGAGAGGATATCCAAAGATGTCAACAGCCTGTCAGTGGCAAACAAGTCAGTTGAACATTTAAAGCATTGGTGGTGTGACACCAGATTGGCTGTAAAAGGCAAGGTGGCCCAAATAGAAAGGTCCAAGCGCCAGACAGGAGGGAGGTCACCATGCAATGTACAGTTAACAGAGGGAGAGGACCTGGTAAGGGACATTCTCAAAAGGGACTTCATCACAGGGATCCATTCAGGAGGGCCCGTCACTGAGACTGCAGATGGAGGCTGGGGTATAGTGTAGAGGTGAAGGAGCCTGCTGCAGAGATTCACGTGGTAGAAGAGACAGGAGCAGAGGCAGAAAATTCAACAAATGCAGGAGAAGGGTTGCAGGATGCCTCACTAATGCTGTTCAGTGAGCCCATGGATTCCTCGCAAGAGGAGAATGATAATGTTGAGCTCAGTCTAATGTGGCTGGAGACATCACCCAACTCCGGGGCTGGTGGGTCCCCTGCCGCCAGGAGGTGAGGGCCAAAATCTTGAGACTCCATGCACCTCCATGGATGCTTTGTGGAGTATCTTGTGGCGGAGCTCATTGCTAGGCAAGAGCAGATACAGGGCACTGTAACCACAGGATGGAGGGCTGTCCAGTCAGAGATTAAGCAGGTGCGCAAAATATTAAGGATGCAAAGGCAGGCTAGGCAGCAAGAAATTAGATTATATGAGAGTATCAATGCTGCAACCCAGGACCTATGTGCAACAGTTAGGCAGTTGACTACTACTTTTCTGGTCCAGCAAAACTCCTCCAATGACAGTTCAGCCACCCAAAGAAACTCCCCTCGCAGAGGCAGAGGAGGAGATCAGGATAGCAAGCAGTAGATAAGTGAATACATGGTCCTAAATCAGTGGCAGTTCCATAACGAATGTCAATGTCATCGCTCATTGCTGCTGTATGCAGAGATGGTCAACGAGTTTCTGCACTTCCTTCTTGCCCTGTTGGATCTCATGCCTATAAGCCTCGCCTCTTTGCAGCCATATTTCCCTCCCTAACTTTGCTTTTGCCTGGCCTGTCTTTGCACATCACTGCTGTACGTGGATATAGACATTGCACTCTTGCACCTCTCTCCAGCACTGATACTTCTCTCACATGCAAGTCTCATCTCCTCACAGATTCCTCCATCCTCCTGAATCTTCTTATGCCTAGTCAGCTGTCTTCCATCTCTCATCTCTTCTAAACACATGAGTAGCATCAGTTAAAACTTCAAGTGGTCTCATCCCTTCTGGGGGCCATAGAGTTGGAAGATTATTGTGGAGACTGATCTGCTAACTTTTGTATTCCTCTCTTTTTTTTTCTCTTTTGCAGGTTTTCTCATCACTGCTGTGCGCAGAGATGGTCAAAGAGCTTCTGTACTTCCTTATTGCACTGATGGATCTCATGCCTGCAACCCTTGTCTCTTCACAGACGCCTCCTTTAAATTCTCTTCCTTAGTACCTGCCCCTACAAACTGTCATCTGTAACAATTTGTTTTATACAATGACACCCCCCAAGTACAAAAAAAAGCCCTTACTATTCTGCCTTTGGGACTCATCCCTATTCACTAACGTGCTACATATTAATAGGCATACCGGCAGCCATGTAGCAGATAGCATGTACAATATTGTCTTTACTATAAATGCCAAGGAGACGATTTATCCATGCTATCTGATTCATGTGTGCCAGCAAAATGTGGCCAAGCTTTTACCATTTGATCACCGACTCACGGGCCTCCATAACCTTAAAAGGCCATCCTGGCCAATAAAAGACAGTTGCCACCAATATTAAAAAAAAGTTCATCGCTGTCTACTTTACCCGCCCTCCACAACAGGGGGCTACCAATGGAGTCAACCCCTTCAACCCCAATAAAAAAAATATGCTAAGTACAACATTATTATCCTCTCCCCCTCACTAACCCTATCCACATAGCCAGATTAGTAAACACTTTGGCACCCATGTACAAGAAAACACTTACTGCCATACCTTAGGTTCCCACCACAGGACACTTACTTTTTAAGTTATGTGAGTGCACCCAACCCCACAGAGCTGATTGAAACTTATTCTAAGTAGTTGTACCAGCTTTTATTTCACACTTACCCAGCAACCTGCCATCACCATATTTCCCTTCTGTGAAGTTCTGTGCCAGTGCTGACTGAGCCAGGATCTGACTGAGCCAGGATCTGAGTCATGACTGCTTCCAGAAAATTTAAAGACTACACTGAGTATCTTCATGTGAGCATTGCATACCACTTGAATGTTCAGAGAGTGATAATGTTTGCAAATCTGGTATGCCATTTCTCTGCCATGAGGAAGGGTGAGAGCCACTTGTGTACAATTAATAGTGCCCATCACATTAGGCATACTGGCAATATCATTAAAAGCTCTTTTCATCTCTTGCCACTCCCATGCTGCTATGGGTATCTTATGTACTGCCTGACCCTCTTTAGCATGGCCCTCAGTATCTGACTGAAATGCCTAGAGAAGATTGATTGCTCCTTGCCAGCCACCACACCCATGGTGTTCTGGAAGAAGCCAGTGGCCAGAAAATGAAGGACTGTGAGCAGCTTCATCAGGCCTGGGATGGCATGTCCACGATCTGTCAGTGGATCTATGTCCTCTCTCATCTCATTGTACAGACCCATGATAGCCCTGGGCTCAGTCTGTATGTCTTCACCACATCTGATTCTAGCATCCCCAGCAGCGTGGTCCTAAAATGAAATATCTGCTACCTCTGAGCTCTTCTGTGGGCTGCTTCAGCCAGAACAACCTGCTCCTCTCAATCCCATCTCTCTGTTCCCTCCTAACCCTCTCTCTCCTGCCACAACTTCTGCTGCTGTAAACCTATGGTGGACCCACAGGATATACCACAGCATCAGGAACAAATGAATGCAATCCATGTAATCTATAATCACACCAGAGCTGCACGGACACACTACCATACCACACCGATGTCAGCGCTGTCACTTAACTCGTGCCCTGACCGTGGTACTAAAACCCCATATTAAAGAAACCTGCACTAGCATTTCTCCCTGCTAGCGCGGTTCCTGCATTGCCTGTGAATAGATAATTTCATCCTTTACATGTTATTTGCATCCACTCACACAAACTCAGCCGCGGGTCTGTAAGCAGGTTTGTACGCACTATTTTCCGTGCCAGAACTCTTATTACATACCTGTATAGGCACTCATGCACAAACCCGCAGCAGCTTTAGCATTGCTTATTACATCGGCCCCCAATGTGCATTGGAAAATGTGTGGCCAGCTTAGCATCCTTGCATGGAAATTCCACGCTAATGAGGGCATTCAATGTCACCCCCCAAGGTAGAGAGGTGCGCTGGCTTCACTTGCATTTTTTTTAAGCCTGAAAACTTTAATCCTGGTCAGAGGTGAAGTAAAGTTTCCAGCTGGTGTGTTGGAAGTGGCATGAGGCAGTGAAAGAGGCCTCGGGAGCACACTGCAACTTCCCATTGCTGTGTTTCTAAGACTTTTGTGTGTCTTCTTTCCTCATAATTGCCTCGCAGCAGCCTTCCCAGCACCAGCCTGTGCAGTATCCTACCACTTGTCTCTGGCACAGTTGTAATTTTTTTTTTCTTTCATTCTCTTTGCAGGGACTCACTGCTGCTGCCAAATTCTACGGTTCTCTCCTCTTCCCCTCCTGGCCAAATATTGGGCAGGCTTTCTCCTGCCCTTCCCCCCCTCTGCTCTAACAGCAGGTTTAAAACATGCGCTCGACCTGGATTTCAGCACAATTTTAACGCACAGATTATTGCACATTTACAAAGCAGCAGCAAAAACAGTGAAAGCTGATAGTGCTCATTTCTCTCCTAATTCCTAAGCACCATCATTCCCCTTTGCATACAATTCTCATGGCATGACAATGAATAGCCAAGGTAGGGCAGATCTCCTCATGCAATTCATGAAGATTTACAAAATAAAATGACTATGCGTAGGGTTCTTGTTTTGGTTAAGCCTTCCCAAAGTACTGCTGCTGAAAAGCAGGGGTGCATTTGGTCCCATGGTTTTTGCATTTCTAAATAGTTTATTGGGAAAACAAGCAGCACAGTAATCATACAACATGGAAAGCACGGTAGACATGTTTGATGATACAGACTGCTTAACAATATTTCAAGTCAGATCCATACATAACTGTGATGCACAGAAATAAAGGTTAACAAATAAAAATAAAAATGTATAAGGTGATATCTTTCTATTGGACTAGCATAATGCATTTTTTGACTAGCTTTCGGGAATTAATGCTCCCTTCCTCCAGTCAGAGTGGAATGAGCAAAAGATGACATTACCAGAAAACACAAATGAATCATAAAGGGCATTCCAATGATAGGGTGAGGGGGAAAGGGGTAACAACTGGGTGAGAATGGTGAGATCGCTCCCAGAAAAGTTTTCATACAGAACAAAACTAGTCAACCTTAACACTCCTCCTTTCTCCTCCCTTCCTGTTCTGTCAGGGAGGAAAAGATATTTGCCTACTGCTCTCTCTAACCAGCCTGGCTAAGGCCAATATCGGTGCTATTCATAGTGTCGGCATTAGACCCAGCTCCTTCTCGGCAGCACATGCGTTGCACTGTGATTCATGATCTTGCCCAACATTGTGCATCCCTGCAGCGGTAAAGTCTGTGTTCCAGGGCAGCACTGTGACAATTTAGCCCTAGTGCTGGCATGAAGAGCAGCACTACACTGTGTAAATCTGCTCCTCTGTGCACAGAGGCTGACAGATATCAAAAGCGCCCACACACAAGAGGTCTGTGGGATATTTGCTCCTGCATCCTATATAAAAATTGATCTCTCATTGAAGGAAAGTATATGTTGCCATATTGTGCATTTACCACTGACTATTTCTTTTAATGTTATTTTTTGTCCTCACAGTTTCCTCCTGCTCCTTCAGGCTTTCAGGTGTATTGGGAGCCAGCCTTCACGGGACTATGGCAACATGAGCCTTCATCTACAATAACATGTCGACTCTCCACTCCCCCCCCCCCCCCCAATTTATAAACCCTTCTTTCCCCTTCTCCTCTCCCTCCCTCCCTGATCTAGCCCAGCCATCTCAGCAACAGTCCTTGACCAGGGGCCACAGTGGGCAGCCTTTTTCTAGGACCTGTTACATGCATAACTCCAGCCTGGCCACTGGGTGTCACCACTGGGGGATGTCAGCGACTCCTCCCCAGAGGAATGCAAAGGCTGCCTCTGCTGTGTCTCCAGCCCACTGGGGGAGCAGATGCCTGGTTTGGAACTCAAAGCTAAGTCTCTGGCATGACAAGCACCTAGCACTGCTGCTGAGTCACTTGGCCAGCTCAAAGTGGTTGCTTCCAATGATGTTATTATTATTACATGTTCTAAGAATCGCTTAGCAGGAAATGTTTTCCGACAGAACAGATGAGCATAGCTCAGACGGAAGCTGGCAGGAGGTAAAAGGGTATTTACGAATTCACTTTCTCATCTTTAATGTGCTCAATTGTACCAGTTTATTTTGACCTCAGCAAAAATGTTGTGCAAGACAATCTGGTATCTCGTGTTTTCTATGTATTCTATTTTTCTTCCTTATTTATAGTTATATAGCTATAGAAGCTCTAGTTGTATAGTATGTAATACCTTATAGACCCAAATCCTGTATTCCTAGTGCTCAGACACTTTCCCCTCCTATTTTCCCTTTCTCTTTAATGATGAATTATAATAAAGGCCATTTCTCCTAAGCCATTTTGAGCTGTGTTGATCTGAAGTACATAATTAGGCCCTCCCTTTCATTACCTGGGTGGTTAATTTGCACAGTAAATAGATATATGAGCTTATGACTATAACATTGGGAACGTTTGCACAGCCACAGCGTCCTGGCCTGCCCTCTACATACGTGGGTGTTTGGGAGGAAGGGATACCTGGAATAGTTTGGGTCAGATATCAGATAAGGGACGAGCCTAGAAATCGGAAACTTCAGAAGCAGCCGAAGGATGAATCGCACTAATTAAGGAACCCTGTAGCAAGATGGCAGGATTAATGAGCCGGTCCTTTCCCTGTGCCATAGTGGGGGTCTTCACAGAAATGTTCTCAGATGAGATTACTTTTATGTTATCAAAAGGAAAAATGAAGGTTATGTACCCTCAGCTGACAGGTTAACAACCATAGCTCGATATATCAGACTATATAGCTTTTTGCGATTTTCTTTTGACTGAAATTGGAAAAAAAAAAGTCCTGGGTACAAATTAGAACACATTTTCGTTTACAAAAGCATCACAGTACGGTACAAAACTATCCATCTGGTCTGGTTTAAGTCTTCCGCTCTCCCTTCGTTATTATTTGCTAACTGAAATCTCCAGTGAACTTCAACAGCGTAGCATTCAAATTCTTTATTTAAAATTTAAAAAAAATCCTTAAGTAGGTAAAACAGATCTCTAGAGGCTGCCACCCATTCTATTTTGCGGACAACACTTTTGGGGGGGAAATAATCCTTTTTATAATGAGATAAAAATGACTAATGATGTTTTGCAATATAATCTTAAGGATAAATAAAATTGTTTAGCTTGCCTGGAAACAGAAATGAATGTGACTAATTTTCTCAGAGCTACAAAGAATACGTTTTGTCGCGACTAAATCAGATTTCTGGATGCAGGCACCTGTGCTTTAAGAGGGAAAATCAGTCGCATTCCCTCACTGCTTGCCCGCCTTATTTTCCAAAGAAATCCTTTGGAAAACGAATTCGTGAGGTTTGGTTTTTTTTTATATAAATTATGCTTCCTAAAAATGTATATTTTCTTACAATACTCAGGAAAATATTGGGGGTTTTATTTCATCGATTTGTTTTGATTAACGGAATTGAAGAGCGTGCGATCATGGCGCTAACAATTGCACCGTCTCTTTCAGTTGTTTGGGGTTTTAAAACTTATTTTAAAGAAGAAAGATTTACTTAGAAATAAAGTCACTTAAAACTTGTTGCCCTTCATAAAGCTTATCTATGAGGCAAGTTTTCTTAGAGCAAGTCAGAGTTGCCTGTTGTGGCTGCGGAGATCCTGTAAGCGTAACATTATTACCCTCTATTTCCATTTTAAACGGAGAGCAGCTAAAACACCAAGAGCTGTTTTTTTTCTCTTGAAACAGATATGAGAAAATGACAGACAGCATATGACAATGTTGATTAAAATAGAAGAGGTTTAGTATAAGTGTCAAATGTTCATGTTTGTAGCTATTCATCGGTGACACTATAATTGTAACCGTTTGCTTTTAAAATTGCAGAACCCTAATTTTTCTTCAGTTAAATCTTTCGCCATTCATTGCACCATTTGACAAGGAAACATCTATCTCGATTGCCTGAACTTTAGAAGTTGTAACATTGGTAGCTTTGTAAACAAGCCTGATATGATGACTGTGACTTAAATATAATTTTAAAAAAAAACATCAAAGCTTTACTCTACATATACTGGCCTGTTAATGGTCTCACAGTCAGAGTAGGAAAACATCCAACCATAAGGCCATAGGCATATAGAAATATTTCAGTTTTACCCACGAAATGTCATTTGCATAATCTACAGCTTCAAAGAGGACTTGGTTAGTTGAAATACACACGTGCAAAGTTTCATTTGCTCCTGCTTTCACTGTTGGTTATAAAGAAAGAAGTTAATAATAGTATCTACAAGATACTGATACGGTGTATATTACCTGGTTGCTTCGTAAAATGTCTTTAGAGAACAGGTTAAGTGGTTATTTTTTCTCGTTTAATCATCATTGCAAACCCACAAACTTGAATATGATGATGGTGATGATGATGTGTGTGTCTGTGTGTGTAAGACATCTGTGATAGGCGACAGTGTAGAAGGTGTGATGTGTAAGATCCGTGCGAGTAAGCGAGTGTGCCTTTCTGCATTCTAAGCATGAGAGATTGGTGCGTCCTGTTTTAATGAGTAACAAAATAAACAGGTGCATAAAACTCACATGACATGTTGGCATGTAATTACTGCCGGAGATGCAATCATCCTCCCACCTTTCCGCTTTCTAACATAACATGCATAGAGTATTTATGCTATAGAAACTATGAAGGACTATTCTTCTCTGAGATCTGCACTCTCAGGTATGTAACTGGTTAGGGGGAAGGTTTTATTGAATCATTTTGAAGTTTAAGTCACGTCTGGTAGAAATGCACCGACATACCCTGAACAGCTAAGCAGACTCCAGTATGCATGCATTTAACTGCATTCAATTTGTAAAGTACGGATTCCAGCGAAGGTTTCCTTAAATTCAAATATTGAGATACCTTTACCAATGGATTTCTTCCACCCTGTGCTTATGATAACATTATTTGGAAAATAAGACGTTTCAACTATGTAAGTACTCGGTCAGCATTTAACGCATTTCACCAAATCGTATGAACACTGCATCCTAAGTCTTAGCATTAACATTAAATATTTTCGCAAAATATTTTCTCTTTCATTAACTGACATAATCCAAAGCAAAATAAAAAATACATACGCCAATAAAAATGATGGCTTCCTATAATATCTTATATAGCTCATATGTGATAAATAAGGGTTTTATATCCCACTGATCAGATTAGTTGGTAAAGTCTATACTAATCCTTTTGATACCTACCTACGACAAAAAAAAAATCAAAACTGCCACCATCTGTGTAGTTATTTCATTTGCTAGATTGTTGAAATGTTTACATTTAACTAACTGCAATCCTATACACTAAAGATAAAACATCCTGCGGCATTTCAATTAAATGCATTAAAACGCACATTTTTTTGTAATATGAATTCAATTTTCTTTTAGCTTTTTTACCTTGGAATTATTCACCGTCTTCATGCCATTTTGGCAGAAATGGTAATAATATTTTATTAATAAACTAATGTTCTGAAAATGAAAAATGCTTAAATGCAAAGTTTAAGCAGCCACCGCCCAAACTGTATAACAAAGATTCATTTTAATCTAACATAGGTGTTCATCTCACACGCCACACCAAAACCCATAAATCTCCAGATCACATACTGAAAATGATTTTATTTATCCATTTACATTAAATTGATATAAACGTGTCCGGGAAAAGTCAAATAATATGTCTCATATTAGCTCAAACATTTAAGAAAACCCAAATTCAATAAATAAGCACAGACAATAAGTTAAAACATATCACAAATCGACCAATTTTTAACAAGAATGCTTTATCTACACAAAACATCCTATTTCACATTTGTTCATTCTTAGAAATAGCTTTCTGATCTCTGTAATTGTATTTGACCAGCACATGCAGAAAAAATTGATTGTTTTCTCTGTACAAAGTCCAGGGCTTGAGATCTCCATGTGCCCAAGGAATTCCACTGACCTGCTGGGCATGCAGGGCCAGTGGCATTAGCCACGCATTAGGGACAAAAGAAGGCAAGGTGGCAAAACTTTAAAAAAAAAAAAAAATAAAGATAACGCATAAAAGCAATGTGCTTTTTCAAAACGAACCATAATTATTCTCCTTGCTTAGAAATGCTTATCAAAATGGATTGGACTTTCTCCTATCACATACACTTCCTTACTCTGCCAGTCACACAAAAGAAATACATGGGATAACTTTCTTCCAATTAAAAGCCTGCGATATTGGGCTTGAAAAAAAAACAAACAATACACTTTCTCTGCACACCCAACAGATGGCTGAATGGGTAGCGTTCAAGGAAGAAACAATTTTAAAAAACTGAAGAAATGGATCATCGCTGACTGGGCGATCGCAGTGAATATGCCTTCTGGCGAAGAGCAGAAGTCCCCTTAAGATTTTCTGTCGCCGTCCCTGGAGCGCCCGCAGGTCGGAGAGATGGGTGCGCTCCCTTTTTTTTGCGCGGGCAAACACGCACGCACGCGCACTCACACACGCACACACACACACGCACACACACACACGCAAAGCCCAGTCCATTGGCGTCTTGATTTCAGATCCTGAGTCGGCTCCCTGGCGGGCAAAGATGGCGGGAAAAGGGGGGGGGGGAGGGGGGGCGGGAGAAGCGGGAGGAGGAGGAGGAAGGGGGGCGGGGCCTGGCATTAGGTGAAGCTCATGGACACCGTGTGCTCGAGGGCCTTGCGGCGCAGGGAGGCGATGCTGCTACCCCGCCACACGTCGCTCTCCGGGGAGGTGCAGAGCTGGGGCGAGCCCGTCACGTTGCCGGGGCCCTGCAAGGAGGCGGGCACCATGCCGGGGAAGGCGGGCTGGTAGAGGTGCGACTGCAGGCCGGCGCCGTTGGAGCCCGCCAGGCTGTTGGACAGGCCCATGGAGTTGTGCGAGGGCCCCGCCGCCAGGCTGCACTGCGACAGCGACTGCGCCATGGCCTGCTGCCGGCCCAGCGCCGGCGGCAGGGGCAGCTGCGACACGCCCGGCATGGCCGTGGCCCAGCGCGTGTCGTTGGCGTGGAAGGAGCACAGGCTGTCGCCCATGGCGGCGGCGGCGGCGGCGGCGGCCGAGGGGAACTGCGGCAGGCCCGGGGTGGGCAGCAGGGTGCCGGGGGCGCGGAACACGTTCGTGGTCTTCTTGCGCTTCTTCCACTTGGCGCGGCGGTTCTGGAACCAGACCTGGGGGGAGGGGAGGGAGAGGGGGAGAGAGAGAGAGAGAGAGGAAAGAAAAGGCGTCAGAATCGCGATCGGAGGCGGAGATCCGCCCTCGAGGAGCCAGTGCTGCAAAGCTTGTGCCATAGTCCAGGAGGTAGACATGCAGACATGTAACACCTGCAGTTGGTGGCCCATGGTCTACTACCAGCTATGCCGCCGACACATTTTCAAGTGAAGGAGGGCCCGTGCCACCGCTGTACTGTGGAGATTGGGCAGTACAGGAAACGACCCTCTTTATTCTCCATACATTGTGGACCACTCGTCCTAAAGCGGATCTCGGCAGATGCAGTGGACACCACTGCTGACAAAATCCCTTCTCTGCCGTCATCATTACTGGGAAATATCCTATACAGTCTGTTTTCACAAAACTGGCAAAAAAAAAAAAATGTCACATTTGAAAGCGATTCCCCGCATCAGTACTGCCTGTACCTCAGTCTACATCACCTGAATTTAAGACAGCAGAAACAAACTGCAAAAGTTGGGCAAATAAATCTGTTCTAGTTGGCATATTCTTCTGTAAGGGAAATCGGGTGACATGTTCCTAATTGTCCTGCGATCTTCCCCTTCCATAGTAGCTGAAGGCCATAAGTTTCTTCAGAATTCCTTATGCACAAAAGACTTTACCCATGGCCACATAACAGGAGAAACTTGTTTTTTTTTAATTTGAGGCCCATAAAGGACAGTGGCTCCTGTTAAACTAAAATATTTAATGCCCATATGATATCGGTCTTAGATATTTATTTATTTAGATATCGTCAACAAATTCGCGCTACTTTAATTTTAAACGTCTATTAAGCCCGTTTTCAGAGAGTATCTCCAAAAAAGGACCTTATTTGTTAAAAGGAAAAGATTTCTTTTTAAAAGCCAAAGGGAGATTTAAAACCTAATTTAGAGTTTGCAGGTGGAAGCGGGATTCCTTTCAGACTAGTCACCGTATAAAAACGTATTAATTAATGTTAGGAGTTGTAGCCATCAAACATTCTTATCAGTACACTGAAACTGCTTTGTGGCAAGTTTCTTTCACATATAAAACTCATGTAATATACTCCATGGAGAAGTAGAGACTTGTATTAAAAACGGAAGACAGTCTGTGATCTGAATTTAGTTTCCTTAAGAATCTTAGAGTCACAGTAACATTTTAAGAATTTTCACTCAGATCTTAATTTCAACTTAATAATAATGAGCTCATATTTAGACGTGTATTCTAATGTCGTGATATATTGAAATTGGATGTGTTTCATCCTGCTGGTCAAATGATACCGTACGGATTTTACAGGCTTCTTCCTGAGGTCATTTAATCCAATGTGCCCCCCTGCCCAGTCATCAATATAAATGACCAATAATGCATTTTCTAAATATTAATTTGCAGTTCAGACAAAACTAACTACCCATACTTTAAGTCATAATTATACAAATACAGAATAAAATTAATATAGGATTTATTTGTGTATGTAGCATGTAAGACCAAGTGGATTGAGAGATCAATTGATGCGATACAGATTCACAAATTAATTTGCTACTACAAAAACAAGTATTTGGGAAAGAAATTAAAATGTTGTATCGTTTCAAAACAGCCTATGTAAGCTGTTGAAAAAAACGACAAAATATGTGTGGAATACTTTAGATCTGAAACCACTGTGTGTGTTGATTTTTTTCTTTTGCTTTACGTGCAGTGTGCAGGACCAGTTGGGATAACTAATGATCTAAACAAGCAGACCGAATTCACAAATATGAATCCCAGTCACTTGGCCAACCAACCGAATATTAATTGCATAGGCACTGAGGGAGAAAAAAAAAAGGTGGATTATGGCATCCCCATAGTCAGAACCCCAGTTTCTAGCAGTCCCTTTCCCTCCTGTACTGATGTCCGGCGCCATGTTGACTCTGACCTAAGGGACTCCTGTGCCAGCCCTCAAATCTGTGCTCTCCAGCTACTCGGAGTCATTTTCCAGTAAGTTTTCTGGAAGTATTTCAAAAATATGTATGCAAAAGAATTTGTGGCACATCGGTAATGACCCAAGATACATAAGGAGACAGAAATACTCTAAATTGCCACGGGATTGGAAAACAAATATGATATTTAAATTATTTTTTGGAAGGAGTGGAATTTAAGCTATTTTAATTAATAAATAATAATGGACAACTATTAATTAGACATAATCGAAATTTGAGGAGGACCGTTTTTAATCACATTTTTTTTTTAACATCTTTTATGTTTTTACCTAAACTACAAAATGAAAGGGAGATTTCTTTTCTGGGAACGAAAAATAATCGCTTTTCAAAGAAACTTTTGTTTATCAAAATAGAATAATATTTTGGAGGTAGGGAATTTTGAATTGGACTGAAGTTTAATCAGGTTCTGAAATGTCTGCAGAGGCAGAAAATTAATATTAACGTTTATTCTTATTTATGATTGTTTCATAGTGGCGTTATGAAGTAATGCTTCTATTCAGAATGAAAGAAGAATTATTGTCAACCATCAGAGAAAACTAATGAGCTATCAAAGAAGTAAACATTATTATGAATACGTCAAGAAACTTGTTTCATTATGTATGAGAGTTGCTAGTTAAATTGCCACCACAAAATCTCTTTTCATGTCTCATGGTTTAGTATTGTTGTAAAGCACACTATTCAAGGTTGATGGCTACAACTCCTAACAATAGTTAACACGTTTTTATATGGTGAATAGTTTCCGTCAAATATTAGAATGCTTCACAAATGAAAATATAGACGGACAAACATGATGACGATCTAGAAAATATACTTTTGAGAATTTTCCATATATAATTAGAAGAATATATAGTGTCAACTTTGGAGTGTGTTTGCGATTGCTCCTCTCTTCTCTTATTGCTATGCAACAGTGAAGGACTAAATGGGCATTTAAGTCTAAGAAAATGCTTTCAGGATATCTGCCGTTACAGCAATATAGACATACTGTAAAGGCATTTGAAAATATATAGCCCGTTTAATTTCTTAGTTGTAAATGAGAGAGAGAGAATATATTGTGGGTTTGGTTTTTTTTTGTGCAACGTGCAGGAGCTAGGCATTATGAAGATCTCATTGGAATCCTGTATGGGGATGATTAATGTGAAGATTTGGTAGGAAATCTGGAGAGCTGTATTAAAGCTCAGATCTCAGGTTCATTTCGATCAGCCAGCCGTGAACTCTGGGCCGAATTCATTACACTTTAATAGTGCTGGGAGAGGAAGAAAATGCAATTTCTCATTCCATTAGAAAACTAGAAAATACTCTCAGCTTGTTCTCTATTAAGATGTGGCAGGTGACAGGACCATTCCATGGGACACGGTAAATGGAATTACAGCGCATTATTTTGGTTCAAATAAAACAGTGAAAGGCAAGTCTGATTCTGCCGAAGTTGTTTCACTGATTTGGTTTTTATGTAAATAAAATATTGAAAGTTAATTAATCCGTGCTAGAGACTAATGATTATGCTTATTATATTGCATTTGATCGCGTAATTTGCATGATTCTCGCATTGCTGCTTAATAAGCCATTCCAGGTTATAAATAATACTGAAATTGGTTTCTAATAATGGCGTGCTATAAAAGGAATGGTTTTATTACGCCAGTCTGAAAAAGCTGGGAGAAGAGAGACACAGAACTAGTCTGCTTAAGAGTAGAAATCTCCGTAGGACTATCTTTCATTTCTAGTAAGGGTTAATTCTTTATAGAATTCAATTTTTTTTAATGTAGAAGCTGAATAAATTAACTGTATGAATAATTTCTTAATCAGTGATCCTTGGCATACTGCAGAGAATATATAGGCAATCTGTTAACTGTAAAGAAAAATATAAAGTACTCATAAAAGAACATAAACCAATTACGGTTTAATTTAAATCTGGTCAAGGAGCAAATGGTACAGTGAATTCTGAAGTAAATACATTTCACATAATTTATTTTTGCTCTAGATTAGATAGTGTTAATCATTCTGAAATGTTAATTAAGAAGGTTATGTTGATCTGATTACTTTTCTAACTACAGAGCATTATTGTAAAAAATATCTAAATTGCCAATCTATTAAATTATTTTTTTTATCAGCTACAGGGCTATTTGTTTTCCGTTCAGCCTGCTAGAATATTATCTTTAGTTTCAACGTTTATATATTATATTTTGCATGAGAAGAGTATTTCTATTGCCATGCGTATTTCTTTTCTTACCGCCTTAATACCATAGCTGTCATTAAGCCTTAAAAGGCCTGGTAGATGTTATAGACGTCGTTCTCTCTCTCTTTTTTTTTTTTTTAACATAAAGGCAAGTGCGTATTAATAGCTTATTTGTGTATTTGATTTCTGTTCTTATATATATGGGGCCTCAGTTGAATACTTAATGGTTTTGTTATTAGGTGTGCCTTTTCCCGTCCTAACAAAAATAGTTGTGTAGCATGTCGTTCAGTGTTAAAATGTTTTCCTTTTTTATGAATTTGATTTATTGTGTGAAAAAGAATGATAATTTATTTCTTTTTTTGTATTATATTTTCACTATTAGGCTTTTGGAAATATACAGAGTAAATCGTATTTCCTCACTGTCCTTGCTGCAGACTGTGATCTTAAAATTACATTTCTCTGGTGTGTACCTATGAAGCATCTGTCTCTATTAAAAGTGGAAGCAACTGAAGAACAAAAATACTTCAGTTACAACATCTATAGCATTTTTAAATGTTGTTATGTTTTTTATTCCTGACAAAATTCGCCTACCTAAGGTGTAGTGAAACTTTAAAAAATCAACAAAAAAGTGGACGGTTATTTTTCAGTTGGGTTAATGTTTTAGATAAGATAATTAATTATAAGAAAAAATTACAGTTGTTTGCCTGAACTGTTATTTAGCGGCTCAATCCATTCCGTTCTGGTACAATTTAGATTTGAAGTATAATTGCATTACATTATGAAAACAAATCCGTTCTTAAGATTTCGTTTAGATATTGTTATCCGAATCAGAATGTTTATGCTGCGCTGCTCTTGAAGTGAGTCAGCCCAAAGTTATTTGCAGCTTTAGAGGAAAGCTCTTCAGCACCATGGATAGCGCTTACCCTCTATCGCCCTGCACTGCCGACCGTGAGCAACTAAGCTCATAGGTTTATTTGAAACATCTCCAGAAACCGGTGCATAAATGCCTAATTAGGTATACTTATTTCTAGGCTAAATTATACAGTTCAAATTATCCAAAACATGAAAAAAGTAAATGCCCTTATACACTACTACTAGCGTTAAGGTGTTTGTGGAACTTAACCTGGAAACTTATTACCACCGATTAAGTATTTTAACGTTGGTTGTTCATTATTCCGTAAACTGTAAGACAATAGCAGTAATTAAAAGATCGTCTTTTTCAAAGGAAATATATCATGATAAGCAAGAATTGGGTTTTTATTAAATTTGTGCGATCGGACGGATTAATTGTTTCACGTACGCAGAAGAGGTTGTCTATATTAGCAAAATTTGTAAACTAGTCGCCGCTGACCGGTTTATGAAATCAAAGAATCAAAATGCCGATTATATGGCTTTTTAATTTTCTTTTTGAAATTAAACATCCTTTATATCAAGAGATTTGGTTTTAATTTTAAGATCCTAGTCGTAGATCTCTCCACCCAAGGTTGTCCTTATTGGGAGAATTGGTTAGACTGTACCGCTTTTGTTTGGGGAAAGGCAATTTAATGCTTGAATTAATATTTTACTGCTTGTTAAGAGAGCCTGCTTTGGCTGTGAAATGAGCAGGCTGGGGGGGGGGGGGGCCTGGGGGTGGGGCTGAGCTCCACTCTTACCTGTACCCGAGACTCGGTGAGGCCGATGCGCAGGGCCAGCTCCTCTCGCATGAAGATGTCCGGGTAATGGGTCTTGGCGAAGCTCCGCTCCAGCTCGTTGAGCTGAGCCGGCGTAAAGCGAGTCCGATGGCGCTTCTGCTTCTGCTGGCCCTGGCCCTGCTGCTGCTGCCCGGCCTGGTTGGGATTCTGCTGCTGCTGCTGCTGCTGTTGCTGCTGCTTGTCCGGGTCCTTGGCGCTCACGGCCAAGGCCGAAGGGTTGGATCCCACGCTGGTGATGTCTTCCCCGGGAAGCAAGGTGGTTCCCTCCACCTGGTCCGAGTGAGAAGGGGCCAGGTCCCCCGGGTGCACGGGCTCCGAGCCCCCAACTCCCAGCCGGCACTTCACCGCTTCCCGGTGCCCCAGCAGCTCCGCTGCATCTTTCATTCCTGTCAGGGCAAAAACAACAAGAGCAAAAAAATAAAATAAATAAATAAATGAAAAATAAGAGAAAGCTGAGAGTCAAAGCCGCAGCCAGCTTCTCCCCTCCGGTGCGCTGAGCTCCACTCACACGACCGAGGCCGGCAGCAAAGTTTGCGGAAGAAGCGGCTGCAAGTTCTCCCCCACTTCTCACCCCCCCCCCCCCAATCCAAATCGAGGAAACAACCCTTCACCCCCTGTTCCGACCCCCTCCACATATACAAATACACCCCCCAAATATTAGCACTTCCAAAATCCAAGGTGCACCCAACATCCATCTCTAATCCAACACCTATAATTATATAAATGCACCGCCTCGCCCTTTCAATCTCTGTTCCTTCCTGGGAAAAAAAAAAACAACAAACATTGATCGCATCAAACTTTAAAAGCAATTAACTTTCTCCCCATTTCTTGGATCATAAATACATAAATTTTGATTTAGAA
The DNA here is from genome assembly GCF_901001135.1 of Rhinatrema bivittatum. Taxonomy (NCBI): domain Eukaryota; kingdom Metazoa; phylum Chordata; class Amphibia; order Gymnophiona; family Rhinatrematidae; genus Rhinatrema; species Rhinatrema bivittatum. Next base: position 694,364,213 of record NC_042615.1, read on the forward strand.
GCTTTCCAAAACGGTGCTCCTTCGGTTGAGATCCCGGCAATAAGTTTCTGTTGTGTTTGCTTTTTATTCCCCTTCTCGAAAGTCAAATCTTTTTCTGGATATCAAATCTCCTCCCAGATTTGGACAAACTCAGATTTTCAGCTTTTTAGGAAAAATATTACAATCAACTTTTTGTCTAAAAAAAAAATAATAATCCTAACTCATTTGATCTACTTATTACCTAGATTTTTGTTTTTTTTTTTTGTTAGGGGAAAAAAAAAAAGCCCCATATTAAATCAAATTAAACTTTAATACACTACAATTACTTTTGAAGAAATTAGCCCATTTAGATCATATTAAGGTAAAATAAGGTACAAATTGTCAATTTCCTGGCGCCGGCTGCTGGGCGGGGAGCGCGGCTCCGGGAGCCGGCGAGCGGGGAGGGACTCACCGAGCCGCGCGTCCAGGAGGTCGGCGTGAGAGAGCATCGCGCACCGCTCCAGGGCGAAAGCCTGTCCCCCCCAAATTCTGCCGGTTGTTTAACGATTTAAAATAGATATATAAGATATAGACGTATAGATGGGCTAAATGAACGAAAATTCGGTTTGTGGTTAAAAAGGGGGTCCCTTGCATTATAATGTCCTTTAGAGAGACGGGGAGGCGCTTAACACGTGAATGAGCCGCTGAGCGGCTGGCGGCGCCGACCAATCAGAGCGCGCGCTGGAAAATGTCAGCGGCGGCCGCTGGGGCTGCAGCAGCCCGAAGGTTCCTTGGCGGCGGCCGCGGCTGCGTCCGGGCTGCCCTCTCCATCTCCAGGGGTGCCTGCGGCTGGGGGGTGTGCGGCGGCGGCGGCCCGGGGCCCCGGATGGGCGGGGGGGGGGGGGGGGTCATGCTCGTGCGCGCGCAGCCTTCGCGGGCCTAGGACGCCCTGCGGGGCTCTCTCGCGCTCCCCTACTTGTGCGCTGGTTTGCGCCCCCCCCCCCCCCCCGCGCGGCACAGTCTCTTCCGCTCATTCGGCCCGGCCCTCCCGTGTCCCCCCCCCCCCCCACCACCCTCACCGTCGCTCTTCATCGGAACGCGCAATCAGCCCTCAAAACTGATACTCCTTCCAAATGACCTGATCTGATTTCTATGACTAGCAAAGCAAAAATATAAATAATAAAACAGAGAATATTGTTGGATAAATGTCTATAGTGAACGCTTGAACTAACAATACTTTATTTTTTTTGGGGGGGAGGGGTACCCAAAGGTTGTGCTGAAAGTTACTTTGTTTTCGTGAATTGATTGGAAATGCTTTGGGTTAAGGCGCTAGCCTTGAAGTTGAGTTTCACCTAGTTTCACCATATCCGAGGAAATAGAGAGATCCAATATAAAAATGAACCCAGTAATTTTGTATTGAGTTCTTACGCTGTTACTTGATTCCTCATTGGAGTCGGTGCGCTTCCTGTTCAAAAGTAGAGGTTCATTATGTTGCTTTACATTTATTAATGGCAGATTTGAACCCCCTAAACAGTGTTGTGTCCAAGGTTTTAATTTCTTTCTTGCCTTTACAAATTTAGTTTCTTGAAGTAAATAAAGTTAAACGCTTTTTATTTTCCTCTGAATATGTTAAACTACCAGAACAATTTCAAGTACTTTGCGCAAGTGAAGCGAACCATCTCTAATGTTCTGATTTTTCAAAGCCAGCCAACAACAAAGTTTAGATTAGTAATATATTTCTAACCAGAGTAATTTTCAAGATCATTAGGCATTTATGTAATTAGTGCCAAATCTATAAGCTTTTATTACGATTATTAGAGTAAAATCAGTATAAATTTGTACTAATTTACTACTGTTTAGACTTGGCTGTCAAGTCAAGAGGTTCTTAATGTAAATGATAACTGAGGAAATTAAGTGCAAAATTCTGTACCGTTTCTGATCGGCTCCTAAACAATCCGTTTCAATTGTATTTGTAGCAGTGCATAATATCCTTTAAAAGTTATGTGTCTTGTTTGTTTTTTCCCTTCTTTGCGGAATAAAGAAAAGTAGCAACTGGTAAAGGACAATGAAAACTGAAATTTACTACTTCCAACTTGATTAATATTGATTTTTAATTCAAAAGTGCTGCAATTAAGATTATTCATTTAGTAAAGCTCTACAAAAGGGAATACTGACTGAAGTCTATGGTAAATAATACAGCGCAAATGGGTTTTTTGTTTTGTGTTTTTTTTTTTTTTGTTAGGCACCCAATTGACTTGCACAAAACATTGTACATGCTTGGAGCAGATGCAGAGGGGATCCTTTTTTTTCCAGGCTCTTGAAACATTGGTTCTGCAGGGACTGAACAAGAAGACAAAGGAGGCGGCCAAGCGAGATCTGACCCAGTGTGTTTTCCCTTATTTTCTTCTCCCAAGCCTTGACTCTACTAATAATTCCTTTCAGCCATAGATTCGCCGGTGTATTAGAGATTCCCCATATCAGACATCAGATCTACATTCAGGCACTGAAGCGAAATAACAGTAGTTAATACTTTAAGAGAAAAGCATCTGATTTGGACTGAAAAACAAACACTTGAGAACAAACTCAAATGCAGTAACCTGCTCTATTATTGGGAGAGGAGGAAATAGTGAGATTGGAGACCAGCGATAATGAGAAAACGCCACCACACTATTCTAGGCCCTTTTTTGCTCTATTTCTCTCAATGGGCTCGTGCATTTTTTGCTTTCTGCGGGTTGTTTTTTTAAAGCTTTAAAAAGAAATGGCTACTAGCTGCCGTTTATTAATAATCTTTATTTTTATAAGTCTTTTGTGTTTAACTATTAAGATTTATACTTAGAGCTGAATAGTAGTATCCTGAGATCTGAAAATAAGGCAAATTGGTATGATGTTATTAAAGCGGAGTACATAAGCCATTCTGTTTTAGATAGTACTGACATTTCTTATATTCTTCTATTATATTCAGTATTCTACCTGTGTGTGTGTGTGTGTGTGTGTGTGTGTGTGTGTGTGTGTGCATAGATATATATTATATATATAGAAATGTAGATATATCGACAGATATTTCTTTCTGTATTATGCAAATATAGAATATATGTCTAATTATGAGACCATAATATAGGTATATGTTTCTGTGTATAATTTTAAATATAAATATATACATATATATATGAGTATGTACACACACTCGCTTGTGTATGCATGTATATATGTACATACATACATATACACAGACATCTTCCAGGTCAATAAATAAATGTGTAATAGATAAATGTGAAGGCACATCAGAGTAATAACAATGGGATGAAATCAAAGGATTATCAATCTCTGTTAGTAACTGCTGAATAACAATGCTGCGCTGTGATTGATAGTGCGCTTCATTTTATGACTTTTCTATTGCTCTTGATTTTTATAGCAGTATAAACAAACTAAATCATTTCTTCGGAGACTTCAAAGCACAATCGCCTAAGAAAGAGCAAAAAGGATATCTGTAGGGAAAAGGAAAAGCTCAGGGCGGGCACAAAGCATGTCAAGAAAAAACGATAATAGTATATGTGGAAAGTATATATACTGTAATCACTGTCTGGTGTCTTATGTTGACGTTCTTTGCAATTTTTTTTTTTGGTTTGCTAGGAGTATAAACCCAAATAGACGATATGTGAGATGTACTTAAAATAATTTTATTTCCTCCCATCTATCCATTTTCTAAATGTGGCCACAAAAGTGCCAGTCAAGTGCATTCCCTTTATTGTTTAAGGTATTTCCCATATGATCAAAGAAGTTGAATTCCCTAACAGGAAAAGGCTTAGCAGAATGGCCCAAAATCTTCGGAATGGCAGCAAGAAATCACTTCAGAGCAAAGTAAAAGGATTTTCTATGACGGATCCAGTGATTTTTCCTCAATAAATGGGTTTTAGATTGTTACACACATGTAGAACTGGAACAAAGGGAACTACCAGAAAATATATTGGTCGCCCCTAATACAATTTATTTAGACAGTTTACTTCTCATAAAAAATAGAGATTGAATTTTGTACAAGAGTATCTGCCATGGGCTCGGCGCAGGGAAATCAGGTTTTCTTTTTCGTTATCTTTCTATTTTTATTTTTAGTGTTTTTTGCTTTTAACAAAGCAAATGTGTTTTTAAAATGGATACAAATCCCTTTCCCTTCACGTTTAGACCCTGGAAAACAGATACTTTGCCAACAAGAGATTTTATTTCACTAATAAATTCGTCTGTGATATTTAATACTTTGATCGCGAGGATATTTAACTTACATCCAATATTGTATAAGGGAGTTACCATGGCGTCAGGGAATGGAGGCTGAGGTTAAAGTCATAACATTTCTGCCATTGTTTCTCTATGGCGTTTCACATTTTAGTATTTCTCGATATCTGGAGATCCATTCGACACCCCAAACGGCTTCTGATGAGGGCTTTCTATAACGCTGCATTGTTTAATGAATACGTTGGATATTACTTTGGCTAGTTTGACCTGACTGCTGAAATGCTAAGTGTTATTCTGCACATCATTGCTATTGCCTGCTGCACGGTTGCACTGTTCCTTTTAATGAGGAGTGCCTCCCTCAATAATTAACGATCTCGCATTTTCCTATTTTCTTGCCTGATGAAAAGAATCAATTTTAATTCGTTTTAAATTACAGCCATGCTTTTGGGTGATATTTGCTTACAGAAAACAAATCAAATGGCTTGGGCTCCTGTTTACTTTTCCAGATCTGCCTACTCTAAACACAAATAACTAATCAAACTATTTCCTTTGGTATACAGACGGTTATTGGGATTTCAGGAATGTGTAAAACGCGTCTGTGTCGAGATAGATCTTACGGAGAATGCAACTGCCTAAAAAGAACCCCATGCAGCTGTTGACATTCTTTCATGCGTTTCCTCTCGATTTCTGCAGTCTAGTACTCGCTGGAAGCAAAATTGCTCACAACAGATATAATTCTTACATCTTACAGAATTCTGTGCATGTTACTGCAGGCATGTTGGAGAACAAACTTTTTCCAAGTTTAATCAACAAAAGAGTAAAGAAGTTTTTGAGCGGACAGATAAGCCTTATGTTCTGGCAAGATTTCCATGTCTCTCTTAGGCAGTGAATCTTCCGCATTGGGGGGAAAAAGAAAGAATATTTAATAATTTGGCATATCCCTTATTCTTAAGATACGTGCAGGCCCAAATCAGTGGCAACTTCTCAGCTTGTCTTTTTGGTGATAGACTGTATGTGGAAGCTTTCAGCAGTGAGTCGCTTGCTATAGATTGAAAGGCTTACCTTATTTCAATTAATTTTCATCAGAACTATGACAGCCTTTTCGGGGGGGGGGAGAAACCTATTGTAAGAGAAGAGATGTCTGACCCTCAAGCCTTTCCCACCCATATGCAAGCTTTTCCTGTACTATGGTCCGCACTCATTGCTAATATTATTCCCTGCATTAAACAAAATGCGTTTTTGTAAATATTTCAACATAAGCTGTTTACACCTCAGGACATCCTCGATTCCGAGATATAGAAAAGTAGAAATAATGGAATTCAACTAACATTATAATTATAAAGAAAACTAGATAATTAATACCATGTCCTTGTAATTTCTGCTGTACATTATAGATTGCCGAGAAACTATTTATACATATTTTTGTATGAGCTCACAACAAAAATTTAACTAATATGCTTTCGAAATAAGACAAAAATAAGATTCACCCAAAATCCGATTCTTTCCTTCTCATCCTTCTTACTTGCAGAATCATTTTTATCTGACCAATTAGAAACGTAGACCGTGATAAAATGCACACATATTTTGTCTGACTGTGTTCTTAAGTTGGTTGCTTTTCTGATTTCTATTTACACAAGATAAATAATCATATATCAGTTATTCAGTTAGGTGACAAGTCAAGTAATTGGAATAAAAAGAAAACATCTCAACCTTATCTCTCGGTATAACTAGATATAGCGCTAATAAGACTGCATCAATCTTATCTAGCAAATAAATAAAATAGACAAACAAACAAATTCGCCTCCAACAAGTTAATGTGGTGTATCTGAGTGGAAAGTAGATATTTTCACGCATTCTGGAGATGAGGAGTGACTTTTAATAAAATCACAAGAAAAACAAATGTAATTCTGTAAGCAATTTCAGAGATCAGCCTCTGTCTCTCCCTCCCTTTCTCTCTTTTTCTCTGGATAGTTAGTATTCTCCCACCGTCCTAACCTTTTCTTTTAAAATCCAGTTAGTTCCAGAAATATGACTGTCAGTCAGCCTGGGACCTCTCGATCCCCCCCTTTCCTTATTATTTTGGGGGCTGGTAGGGGGGGATTCGAGAGATAATATGGTTTATTTTAGCAGGATGATTTTTGTTGACTTTTTCCCCCCTCTCTGGCCCGAGTGCAGCTAATTCAGGGGCGTCTATATTCACTCAATTAGAGAAATCTAAAGAGAAAATCGATCTTCCATCTGCAGAAATGCCAGCTTAACAAATTAGATTCTTGTTTCGTGCAGGTGATTTGGTGACAGTTGGGGAATTAGAAGTAATAAGTTGTTGTGTTTGAGGCTCCCCCTTTTCGGAAGCTGAAGGCTGGGGGCAGCGGAGTGGCCGCGCTCCTCACCCCGCCTCAGGTGCCTCCTCCTCCGGCCAGCCAGCCGAGCAGCCACCGCCACTGCATCTCCTGCTTTAATTAGTGCTGCTGCCCTCCATGTGGGCTCGATTAAACCGTGATTTAGCCGAAAGAAATATAATTATGGCTGCAAATAAAATAATCAGCATTGAAGAGCGATTTCCTTAATGAGATGGAGCGGTTGCACGTCACGGAGTAAAGGGGTCTCATTAAGAGGTGGTAATGAGGCTTGGGTGAATATCGGAGTTACAAAATATCTAAACTAGTGGGAAACCCAGATTTAACCTAAAGTTTTTACAGTTTACTACTGGTGCAAAATCCACAGTTAATGGCATGCTGAAAGCCTTGTTTGGATTTTTGTAGCCTTGTTGATTTTCTTGTTTCAGATGATGGAGATCAGAATAGGAGTATCTTATTGACGAAAAGATGACCAGTCTTTACCCTGATAATATTTTTATTTGGCGGTTTGGCTACAGTAGTAAAGAAAAGTCAGACAATTAGCCAGATGCACACTTTGTATAATACGATACAAGACACGGACACATTTGTGGTAAAATAAATAAATAAATAAAAACATGTTATTATAAAACTATATTAAAGGCAGATCGTTAATGTGATTGATTCAACTGTTAATCGGTTTTGTAGGTCTCTAAAAATGGTAACTGGGCGGTTAAGGGGAGGCGGCGGGGGGATGGGGGGGGAGTACGAGCTCCCAGCAATGAGAACCATTCGTCTTCTTCCCTCCAAGTGGCACAGCGACACCTTGTGGTCAGAAGTGCGGGGTTCAGCTCCCTTCACAGTTCCTTCTGGCGTGGCTCTTCTAGCGGCCACTAGGTGATTCAGATCTTCATTCCTGTGGTCTGGGGAAAAATCCTTCACCATTTCTATCGCCACCAACTGGGGAGTATGGAAACCTCGGCAGGAATTGAGATTCTGGAGACTCTCCCAACCCCGACGCCATTAGCAAGGTTTCTGGGAGGATGAAAATTATGAGCATTTATTTCAGAATTTCTTTAGCTTTTTTTTTTTTTGTTTTTGTTTAGGGATGGAATAACTTCAGCCTGCCTTCACAGAAGTCTGGTCACCCGAAGTGTATACTCGTGTCTAACTCGATCAAATTACACATACCAGGAACATTCCAAAGAAACAAATTTGCAGCAAAAAAGAAAAATACAAACAAACAAGAAGATGCAGCATTTACAACGTTATTTATTTTGTACCCACCAGCTACTCTGCATTGTATATCTTACTATGCACTCAAGAAGAATGTATGTTCACAACTGACTCAGACCTTTGCCACTGATGATTTACTGCCATTCCTCTTGGCCCTTACTAGTAAGGATAAAAGCTGTACTCCATTTATGACCCATTTTGTAGAATAACATATGAGATCATCTAATATGTCAAAAAAATTCCCAACAATGCAGCTTGATGACATCATAAATCAACTGGCTATTTTGCAGAATAGCTAGGTCATGTCGTGAGTGTTTTTCTATCTCGGCAATTACATGTGCAACTACTTTTTGTTATAAAATGTAATTTAATTACTCTTAGCTACTTTTTATTGAAGGACGCACATTTCTTCTTGATCTGCTCTTTTTAAAGCTAGTAACACACTGAAGGACAGGTTTACTTTTTGTTAAAAGTGGCATTTAGCTATTTACCGTAGCACTTCAACATAGCTGACTCGATTGAGTGTGCTGAAGTGCTGTCCCTTTGGAACAGAAGGCTATTTAATAGCACTGTACACCCTTAGGCGGTAAGTAAACATTTTATATATATATTATTTACTTTTGTATATTTGGGGAGTATTGCAGGTCACTTCCTTCTGTAACAGCATACAAGCTCCACGTTTGATCTGTCAGAGGGTAAATCGTGTAGGGCAGAGGTTTCAAAACCTGTCCTGGGGGATCCCAGGCTGATCCGGTTTTCAGGATATCCACAATGAATATGCATGCAATAAAATTTGCGTGCTATGGAAGCAGTACATGTAAATTTAGCTCATGCATATTCATTATGAATGTCCTGAAAACCTGACTGGCTGGGGTCCTCCTGGACAGGTTTGGGAATCACTGGTGTAGGGTAAACTCCGATTGACCACCAGGGAACTGCTTTATTGTTAATGAGAGAACACCAACATCCTGACTACCCCAGAACTATAGAGATCATAGGAGACAACTTTTCAAAACAATTCTGGGTGCCAAACTCAATACAAATTACTCCTCAACATTGAGGGTGCACAAGCACCCACTGTACCCACCATTAACAGGAATAAATAATTACTTGATAGGAAGTTATTTTGACAGAGCATAGACATCAGCTATGGGGTAGTGCTACTTTAATATCCCAACAAAGCCAGTTTGTGAATGAATGAGTTTCATTTTTTTTCTTTAGTCCTCTGAGGCAAAATGTCTAGAGAAATTAAATTTTTGGGTTACAATTTTTATCAAGGATAAACCTGCATTGAGTTGGCACGGTATATCTTTATTCTAAAAGGGTCATAAATAACTAACAAGCTCATTATTTTTATCACTAATTATTATTTTAACCTTGATTCTGTGAAAATATGGAGTTGCATAAATGGGTGAATATTTGAAGATATGAAATAGTCCTAATTCTTTCTTATGCTGCCATGCAGGTATTTTGAGGAGCCATTTAGAAGGCCCAAAGCCTCCTTCAACCTCCCATTCAATAGACATTCTTTGTAGATTATTCATATTAAGCAGAGGAATTAATAAACATCCTATACTGCAAAAATCTCAAGAATCTCAAGAGCAACATTGGTCAGCAGGAGGCTACAATCTGGTAGTGCCATAGGAATCAATGGAAACCTTAACGCACGTGGTAAATAGTAGAGGTAGAGGTAGAGAGAGAGAGAGAGAGAGAGAGAGGTCGCTCTACTATTTATACCACTGTAAGAGGGGGCACTATTAACTTGGGGTGAGGTTAGGGCGGTGGGGATGGTTTTGGGGGGCACATTTACAAATACAGTCAGAGGTATGAACGGCAAAGTTGACATCAGTGAAGATTTTCTGTCATTTGGAGTGATGAAAAACAAAAGAGTTGATTAGTACAATGTACTCTCTACCTAGCATGATTGCAGCTCAAGCTAGGTAGAGAGTACATTGATTGTAGCTCAAGATAGGTAGAGAGTTCATTGCACATTGATTGCAGCTCACAAGTTAGGTAGAGAATACATTGTACAAATCAACTCTTTTACATTTCATCACTCCAAATGACTGAAAATCTTCTCTGGTGTCATCTTTGCTGTTTGTACCTCTGTGTATGTAAAACTGCAGAAGTAAATGGAGAATGGCAAAATACCTCTGTATTGCTCTATTGGGAGACCACACCTAGAGTACTGTGTGCAGTTCTGGTCACCACATCTCAAAAAGAAAATATATCTGAAATGGAAAAGGTACACAGAAGGGCAACCAAATGATATAGGGGATGGAATGACTCCCCTATGAGGAAAGGCTGAAGAGGTTAGGGCTGTTCAGATTGGAGTTAAGATGGATGAAGGGGATATGATATCGCATGACTGGAATAGAATGGTTAAATGTGAATTGTTTATTTATGCTTTCAAAAAAATACAAAAACTAGGGAACACTCCATGAAGTTAGTATGTAGCGCATTTAAATAAATTGGCTAAAATTATTTTTCCCTTACCAACAATTAAGCTCTGGAATACAATGCCAGGGGATGTGGTAAAGGCAGTTATCATAGTCAGGTTTAATAAAGGTTTGGACAACTTCTTGGAGGAGAAGTCCATAAACTGTTATTAACCAGATAGACTTGGGAAAAGCCACTACTTATCTCTGGGCTGTTAGCAGAATGGGATCTATCTACTGTATGGGAACCTGCCAGGTACTTGTGACCTGGAGTGGCCATTGTTGGAAGTAGGATACTGAGCTTGAGGAATCCTTGGTCTGACTCAGTATAGCAATTATATTATTTTGTTGTCATCCCCTCTCATACTGCAGTGGCTCCAGCCCAGGCTTCCCTCCATATACTGCTGGTCATGCTCAGACTTGAGCCTCTCTCTCCACCATCACTAAGATCCTGGCCCCTCTTCATTGCAACCACATACACCGGAGCCTTGTTTCTCTCCCCACATCTCTGCCATCACTGAGGTCTGGGCTTCTGTTCATACCAATACTTAAGCCCAGGCCTCTCTCTCCACCTCTTTGCCATCATGCTCACATGTGACTGGCAAAACTCAGGCCCAGGCCTCTCTCTGCTGTTGCTTGGGCCTGAGCTTTTGTTAACTTACAGCCAACAAAACTCAAGCTTGAGTCTCTTCCAATTGATGGCAAAACATCCTCTGTTGGACTGGGGAATGCACAGCCAAGAAAGGGTACAGCAGCCCCTGCTTCCTTCTGTGCTATCATGCATTTTCCAGCTCTTATGCTACTGGAACCAGGGAAACCCTACCAGCCTTTCCACCTTTTCCTCCACCAGTCTTTGGCAGGGAGGGGGTGAAAAAACATCCTCTGTAGGCCAAATGTGGCTGGGGAAGGTGAAATATTTGAAGGTTCAACCATGTTCACCCTCTGAAGTTTTGAAAATCACCCCTCCCAAAACCATCCTGTAAAAAACACATTTACTTAATTAATCAATCAATCAATCAATCAATAAAAAAATATTTGTTTCCCATGCTCATATAAAATATAACTCGAGGCAGATTACATGTCAAACATAATTAAACCAAATAAATATACGTTTACAAAGACATGTAGACTGCGAATACTGCAGTATCAATATTCAAAATCCTAAAATGTCAAATTATTAAGAATTTGTTTTAAAGGCCTGCAAGAAAAAAAAATGTTTTTAGTGCCCACTTGAAGGTCTTAGAACATGTGGTGCGATGCAGCTGGTCTGGGATGGTATTCCATAAACGTGGCACAGCCACTGAAAATACTCTCTTTCTTCTTGTTATGTTCAAGTGAGACAGTTTTAGTATTGGGATTTCATAAAGACTCTTATCTGCTGATCAGGCTTATACAGATTACATGGTCTTGAACAGCTTAAACTATTGCAACTCACTGTACCTTGGTCTCTCAGCAAATTCAATTTGACCATATTAACCAGCATAAGAATGAGGGATCACATAGGTGGTGCTTAGTCAGGCTGAGGATTCATATTCTAAAGATTATGTATAAGAGTTAAAATCTTCTACTGAATTCACCATGTAACCAGAAGACAATGTAAGGTAAATAGGATGGGTGCTATGTGATCCCTCATTCTTATGCTGGTTAATATGGTCAAATTGAATTTGCTGAGAGACCAAGGTACAGTGAGTTGCAATAGTTTAAGCTGTTCAAGACCAAAGTGAAGAACAACAAAAATTCTGTTGCTCTAAAAGGAGGTTTCAATTGTCTTAGGAGACATAATTTAAAGAATGACAATTTCACCACCCAACTGATCTGGTTCTTCATTGAAAGATTTCAGTAAATCACTACACCTTAGGTGTTTTGCTTTCTGAGAAATTGTATGCAGTGACTCTGAAATCTATAAGTAGTTGGAACTTTATAGGAGGGAAACTTAACAGCAATGAGAATTAAAACTTCAGTTTTTGATATGTTCGATTGTAGCTATTATGAGTTAACCAATGTTTCACCAAATTTAAGCATAATGACACCAACTCAAATGTATTGGCCTATGAGGAGTTGTAAGGTATAAAAAACTGTGTCAGCATACATTTTGTAATTTATGCTGAGACATTCAAGCACTCTACAATGGAGAGAGATAAGTATTAGATAGAGTGGCAAATAAGAAGGAGCCTTGAGGCACGCCAGAGGTCACTGCATACCGATCTGAATGGCTTTTTCAACTTGTAGTTTGTTGGGCATGATTGGATAGATATGAAGAAAACCATTTTAAAACAACACCAGATATTCCAAAAGACTGTAACTTTATGAAGAGTATGCTGTGATCCAAAGTATCAAAATCTGTGGTTCTGTCCAAGAGAACCATCACATAATCTACACGGATATCAAAACCTCAAATTATTGTATCAAAACTTGAAATTAAAATTTCTGTGCTGAATCTCCTTCTAAAGCCAAACTGCTGTTAGTCAATGATGGCATTATCTTCAATAAAGCGTGAAAGTTGATGTAATACACTAATTCAATAATTTTCAACAAAGACGGGAGAGATGAGATGGGATGGTAATTCAAAAATTGTAAGAAGTCTGCATTGGTTTTTTTGAGACCTAGTGTAACTGATATGTATTTTAAAGAAGCCAGTAGAACACCAGAAGTTAAAGAAAGACTGACAATCACAACAATATGCTGAAAGACCTCAGTCTTGACCAACGTCAGCATGGCAGTTGAGTAGGGATTTAGTGAGGATGAGGGTGAATTCAATTTAGAAATAATCATAGAGATAAAGTCACCAGACAGTGTATCAAAGGAATCCTAAATCGGAGCTTGCTCCACTGTGATACCACAGGAAGGAATAGGAATGTGTGTGAAACTTTCATTTATTTTGGCAACTTTCTCAATAAATTGGAAATCATACTTGTAAATATTAATCTTTATCACATCATCTGATAAATGCTTTGTGATTTTTTGGGAGACTGCAAAACAAAAAAATCAGGAAAATACATATATTTATAAATTAAAAGAAATCCATTTTGTGTTGGTTGAAGGTAATCTCTGAAACAGCTGACTGGCCTGGCTGAACTAGGATGTTATTCCTAGAGATGTGCTTCTGGTAAAGATTTTGTGTCGGGCTTCGTTTTGGGGCCCCCCGCGGGAATTTTGTTTTTCCTGTGGTTCAGGTTTTCTTTTTTTCAGGGGCCCCGATTTTTGGGTTAGTGCTTGCTAACTCCTGATAGTGCGGCTAACTCCTGATAGTGCGCACTAACCTGGCAGAGTTAGTGCGCAGTATCTGGAGTTAGCACGCACTAACTCAAAAATGAATTTTTCTGAAATTTCGGAAAAAATTCAATCGTTTTTCGGTTCTCCTGAACCATTCCAAATTAGGCAATTTCGTTGACATTGCCTAATTCGGGACAAACGATTGCACATCCCTAGTTATTCCTTACTTCTTGCCACAGAAAAACACATTCTGATTCTGTTGTCACCTCAATAAAAGTGACAGAAATTCCCCCAATTACCAGATAATTTGGGAAGTAACTCAAAACTTTTCAAAAAATGTAACTCAAAACCTATAGAGGAAATCTACCATGCCAAAACAGCATTAACTCCCTAAACTTAAACAGCAATAATGCTCTATGACAAGGCAATGCTGCAAATATTCCACCTAGTCCTAAAACACCAATACACTTCCTACTGGGAAAACAGAATAAGTCAGGCATCTATATATCCATAGACAGAAACTACACACTAGCAGAATACCTCACCTCTGTCTCAAACACAGAGAACATAGGACCCTACCAAATACAGAATAAGTGACCACAAATTAGAAACAAAAATATGCAGCCAAAAATTGAATAATTCTTTGCTGTCCACTTCAGCCTTGCCCATTCCCTCATGTTCCCTGCAGACAAGGGACTGGCGAGGGGGTGGGTGGGGATGTGGCACAAAGGAGAGGAGGGGCTGGAGAAGAGAACAGAGTGGCTATTCTTTGCTCTGGTGTGTCTCCTCCAGACTTGCCCCCCTTCCAGTCTGTCCCAAAATGAAAGAAGGGGAGGGCTGCATTATGAAGCAGAGTAGTAGTTCTTTGCTCTACTCTGCCTTCTGTCTGCTTTAGGCTTATCTCCACCCTTCCTGTTCCATGCTTCTGCCTGGGAAAGGAGGGAACAAAACAGGAAGCAGGAATCTGTTTTCTGCTGCCAGAGATGTGGGACGATGGCAAACAGAATCATCAGGGCATAGCCCTTTGTGTCCATGTAATAGATTCCCCTGCTATCCAGTGCCCAAGGCAACTGCCCCTTTTGCCTATAGATTAAAAACTGCCCTGATTGTGCCTTCTTTTTTTTTCCATCAAATTTCTCTCTTTTATGCTCCTTCTCCTTCATATTCTTTTATAATGTCTTTATCTAAATATTCTCCATGTTCCTCTTTTTTTTCCTCATGCTCCCTTTCTTCTCCCCTTCTTGCTTGAGTCACCCTGTACATCACAAAAATGTTTTTCTTCCCCATCTCCTTCATTCAGATTTGTTCCTCACATATCCTATCTTCAATTGATGCCCTACTGCTGCTATTCTATAATTTTCCACTACCCTGTTGTTCTTCTCTACACTTCTTTGTGTACACAGCTTACCTTATTCAGCTCAAATCATCAGTGCCTCCCAGTTCCATCACCCACTATTACCACCTGCCAATAGCTGGCTCTCCATTTCCCACAGTTGCCTTATATCACACTTTTCCTTCTCCTCTGGTTCTGCATTGTCTATCCTTAACTTTTATTTTTTCTTTCTGTTCACTTATTTCCCTAGATGCATTTGACCCAGATCAACATCCTGCTCCCTCCCACAATACTTCTTCCAACATCTCTCTCACATTTTTACCCTATTTTATCTCCTCCAGTCAAAGCTGTTCTATCTTCCCATCCACCAAGTTCATTCATACAAGAGTCACACAGACGTAACACACACACAGGACATGTATTTCTGAATTCATATCAAAGAAGGCATTCACACACCCAGCTGGCAAATGTACATTTTATTATTATTATTATTTTTTTTCGTTATTTCTTCTAAGGAAGAATATAAAAGAAAGACGCAGCTATCAGCTTGGTTGCTTTTGCTGCTGTCCTCTGTCTTTGAGTGAATGGGGATGTGATGGACTGGCTTGTAGTCCTCATTGCTCCTGGGATGTAGTAGGTCTCTTGGACACCCCCTCATTCTGTTGCTGGAGGATTTGTAATTGTGTTTGGTCTGAGAAGAGAAAATATGAATATTAATAGGACAGTCATCTCTCTTTTCTCCCCTCCACCACACTCCAGTTCATGAGCATCTGTGCTATGGATTTCAAAATCATGTCTGGTTGTGATCATGAATGTGTGCTATGGCAGCAAAGCAGGAGACAACAGCAGTATGAGCAGCAGTGCCATGACAAAATTATCAGTCACGAGCTCATGCATGAGAGATGGCAAAGCAGAAGTGGGGCATGCATGTACATCAGGACAAATATGTACCTAGGAAAAAAGCACAAGCTCTCTGTAGTTCCTTGAATCAAGATGGGTACAAGATGACATGCACTGCACATGAACAAGTGTTGGCTTACATATGTAACAACAGGAAACGTGTATGCAAGCATGCTCATACACACACGCACATACTAACCAGTCTAATGTCCCCAGGCACCTCTTTAATAAACTTTTCCCACTCAGATAAGAACTCTTGCTATTCCTCTCTACAGCATCAGTTTATTCCATGCCCGTCAAATTGATCATCAAGGAGTTCAGTTGCTTGATATCTGTAGGATGGCATCAATCCATTTAATTAAAATACATTTTCTAGTCAAGAACAACTTAAGGGCAGTGAATTTCTTCATATGCTTGGAGGAACTAAGAGCCCCTTAAACTTCCACAAACAGGCTCAACGGACCATTAAACTGAATATTTAACCATGATATTCTGTTCAGTTTTCTCATAACCTCTTGCCTGAAACAAAAAAAACCAAACAAACCATATCACAATTTAAGGTGTCACCTACTCAAATTTAAGGCACAGCACTCAAGAGAAAAGAGAATGGATGCTGGATAGGTGTGCGGGGGGCAGGGTGAGAGACAGAGAGAGAGAGAAGATTGTGGTCAGTGTTGCTAGGCACTGGAAAAAAAAAAGGGGCAAAGAGATTAGGGTGATGCTGCTGAGCAGGGAGTGAGTGGGAGAAAGAGGAGGATACTAGTGGAGAAAAGGGGAGAGATTTTAGACAGGGGACAGAGAGAAGGGATGCTGGGCATTGTGGACAGGGGTAAACTGAAGGAGATAGAGGACTTGGAAAAGGGCTAGAGGAGAGTGAGAGTTGGGATGCTGAATGGGGCAAGAAAGAGAGATGTGTCAGAGCTGCTGCTAATAAGGAGGTGTTTAAATAGGAGAGTACAAGATTGAAGGTGCCTAGAGTGCCTAAGATCCTAGTACTAGCCCTATTAAGGAAAGGGTCTTAGCTGTATTACATAATCATTCATGCACGTGTAAAGGCCCATAGGATCCTTTCCAAGAGAATATGTTCTTCATAGTGAGGGCAAATTGTTGTTGGTAAGTGTATACTAGTGCAGTGGTCCTCAACCCAGTCCTTGGACACACCCAATCAGTTAAGTTTTCAGGATATTCAGAATCGATATGCCTGAGATGGATTTGTATACAACGGAGGCAGCGCATGCAAATCTATCTTATGCATATTTATAGTGGATATCCTGAAAACCCAACTAGCTGGTTGTGTCCCAAGGACTAGGTTGAGAACCACTGTGCTTTGTGCTAGCCTACTGAACTGTACTGCTTAAGCACCCTCATAGGTAGTGCTATAGTTGTTTTCTATTTTCTATTTCAGTTTGAGTCATACCTTTCCACAGACAAATACACAAACAAAACATTATATAGTACAACACAATATAAAGTTTATGGAGTTATGGTTTTTATGATGTTTATGTTTTTAGTTATCGTTTTTATGCTTTGCTGTACTTTATGATTTTTGTGTGCTGGTCCATATTGCTATTTTATATATTTATGAATATTTTATTGTAAGCCGCTTAGGAATTTTGATAGGCAGGGCAAAATATTTTAATAAATAAATAATAAATCAATAAACATCTGCATAAAATATAAAACTTTACAATACTTATAAAATCAATATATCAGGATACATTATTAAAAAATTTAAATTTTGTTACCACAAAATATTTTTAGGCCAGTGCTGATACTGGTGGCTATGTTCTGCATTTCCAATATGTAAATTTTATGTGGGAAACATGTCCAAGACAGGGATTTTGAACTATGTGTTACGGCCGCCGGCCGCAGCGGTCCACGACTGGGGCCGATCACCTACCGGCGGTGTCAGGTTCTGCAGGGGACGCCCGCAGGAGCCGGCAGCCGCCGCTGAAAGTCTCTTCATGGCTGTGCCGCGTCCAAGATGGCCGCCGTCCTGATGACTCCGCCCCCGCCGGGCCTCCTAGAGCCGTGCACGTGGCTGAAGAAAGGATTTAAAGGGACCACGACAGGAAGTGTCGAGGCTCCCTCATGAGACTCCTCCTTCAGGTTTAGGTATTTAAGGCAAGGTCTGCTCCTCAGACCTTGCCTTGGTATTGAGGCTAGTGCCTGATTTCCTGTTCCTTGTCTTGCTTGGTTCTTCGTCCCACTTCTGCTCTTCCTTCCTCGCTGGATTGACTTTTTGGCTCCTGACCTTCGGACTGGCTGTGGTGAGTGCTTGGCGTTGACTTCGGATTGGCTTTGGACCCTTCTCCTGTGTTGTTCCTGGACTGGCTTTGGACCTCTCTCCCGTCTGTTCCTGCACTGGCTTTGGACCGCTCTCTGGACTTCGACCCATGGACCGGCTTTGTATTCTCCTTCGACTTCTACTCCCGGACTACCTACGACCAGCTGGAGGCGCCAGCCATCTGGAATCCACGACCTGAAGGAGGCGCCTGCGTCCAGACCTTCAGTAGTCTTCAGGGAGTTCCGTAAGTCCCAGCGGCCGGATCCCTACAGGCTTCTCCTGGGGGGATCACGAGCTTCAAGGGTGAAGTCTTCTTTCAACACTCATCTCACCGAGCCTTGCCCTCCGACGGTAGAAACCTAACAGGTTCTCTGTCCGTTTGGGTAGCACCAACTACCTCGGAACAGAGGTCCACCTTCTGAATTCGTAACACTATGCCCCTGGGTATTTTATACTGATGGGTTATTAATATTCATTATCAGCCAATACATTTCCAATCTTTGGTTTCCCTGGCTTGTTTTTTATTTTTGGCCCAGTATCATTTTTCTCATTCACTGGTTCTCTCTGTTCCTTTTTTTTGTTTTCCTTCTCTTTCTAGTGTCCTCTTTCCTTCAGAATGGGTATTTTAAGATTTTCTCTTCCTTAAGGGGGTCATTTACCAAGCGCATCGCACATGATAAGGGATGTTTTGCACGCAAAAAGTCCCTTATCGCGTGTGATACCAAGATGGGGGTGGAGTCGGGGTGGCATCAGCCCCAGAAGAGGAGGAGTTGGGGCGGCACCGGGGCTGACGCTGCGAAGACTTCGCCGACAGTGAAAGGTTAGCTTGTTTATCACTGTCAATTTCGTGCCGAATAACTATAACTTTTATGATGTAGTTATTTTGCGTGACACCGGCAGCGATCGCACCGCGGAGTTGCGATCGTTGCCGGCTATCGCAGGACCGCCCCCCCCCCCCCCCCAATTTCATCCCCTGCCCCCTGTTAGCACGTGATTCAGGGAGCCCTGTGACGTTGGTAAATCTAGGCCTAAATCTTTCTGCTTTTTCCTTGATGCTCTCCTTTCTTCATTCCTCCTCCTCTCTTTCCTCTCTTCCTCATTACTTTTCTCTTTCTTTATCTCCTAGTATTCCCCCACCCACAAATTCAGGCCTTCTCTCCATATGCTCTCCCCACCTCTCTCCTTTTCCTATCTTCAGTCTCTCTCTCTCTTCCCTCCCACCCCCAAAGCAGAACACCTTTTTTGTTGAGGGGCTCAACCAAGCTATGCCTCTTGCTCCATTCCAACTCCACACCACTACCAATTTCTTACTTTATGTTTTCAATTAATGGCATTCTTTCTTACATTCATTCTTTGAATAAATTATAGATTATAATTATTCATTCCTAGACATACCAATAAAATACTTGATGCTTGAAAACTGCTAGGGTCTTCTTTCTGCCTGCAGGCAAGGATAGCCCATTCTGACGCCTATGCAGCATTTTCAACTCTTACTTGAAGAAAGTCACTAGATTCACTGTAAAAAGTCTCCAGATCGGATAAAAAGGAGCTAAAAACATGCTGTTGCACAATTGCATCAGCATAGCTGGTGAGCCTAAAATTGGTGAGGAAAGAGGGGCAGCATATACTCACACAAACTGTTTTGCCATCTCAGAAATTGACACATACTCACATTCTCTTAGCCACACGCATTTTCTGAAACACAATCAGCCACTGACACACACTCTTGCACTCTCTCAGACACAGACCCACACACTTTCCCACACACTCTTACACACACACACACACACACACTCACACACACACACACACACAATGCTTCTATTACTGCTCATGCACTCGCTTAGAGGTGAATTTTAAAAGCACACCATGCACATTGATTAGGGGATGCGCAGTTAAGTCAGGCTCATGCATGCTAAGTGGATTTTAAAAGCCGCCTGGATATGCACTTATGTCCTGCAGTGAGCATATCTCCAAAGTTTTCGAAAGGGGAGGGGTTTTGCCTGGTCTGGGTGGGGCATGGGCATTTCAGGGTGTGTGTGTGTGTAAATATGCACGTGCCCTAGCGCATGCCTCTGTACCCTGCCATGTAAGTGTACTTCTGCTATGGATGAGGTGTAAGTTAAAAAAAATTAAAGGATTGAACCATTTCTGAGGGGTTTAAAGGGTTTGGGGTATCTGGTGTGTGTGTGTGTGTGTGTGTGTGTGTGTAGGCTATCAAACCAGAGGGGTTGGGGTAACTATATGTTAACTGGGAAAAAAGGTGGATGAACTGGTAAATTGGGAATGGCATGGGCGCGCCCCTTTTCAAATCCTCTGACTTGCGTGGTAGAAGAGGGATTTGCATGCACATGCACGTATCCACTTATAATTTTGTGCACGTCTGCACAGCCAGACTATTTTCTAAAATGCCAAATGTTATAAAATGGCCACGGTCCTGGGCGCAGGCTGACATATGCGCGCAAATATGTGCCCGTGTGCTGGTTTGAAAGCTACCGTTCCTGTGACTGTCCCCTCCTCTGGACTGGCCAACTAAGGGCACTACAGCATCATCATGTAAAGTTCCTTCCCTTGTTGCCAGCAGCCCTTTTACACTTCCTCCCCCCTCTTCAGGCACTCACTGTCTCCATTTGCTCTGTCAATGGCCCACTGCACTACCCTTCTCCGAAATCAACCCAGCCAGTACACAGAGGCCTGACTAGCAGGGCAGAGAACTTCCCCTTTCTCCCAGCAGCACAGCAGCAAAAAAAAAAAAAAAAGATTACTGATGATAAAACACCAGCTCTCACCTTGTCTTTTTTTTTTTAATTTTTTTAATTTATGTTGGCTGTGATTTGTACTCCTTCCAGTAGAGAGAGTTCTTCTGTGATGTCATCAAATTATTCAGGATGGGGGTTGGAGAGGGAAGAAGGGAGAGCCTGAATCAGCAGAGCCTGTTTTGAGCAGGGAGAGGGCAGGACCAGCAAGCATGGCACTCTAGCCAGAGGTCTCACTCTCTGCACTCTTCTGCAGCACTCCAGCTAGAAGAGGTCTCACTCTCTGCACCCCTCCAGCTAGAAGAGGTCTCACTCTCTGCACTCTTCTGCAGCACTCCAGCTAGAAGAGGTCTCACTCTCTGCACCCCTCCAGCTAGAAGAGGTCTCACTCTCTGCACTCTTCTGCAGCACTCCAGCTAGAAGAGGTCTCACTCTCTGCACCCCTCCAGCTAGAAGAGGTCTCACTCTCTGCACTCTTCTGCAGCACTCCAGCTAGAAGAGGTCTCACTCTCTGAACTCTTCTGCAGCACTCCAGCTAGAAGAGGTCTCACTCTCTGAACTCTAGCTAGAGGAAATTTCCACTCTCTTGTACTTTTTAGCTTCCAGATATGCTTGGAAAGTAGGGAGCCAGATGGAAATTTAGGAGAAGGGCATGGTCATTGCCAGTGGCTGCCTGAACTTTGGGATGGCTATAGCTCCTGTGGTCCCCCTTTTCTCCTGCCCATGTCCCCAATTATAAGTCCTTTCTCCCTCTCTGTCCATCCAATACCTGGTCCTCTATCTCTAGCCTGGGTCTTCTCCTCTTCTCTATATATTATTCTTTCTCCTTCTCCCTGATCCCCCTATCCTTAGATTTCTCTCTTTATGCCTGAATCATTTCTCCATCTTCCTAGTACTTGATACTCTTTGTTTATTCTGGGTCCTCTTTCTCTCTCCATCAACCTGCCCCTGATCCAGGGTCCTTTCTCCTCTTCATCTCTCTGCATCTCCTTTCTCCCACTCCCTTCTCCTAATATCTGATCCTCAATCTCTCCTTTCTCTCCCTCCCCACTTATTCCCTTTTCTGTTATGGCCTGGTTTATCCTCCAAATCCTTTCCCCACCCCAGATTGGCATGAGCAGCAGGGCATAATGTAATGTTAGCATCCTGTGCCTCCTCCCCCAATAATTAACTCCCTATCCTCATATCCCACAATATTCACCACCTTTTGCACTGTCACCCCCACTCCAAGCACTCACCTCCTTCTCCTCTTGTCTTTCAGCATTCAACTCCCTTCCCTTCCCTCAAATCATTCTTACCTAGCTGGAGCTCTGGGTGGCTCCTGACCCCTCTGTCATCTGAATCCCAAGTCCCTGGAGCACAGACATCCAAGTCCTGGAGTCCTGGGTCAGTGACTCTCCAAGCAAACAGAGCACAGCAGAGAGGAGCCCTGTATTCCAGGCAGCAGGTGGGGGATGGGTGGGCATGGGAATGGGCATTTTGGGAGGGGCTGGAGCAAGGAGCAGAGGCTCTTTGCCATTCACTGTTGGTGTGTGGGCTCCCTGTTCCTGCCCTTCGCTACCAGTCTTTCTTGATGCTGTCTGTCCATGGTGATAGCCCTGGTTGGGCTACCTCCCCAGTACACGGATTACGCTGATGTGTTTTCCAATAAAAAAGCTGAGACATTACCCTCGCATAGGGTTTACAACTGTATCATCGACATGTTACCCAACACCGAACCGCCCCGTGAGAGAGTTTATCCTCTGTCCACTCCGGAGACTAAGGCCATGTCTGAATACATAAAAAAGAATCTTGACTGGGGTTTCATCAGGCTGTTTGATTGCTATGGGGACAGGAGGTAAGGGCTGGAGCAGCAAGCTGGAGATTTGGGGCACTGTCCAATAGTATCATGAGCCCAGGGAGGAGGCTCATGCTGGGGCTGCCAGCACTGAAGCACAGGAAGAACGTTCCAAAGGCACATCAGTGTGCCACGGCTCCCTAGTTGAGAAGCACTGCCTTAGAACCATGCAGTAGAAGTATCTATACTATCTTACCTTAAAGCAGAAGTATGGGTGCAATACTGTGACTTTAAGGATTCATCTCCTTAAGCTAGATTTGCCAAATGTTTTTGCACCCTATAACCGCCGCTGGCATGCTTTTGTGCCGCTGTTTTAGGCTCCAAAATTGAAAGAAAACAAATGTTTTTAGTGCACAAATTGATATTCTGTACTAAGCACACAATATAATTCTGAATTTTGTCTACTTATTTCAAAGTTTTGGTGGTTTAGTCTGTGACAACAGTAGTTTCTTTACTGTTAGTATCATATGACTAATAATAAAGGAAAATATTGTAGATCTTTGATTTTTTGTTGGTAAATGTTTTAAAGTTAACAAAATTAGATGAGATAACCAACAAAATCTTTCAAAACAAAAATTGAAACATTTACTATTCTAAAAAACTACACCCTAGAACTACACCCTAGAACCACCGCCGGCAGGTTTTTATGCTGCTAGATTGTGGACCCTTATAAGTGAAAGAAAACACATTTTTTGTGTGAATGAATTGATGTTCTATTAGATATAAGTATCAGAGTACAGATAGAAGTCAAAGCACCTCAAAAGATGAATCAGGATGAGTGGAAAATTAGAAAATTCACTGACAAAAAAACATGGTTCTAGGGTATATGACATGTGGAGCAAAAACTGAAGGGGATAGAGGGCTAAAATTTTCAGGAATCAAAGTTCATCATAAATGATGAATAGTCACAGAATTTCAACCCGCTGCAATCAGATATATAAATTATGCAAACCTTTACAACTGCCACGGCATGTTTTTATGCCACTATATTTTAGGCTCTTCTCAGTGAAAGAAATCACATTTTTTTGGTGAATGAATTGATGCACTGTTAGACACAAGTGTCAGAGTGAAGATAGAAATCAAAGCACCTCAAAAGACGAATCAGGATGAGCAGAAAGTGAGAAAATTCACTTACACAAAAACATGCCGGCGCAGTTCTAGGGTGTATGACGTGGAAAAAAAGCTGAAGGGGGTGACAGTGCTAACATTTTCAGGAATTAAAGATCATAAAAAATGATAAAAAGTCACTGAATTTTAACCTGGTTTGATCATGTACGTGAATTGTGCAAGTGTTTAAAAACTTCACCAGCCATGAAAACAGGCCAGCAGCAGATTCTAAATTGTATATACTCTGTCAAGTTGTCACTATTGAAGAAACTTTATTTCGGTTTTACTTTATTTCTGTTGGAACACCAATTGCTGCATGCAGAGTGACTATTTAATACCTAGAAATAAAGGTTAACAAATTAAAAAAAAACAAATATAAAATGTGATACCTTTTTATTGGCCTAACTTAAAGCATTCCTTGATTAGCATTCACGAGCCAATTATCTCTTCTTCAGGACAGCATAGAATGCTGAGGAAGAGAGGAGTTATGTTGGATTTTCAATTGTTATTGTTATATTGCAATTGCTTATCTTGTCCATGTTTGCCTTTTGGGTGGATATGAGATTTGTAACTCACACTGGGCTTTATAGGTAGGGCATGAAATTAAATTCAACTAAATAAAATAAATAAATACATAAATATTTTGTTCACCTTTATTTCTGTGCATTCGAGTGGACTAACATAGCAGCCATACTACTTTATTTAATCCCACCCTGAAAATCCTAACCTAAGATCCCTGAAGAGACCTTTTCCCTCCCATTTGGAAGAACCAAAGGAGCTGTAGTTGGGCTCCTGTGCCAGATAACTCTACATGCCGACAGTGGGGACCTGCAGGGCTCCTCCCTGCAGGTAGCACCAACCCCACCTTGGCTCAAGGGTTCACCTCCGCTACAGATTGCCGAGGCCATGGATCTGGCAGAAGCAATGGCCCTTCAGGCCATTCTGGGTTTGGCTTATAAGATCCAGGAACAATAGTGCTTCCTGGAGATCTTGGCAGCCTCCACTGAATATCTCAACTCTCGCTGTGACTCCCCAGCAACCTCAGCTACTCTGATGCCACCGGTGGCTGTTCCCCCATTCTGGTGGCAATCAGTCATCCATGATTCCCTTGCCTGCTCCTTTCTGATATGCCTGGGACCCGAAAAAATGTCGGCGGTTCATCGATCAGTGCTTTATGCACTTTACCCTCCAATCAGCATAGTTTTCCGAGGATTCCATCAAGACAACTTTCATCCTCTCTCTTCTTGACAGCAAGGCCCAAGCATGGGCTTCCTCCTTGTGGGAACAGGCTGACCCGATCCTTCATGACCTACAGAAATCCATCTCAGCATTCAAGGCCATCTTCAATGAACCTGGCCGCCTGGCGATGTCTGACACTGATCTCCTTCATTTATGCCAAGGGTCTTGACCCCTTTCAGATTATTTATTTATTTATTTATTTATTTATTATTTTTGTTATACCGAGTTTCATGACAGATATCACATCAACCCGGTTTACAATTAACAATGTGTCTAAAGCATAGCGTAACGTAATAAACAATATTCCCAATAAACTGTGAAACTTTAAATACAGAGAATCAATACCGTGTGTGAGAAAGTTACAATAAAACAGGGAAAATTAACTTGGAGCTGGAAGAGGGAATTACACAATAGAGATTACACGATAGAGTTCCGAACTCTGGCTACTAAACTCAATTGGGGAATTACGAAGAGATTACACGATAGAGTTCCGAACTCTGGCTACTAAACTCAATTGGGGAGAGGTCTGCATATGCACCTTCTTCCTAGAAGGATGGTCTTCCTGAATAAAAGACGAGCTGGTGGCTCATGAACTCCCAGAGTCCTTAGAGAATCTTATTGACCTGGCAGGCAGAATCGAATGCTGTCTTCTGGAATGAGCCAGAGAGCTCTGGCCACCAAGAAGGGCTCCTATGGATGTCCCTTGGTCCCAATACCTTCCATCTCCGCCTGCCTTGCACCTTCATGCAGGAGTACGTGTCAAAGAACCGATGCAGCTCAGGCGAGGTCGCCTTACCTCAGAGGAATGTTTCCTGTATTATCAGTCGGGCTTGTGCCTCTACTGTGGAGGATTGGGGCAGTGCCAGGAAACTCCCAAGCCTAGGGTCCAGTGGGGAGCTGACCCTAGGCTTCACGATTCCATCTCCCCATCTGATCCTTCCTATTGCACTCTCCCTTAGTGATTGGAATTTCTCAGACTTGGCCCTGGTGGATTCCTGAGTCAGAGGAAACTTCTTAATGAAACCCTTGGTGGACCACCTACACATTTTGACCACTTGCCTAGATGTTCCAATACATATTTCCTCCATCCACCCATTACCGGGTAGGATCACCCTCACCTCAGCACCGGTGACAGTATGAATGGGTGCTTTCCATGTTGAGCACCTTGCATTCCATGTTATTGACAAGGCTGTGGTCCAAAGCCTACCCTGATTGCAATTTCGTTCTCCACATTTTGATTGGACCTCTTTGCAATTGACCAGTTGGAATCCCCATTGTCACCAGTTCTGCCTGCAACGGCTGGAGCCTCCTAGCCTGCCCATGGTGATAGCTCTGGTTGGACTGCCTCCCCAGTACGCTGATTACGCTGATGTGTTTTCCAATAAAAAAGCTGAGACATTGCCCTCGCATAGGGTTTACAACTGTATCATTGACCTGTTACCCAACACCGAACCGCCCCGTGAGAGAGTTTATCCTCTGTCCACTCCGGAGACTAAGGCCATGTCTGAATACATAAAAAAGAATCTTGACTCGAGTTTCATCAGGTCTTCTACCTCTTCTGCTAGGGTAGGATTCATCTTTGTCGCCAAAAAGGATGGCTCACTACATCCCTGCATTGACTAAGAGGATTAAATGCGATAATGAAAAAGAATCGATACCCATTGCCACTCATTTAAAGTTATTTGACCAACTCCAAGGATCAAGAGTATTCATGAAACTGGACCTTCATGGGGCCTATAACTTAATCCAGATCAAGCAAGGACATGAATGGAGAACGACATTAAATACTCGGGATGGACACTATGAGTACCTTGTGATGCCCTTTGGATTATGTAATGCCCCCGCTGTGTTCCAGAAAATGATGAATGAAATCTTCAGAGAGCTCCTCTACATCTGTGTAGTTGTGAATCTCAATGATATTCTTATCTTCTCTAAGGATCTCGAATCTCACCACCAGGATGTCCACCTTGTCCTCTAGAGACTGCAAGAAAATAAACTGTATGCAAAGTTGGAGAAGTGTCTCTTTGAAAGAAAAGCCTTCCCTTCCTCGGATACACCATGTACAACAAGGACTTCCACATGGATCTAGACAAGGTTAAGTTCATCCAAGATTGGCCACAGCCCTCTGGTCTACATACCTTGTAAAGGTTCCTAGACTTTGCCAACTATTACCAGCATTTCATCCCTAACTAGAGATGTGAATCGTGTGCCCGATCGTCTTAACGATCAGGTTCGGATGGTGGGAGGGAAAAATCGGATCGTTAGAGATTGTTAAATTTTTAGTGAGGCCTGAGCAGATAAACAAAACCCCACCGACCCTCCCCCAAAAAAATGTTAAATTACCTGGTGGTCCAGTGGGGGGGGGGGGTGTCCCCGGCGCGATCTCCCGCTCTCAGGCCATCGGCGCCATTTTGGCTACCACTGATAAAAAGGCGCCGATGGCTCGAAAAAAAAACCCCGCCCCGACCCTTTTCAAATTACCCCTTTGCTTCTCCCACCCTCCCGACCCCCCCAAAAACCTTTTAGATGTACCTGGTGGTCTAGTGGGGGGTCCAGGAGCCATCCCTTCAATCGTGCTGGTGCCGGTGCAGGAGGTTTCAAAATGGCGCCGATCGCCTTTGCCCTTACCTTGTCACAGGGAGCGACCGTCGCTTCCTGTGACAAAGTAAGGGCAAAGACGATCGGTGCCATACTGGCAGTCGATCGCCTTTGCCCTTACCTTGTCACAGGAAGCGACCGTCGCTTCCTGTGACAAAGTAAGGGCAAAGACGATCGGTGCCATACTGGCAGTCGATCGCCTTTGCCCTTACCTTGTCACAGGAAGCGACCGTCGCTCCCTGTGACAAGTTAAGGGCAAAGGCAATCGGCGCCATTTTGAAACCTCCAGCACCAGCACCGGCACGATTGAAGGGATGGCTCCTGGACCCCCCGCTAGACCACCAGGTACATCTAAAAGGTTTTTGGGGGGGTCGGGAGGGTGGGAGAAGCAAAGGGGTAATTTGAAAAGGGTCAGGGTGGGGGTTTTTTTTTGGGCCATCGGCGCCTTTTTATCAGTGGTAGCCAAAATGGCGCCGATGGCCCGAGAGCGGGAGATCGCGCCGGGGACCCCCCCCCCCCCCCCACTGGACCACCAGGTAATTTAACATTTTGGGGGGGTTCGGGAGGGTGGGGGAGTGTAAGGAATTTGTTTTAAAAGGTCGGGGTGGGTTTAGAGGTTGTGTTGGTGTGCCGGTTTTCCCACCCTCCCCCAAATAATTCCCGTGCCCTATTTAACAATACAATATAAATGCTCCTGACGATAAATCGTGGGCATTTGTATTGTATCGTGTACTCTAATGGTTTAGAATGATTTTAAAATTATCGGACGATAATTTTAATCGTTCAAAAACGATTCACATCCCTATCCCTAACTACTCCACGATTGCAGCTCTGCTCACAGCACTCACCCATAAAGGAGATAACTCTAAGGCCTGGTCGCCAGAGACCATCACCACCTTTCTTCTTTTATTCAAAAAGAATGCCTAAAAGATGCCTTTGTTCGGAAACCCTGTCTCCACCACCCAGATCCCACTTGCCCCTTCATATTTGGTGGATGTGTCCTCCCTGGAATTAGGGACAGTCTTGAGTCAGAATTCGGACAGGGGTGTCCTCCATCCATGCTCCTTCTTTTCACAAAAATTCTCTCTGGCAGAGAGCAACTGTAGAATTGGCAACAGAGAACTCCTGGTTGTTAAAATCACGCTTGAAGAATGACGCCACTGGCTCAAGGGTGCCCAGTATTGCACTACTATATACACCGATCACAAGAACTTGGAATACCTTCATCACGTCCAGCAATTGAATGCTCATCAGGCCCGTTGGTATTTGTTTTTTGCACATTTCGACTTTGAGCTAAGATACGACCAGCCACTAAGAACATTCGAGCGAATGCTCTATCCTGGTCTTTTATGGCAGAGAATAAACCAGAACCACAAAAACATATCGTAGACCCATCGAGAATCTTCTTGGCCACCTCCATGATTGTTCCACACAAACTCCGAGAAAAAGTGCTAAAATGGTCCCACATTTCCCTCACTGCAGGTCATACTGGATGGGCCTGTACTTTCGCTATGCTCCAGCAGTACTACTGGTGGCCCCAGATGTAAAGTGAGGTCCTGGTCTATGTGGACTCCTGACCCACCTGCGCGCAGCAGAAACTGCCAGTGGGATGATCCTGGGGGCTGTTACATCCATTGCCAGCCTCCAGGGAACCCTGGATCCATTTGTCTACCAACTTCTTGGTGGACCTCTCACTCTCTAACAGCTGTACAACTATTTGGGTTGTGGGCGATCATTTCTCTAAAATGACTCATTTCAGTCCACTCCCTGGACTTCCCACAGCCCTGGAGGTGGCTTGATTGTTCACACAAAAATTACCCACCCAATGTACTTGGTAACCTGAAAGGTAAACTTAATATGGGTGAATTTACACATGACTCTCAAACACAATATCAATCACAAATGAAATTAACGAGAGTCTGTTCAAATAACATCAATACTGTATAAATACCGCACTCTATATATACCATACCACATTCATACCTTAAAAGCATCCATCACTACACAAAATAAAACTTTTAGTTGGAAACAGTTGGAACATAGAACATAAAGTTCTGGGGAGTGCAACTGGAGGGATTTCCTCCTGCTGGAGGGAAACTACAGCCAGAGGGACTGCTTAGAGCCTGTGAAAAAAAAAACCTCTGAACCTTTTCTCCACAGAGCTGAGTTGAGCCACACCCCCTGTGGGGTCATTGGACCGGGTCTGGAACTGGTTAAAGCCAGGGGGCTACAGCGTCCAGCCGCCGGCGCACTGCCAAAGGAACGCACCTAAGGGGCGTGCTCCTTGTTGTCTCCAGCTAACATCGGAGATAATTCCTTGAAGATACATGGGCAGGAAAAGGAAAATTAAGGTATTTCCTTCCGTTCCAATACCTGGGGCAGTTAGGGGGCCGATGAATAGCCATATATTATGTAGAATGAATGATGTTTCCTTAAATCCTAACCCAGATGCATCTTTTTCTTCGGGCTCAATACAGAGTCCCGGCTACCATTCATCACCTCGGAGTCCTCTAGATCTGGTAAAGATTTTAATGTTTTAAGTGTTTCCTTAACTGATTCAATTCCTCAAAATAAAGAAATGGCTGCTGCAGTGGGAGGCTTGGATATGTCTCCACAAGCAGCCATATCCGATGGAATAATAGAAGCTTCTAATTTAGAAATACCTGATTTAAATAATGTGACCCTGCTTGAAGTTTGGAAGTCACTAAATAGCATTAAAAAATTATTAGCTCAGGCTATGACTCAATTTGGTTCTTCAAGATCATACAACTCGATTAACTAGTTTGGAAAATAATCATATGGCTGTTAATTTACAAGTTTCAAATTTACAAGCTGCTAATACAGCATTTGTTAAGGATAGTTTGGCAATGTCAAGATAGCTAGAGAGTTTATAAAATGTAGTTAGATCTAAAAATCTTCGTTTTTTTAAACTTTCCAATTACCAGACTATTGTCAGCAACAGAGTTGCTATGGAAATATCTGGGTGAGGTTTTACAAATTCCTAAAAGTAGAGAAATAGTGTTAACTAAGATATTCTATGTTCCTAGATCTAAAATAAGTTCTTTGGGTCCTGAGGTTGGAGTAGATATGATATAGGGAGGTAGCCCAAATTTGACTCCTTTTTTAGAAGCTTCAGTGGATGACATTCCTACAAGAGCTACTCTTTTAATAACTTTTAATAGTGAGATTGATAAAAACTTAATTTTACAAAAGTACTTTAAAAACAAGGATTGTCTCTCTTCTGTGGAAGTAAAATCCAGATTTTTCCAGATGTGGCTAGACCCACCCAGATGAAAAGAAAACAATTTCTAGTATTAAAAGACAGGGTTTTGTCATTAGGTGCAATGTTTATACTTAAATTTCCATGCAAGTGTTGCATTACTTTAAATGGAAATAAGTTTATCTTCTATGATCCAACACATTTAGAAACTTTTCTTCTTGATAAAGAGTTGAAAACTGAGTGATTTAGAGGACTGCTGAGGAATAGATGTAAAAGAATAGAAATAACATGTCCCTCTGTATGAAATTGATATTTGGTTTTTCTTTTTTTTTTTCTTTGCTTGGTTGCACTCTCCATTTTCAATGAGGGCTAGAGAAAAGGTCTTTTTGGATGATAATCCATAATTATTTTGGTTGTTTTTCTTGACACTTGTGAAATCCTTATTGCATGTATTTTATTGATGTAAAAATTGATGAAATCCTAATAAAATATTAATTAAAAAAAAAGAACATAAAGTTCTTATACTGTCACAAAATACTACAGCTTTACAAAGGTTAGTGCACAATATTACAACTTTTGCTTCAATGATCAACAACTAACCACATTTTTTTCATATCTATTATACTGTGGCCCAAGAAAAATGATAAATACAGATGGTGACAATCAACAAGCCTATATTCTCTATATAAGGTATATAGGTATTTGTACCAGTCTTTTCTTGATCAAAAGCCATCACATAGAATTACCCAATTCTCAATCTTCTTCATCACATCTAATGTATAGATTCATGCCATATCGATAGTAATCAATGGGCCAAAGTTGCACTACTTCATGATCTCTAAACTAGAAAAAACGATATGTCCACAATCACTGTTGATCGATTGTTCACACTCCATATCTTCCGCCTACTCAGCTTGCCCAAGCACATTGTCTCGGACTGGGGGGGCTCAATTTATGGCCAAATACTGGCATGCTCTGTGTAAATAATTCAACAATTCTTTGGACTACACAACAGCATGCCATCCCCAAGCTAATGGACAGTATGAGCGGACCAACCAGACATTAAATTGCTTTGTCCGAGCCTCGTGAACAATTGTCAAGACAATTGGGCATCCTTTTTACCATGGGCTGAATTTTCACAAAAAACTCAAACGTCTGCTCTGCTACAGGGTCCTCTCCTTTTCAGGCAACCCACTCCACCGTTGCCCATACCATTGTTCATCCATTCTCCTCTGGCCCAGCTGACCGCCCAGGAGCTCCAGGAACTTTGGGTACACACTACTGAAATGCTCCAAAGAGCAGCTGAAAGGATAAAAAAAAAAAAACATGGACATGCACTGCAGACCCACAAAGCAATTCCATCCTGGAGACAAGGTTTGACTCAGCACCAGTCACATTCGACTTTGGATGCTCTCAATGAGGCTTGCCCTCCACTACATTGGGCCATTCTCAATCCTATGTCAGCTGGATCCAGTAACCTAACAGTTATGCTTGTTTCCTTGGAGTTCACAGTGTGTTCCATGTTTCCCTTTTAAAGCCCTTGGTTCTCTCATGGCCTCCAGAAAACCACCGGAACTGCAGGAAGTCTCCTCTGAAGAAGATGCCATTTATCAAGTAAAGGAAGTTCTGAACGTCTGACGACTTGGAAAAAGGTGGGAGTACCTGATCTCTTGGGAAGAATATGGCCCAGAAGAAAACACATGGGAGCCGGCCTCCAATATACTGGATAAAAGCCTTCTAAGAGAGCTTCACGCTATGCACCCCAGTAAACCCAAGCCCTCAGGGAGGGGGTTTAGGGGAAGGGGTATTGTAGTGATCAGCAGACGATGGACCTATCCCATGGCCCTTCGCTCTTACCTTCTGCCCGGGCTCGACTAAATTCACTCCCAGTGTCGCGGCTGAGCTCCCCGTGCGGGCACATCCAGTTGTGGCATCTCTCTTCCAGGTCCCCACCAGATGTCCCCAGTGCTGGGCTGTCTCTCCTGTGTGTGCCTGGAAGTCACACTGCACCACTTCTGTAGACAGACCTCTTCCTATGCGGCGGGACACCTCTGAAGCCGTGGAGCCCAGCCCCCCTTAGGGCATTCATGCACCAACAACACTGCCTTTATTGGGCCAGTGGCGGGAAGTACCTGGCTGCACTTCCAGATGATGTCAACAGCTCTGTCATTTAAAGTGTTGAGGTCTTCACTCCTCCAGTGGCTTGGCAATAAATAATTTCATCTGAGAAGTGCTTTGCCACCACGATCCTGGTTCCTGCTTCTTGTTCTTTGTTCCTGTCTCCATTTCCTATTGTGTGTTGCTCCTGTGTCTCCATGGCATGTTCCTGGTTTCCTGGAAGTCTGATTGTTCTGAGCCCTCATCTTCATGGTCAGTTCTCCCTTGCCTGCTTTAGCTTCTCATCTTGCATCTCTGGTTCTCTTCATGCTCTCCTCCCTGGATTGGACTTCTGGTTTGACCTTCGATTGGATCTAGACGCTGCTTGACTTCTGCCTTCCCTGCCCACCTGCTTGTACACCAACTCTGACTGATCTCTGCCTGCCCTGACCTTCTACTTGAACCTTGTTACTGTCTGGATTCTGCCTGTTTCTGACCTCTGCCAATTCCTGACTCTGTTGCCCGCCAAACCTGACTTGTTCTTCATCACTGGCCTACCACATCCTCTCTTCTTCATATCTACATCTCCACAGGGGCCTGCACCTAAGTTCAGCTGGCTACGGCACCCGATGGCTCAACCTAAGGGAAACGAGAGCTGGTATTGGTGAAGCTCCAGTTGGAACCCTGTGCCAGCCTGATGATGGTGGGGACCTGCATTTTTAATATAGACTTATAATATTCTGTGCCAGTCCAAGTCTACCAACGTGCACAGGCTGGCCAAACCTGCTTTCCTTACTTCCCCCAGAATCTTGCATCTTGGTTAGTTGGCAAGCTATTTTTTTCTCAAGGCTCCTGAAGACAGTTGTTTTCTCTAGTCTGTATGTATTCTTGTGTTATATACCCCTCTGCTGTTTTGATGCTTTGTTCTAATGTTTACTAACTCCTCAGCCCTCCTGCTGATGTCATCTGGGGCCAACCATAAGGATCATCCTGCCATGAGTGAGCGGAGACAACTGCCGGAGTAGAAACTCCATCTGACTTAGCTCCCTTCCTGCCCAAGGGCATCCATGTTCCTGAGCCAGCTGCTGTTGCTTCAGCATTTGCCTATAGCCCTGTCTACTCTCACTGATGTTATCTTGGGTTAAGCATTAGAAGAGCTTTGCCATAGCTGGCAGCTTGCCACTGGCGGGGTGAACCAAGGAAGCAGGGGTGGGGGTGGGGGTGTTTGTCACTTTGGAAGTGACTGGGAGTGTTATTCTATTTGGTCTCTTGTTGGGACCAAGTGGGTGGGTGGGGTAGCGGGAATCTTGCTCCTGCCCTTCTGTAAGCTAATAGTTGTATTAGTCGTGTTATATTGTATCTTTATTGAATTATAATGCTATAATTATGCTGTAAACCTCTTTCAGTCTTCTTTGAGAAAAAAACAGGGTATAAATTTGAAATGTAATGTAAAAAGTAATTAATGTTTACTAAATTTGTGTGTGCCAGCTCTAGTGCTTTACAGGTGAGGAAGCAGAACTCTCTATCTTGTTATATAATCAGTTATGTTCTTTCTATATTCTAAGTAATTAGACTTTCTGCCTACTTAGCAGTTCAGCCCACTTCAATCAGTGCAGGCTGCAGTTCTGCATTTTTTCTTTCAAGCTCAAACTGCTAGCATAAACTGGTCATTTAGTGGTCCAACATGGAGTGGTCAAGAATGATGGCATTCACTAACATGTTGCCTGCATATGGCAAGGGAGAAGAGACAATATTCTGCACCAGGAACTTCAATGTGTGGTTTAAGAACAAGTATAAGAAAAAGGAGCTTGGTCTCTTTGGGGTCTGGAGCTCAACATGAAGGGACGAGGGTCAAGTGATGGCCTACATCTTTTGGAGAGTGGGGCCATGGTCCTTGATGAAGATTTCAGAAGCTATATTGAAAGAGCTTCAGCTAGTAGAGGATAGCATATGAAAGCTGGTTGCATAAGGCTACCACCCCCAACAAAATACAGAAATGTTTGAAGCCTAAAAATGCTGAGAGTAGGTACTGTTACGTGAAGGGAGGCCTTGAGAGGCCTTCACAAACTGTTATGCGCATGCAGGCTTTGGCTAGATGTAGCAAGAGATGCTATGAGCAGCTGCTGCGCGAGAATAGGAGATGTGTGCCCTTGGACCTCGGTGAACCCAGAGAGGAGCTCCGGGGAAACACCGAGCTGGTGAGACAGATCCATGTCTGGGTCAAGACCAAGCCCAGGCTCCTGCCGACCTGCATACCTCAGTGAGACCAACCACCCTTGATTGGTCTCTGAGTGGTCCTCTGACTACTCCAAGCCCTTTCGGACCTGCCGCTGGGAACGGCAATGGCAGCAGGCCGGACAGGAGACAAGAGCGGATGAAGGCCCTGGAACATGAAGACTGAGACAGGAGACTTGGGACGTGAAGACTCAGATGAGAAGCTTGGGATGTGAAGACTCAGACGAGAAGCTTGAGCACGAAGACTCAGGATCAAGGTTCAGGAACAAAATCAAGTACTGGGTTGAGGCTGCAACGCAGCGCGCCCTACACAGCCCACCTGCACGGGCGGACCCAATGGGCTGGTCACGGACCACGCTTGAGAGCAAATTGGACGCCAGACGAATACGTGGTAATTGAAGTCGGAACATGGCGAAGATTCAGTAGAAGCCTGTACCAAGGTGCTCCCTACACAGCCGCCCATGGCTGGTCGCGGACCTTGCTGGAATGGCACAGGTTCAATCAGAGTATTAGGCAGCCACCAGAACATCCGAGGGCCGAGACGATTTCCAGGGTATGGGACCAAGACGAGACTTGGCTTCGAGCATAGGGTAGGGGGCCAAGAGGAGACTTGGCTTTAGGCATGAAACATGGGACCAAGACGAGACTTGGCTTCAAGTGAAGATGACCCTCCAGAGGCTAGCACGGCAAATGAGAAGGCAGGCCCATGCCATGAGGTGACGAGACACGACATGACATGCCAGAGAAGGTAGCAATGAGGCAGTGGCGTAGCTAGACAATTTGGCGCCCGGGGCAAGAGACTTCTTCGGCGCCCCCTCCCTCCATCAATGATTTGCATCTTGCGTAAAAATTGACGGTAACATTGATTCGCTCTGGTCCGCCTTCTAGTATGTGATGCCTGATTTAGGGAACCGATCCGCTCTCCTTTTTATATTCCTTTGTAAAACTGGCGGACCGGGTGCGATGGATCCCTGGTTTTGGGTCGGCTGAGGCTTAAGTAACAGAAAATCGATTTTTCTACCGACCACCCTGCAACCTGAAATAGGGTCAGGGCTGCTCCTACCCCTCGTTTTCCTAAGTTTCATGCTTGCTAAGTGGAACATGGATTGGGCGTGGGCTAGAGCACAGGCGCCCCTAAGTAAATTGAATTACCATTACCAGGGGCGGATTGAGGGAAAATAGTGGCCCAGGGGATTTTTCTCCATACTGGCCCATGGGTACCCAATTACATATACAATATAATTTACATATATAATTTACATATATATGTACACACCCCTATATTTCAGCATGGTCCTCCTGTATCAACACAGTACTATTTGCCACAACTCAAAGAATAACAACCCCACCTATGAAAAAGAATACCACAAATATTACACCAGAATCTAAAATATCAATACACCTCCTATCAGGAAAACAGAACAGGCCAAGCTACTACAGATCCCTACAGAGAAACCACTTGCTAAAAGAATGCTTCCTCTGAGTCTTTGCATGCAGAACACAAACTCTCACCAAAAACAGAATAAAGCCACATAAAGTATAAATAGAAATGTGCAGACAAAAACTAAACTGTAAAACATATCATGCCAGACTCTATACAGTGCAACAATGAAAAACAAAAATGTCACCATTCCTCATGAAACAATCAATAAAATCAAGATATATAAATCATGAATCATAATTATAAAATCATACTAATAAAATAATTTCAAAACAGCTAATGAATAGAATAAGATATTTCTTAAATTGCTCTCTGAGAGAGAGCAATTTGAGATTAGGAAAATTTATAACTCTCAAATTTAAATATCTTAATTTGTTTTCCATATTTTCCATCCTCCTTCTCAAAACTGTCTCCAATTGTATCATTACAGATTGTACCTTCTGAATTGAATTTACCTTTTCAGATATATCCCCTATCTGTTCTGTGTGTTCCTTCATCGTTGGTTCAATTTTTAATAACGTCTCTTGGGATTTATTCATTGTTGTTACTAATAGAGAAATTGATTTCTCCATAGTGGTTATTGCTAACCAAATCGATTCAAGCGTGATCTTATTAGGTTTATCTAACTTAGGTATACTTAGAGCAGCAATAGCCGAACCTACTCGACAGGTTTGGGAAATCTTCTGAATTTCCCCTGTCGAGTCTCCCTCTTCTTCCATTTTACCCGCAATTCCCCCAGATACTCCTACTGCTTCCCCAGACCCTGTATTTCCATCTACTGGGACTGGAAAAAGTACCTGGGGGCTTGTCGGTTGTGGAGGGGGAGGGATACCCGGTGCACCTGGGGACAGAGATATTTGTGTGTCCAAGTGAGTTGAGTCTGGTTCTATACCCAATCCCACAGCGGACGCTTCTCCCGGTGTAGAGGCCGCTATT
This sequence comes from Rhinatrema bivittatum, assembly GCF_901001135.1. Classification (NCBI taxonomy): domain Eukaryota; kingdom Metazoa; phylum Chordata; class Amphibia; order Gymnophiona; family Rhinatrematidae; genus Rhinatrema; species Rhinatrema bivittatum. Next base: position 694,401,604 of record NC_042615.1, read on the forward strand.
GGGGTAAGAAAGCCTTGTATCTTAAGCTGGTTAGGCGTATCTGGGGCCGCGGCAGAGGACTCTGGCCTCAGGCGTCCTTTCCGCTTAGTATGAGGCATCTAAGTATTATATATTATTTCTTACCTATTTCTCCTATCGAATTCTCATAGACTTTCTTATGGAGAGAAAGTTAACTCTTAACCAATCCCTATTTAGAGAAAGCAGACCATAAAAATTTCAAAACTCTTCAAAGTCCCACAAAGTCACCAAACAAAGTCGCAAACTAAGTCGCGCGCGCCCGGCTTAGGCGCTGCGCCGGCGGACGCGATGCGCCGCAATGTGGCTTCAAAATAAAGCCTTGGTGAAAAACGTCAACACGGGAGGGCGTGGCTTCCGATACGCCGTCGGGGCTAGGTTCATGAGTTCCTTACCCCCGGGTCAAGAAGCAGTCTTTTTCACCTCCTTAGGTAGGATTTCAAGTTCTTTCTCTCAAGAAGTCACAGTAGACGTCCGGTTTAAGAGTTCTCACCAGGCTGACGCACACGGGAGGGCGTGGCTTCCAATACGCCGTCGGGGCTAGGTTCACGAGTTCCTTACTCCCGGGTCAAGAAGCAGTCTTTTTCACCTCCTTAGGTAGGATTTCAAGTTCTTTCTCTCAAGAAGTCACAGTAGAAGTCCGGTTTAAGAGTTCTCACCAGGCTGACGCACACGGGAGGGCGTGGCTTCCGATACGCCGTCGGGGCTAGGTTCACGAGTTCCTTACCCCCGGGTCAAGAAACAGTCTTTTTCACCTCCTTAGGTAGGATTTCAAGTTCTTTCTCTCAAGAAGTCACAGTAGAAGTCCGGTTTAAGAGTTCTCACCAGGCTGACGCACACGGGAGGGCGTGGCTTCCGATACGCCGTCGGGGCTAGGTTCACGAGTTCCTTACCCCCGGGTCAAGAAGCAGTCTTTTTCACCTCCTTAGGTAGGATTTCAAATTCTTTCTCTCCAAAATTGAATCTTTTAAATCAGCTGAGCACACTATTCAAACTTTTTCCGATGCCAAAGAGATTTTCAACTTTTGAATTCAATACTTGAATCACTTAAACCAGCTAAGCACGCTGTTTTAGATTCTTTGCTTTTGTTCACAATATACTTAAGTCACTTGAGTCAGCTGAGCGCACTATTTAAATTGAAAAAGTTTGAATGATGCCTTTGGCTGACTGTAGTGACTTAAGTAAATTGCAAGTAAAAGCTAAAAAAGCTGGAAAAGTACATGGTGTTTAGATTTTGAAAAAGCTAAACATTCTCTTGATGCGCTCAGTTGATTTAAATAAAGTCTCTAATACTGAATAGTCAACTCACAGTGGGAGTACAAAGACAAAGATAGAGACATTTTGACAGCATGTGGTGAAAACGGAGCAAACAATTTACAGCAGAGCCTAGAGGAAGACTGGGACAGACAAGTGGTTGTGGGACACTTAAAGTGGTTTGAAAGATTTCCAGTTTGTGAGTAAATTCACATATACTATTAATATAAAGAATTTCAACATCATTGTATGTACAGCCAATTAAATTTGGTATACACAAACGGAGGTAATATGAATAATATATGTCATATCAGCATTGAGTGCTAAGCTAATTTTATGTCAACATGTGAAAAACATAATGAGTTTTACAACAAATCTATTAATAAAATAATAAAATAATATACAAAAAATATTTAATAAAATTTCAAATTGAGAGTGGGAGGGAGGTAAGTTTATGATTACAATCCAAAAACTGTAGCAAGGCCATGGAGGCATGCAACAGAATAAGTATGAAACTTACCTCATCTCACATTATTATTTTAAAAAAAACAAAAAAAACCCAACAAGCAAATAACGGAAGTAAATAAATAAAGAAATTATTATTGGAGGGTGGGGTATTTTGGGGGAGGAAGTCTGCCATCTCTTGGATTTGCTTCCATAGATTTCTTTACTATTATGTCATATATAATTGATAAGGTACACTACACTGAGGGTACTGTTAAACTCCTAGTTCTCTAGTTTTTTATATATATACTTCATGAATAAATTATATATTGTGGAAATTGAATGTTGAGATATTTTTGGGTTCTCTCATTGTGGATGTAAATATATAATTGATAGGCAGCTATGCGTGACACTAACATAGAGCCTTGGAAGATTTTACGACCTAGACCATCTAAAAACTTTTGGTCCTTTCCAGGGGGAGCTGAAGAATGAGGGCGCAATCTCTTGGCCTTCTTCTGCGCAGATTCCACTACCACTGATTGATGGACCAGATATGTTGCAACTGTCTTCCTGTTAACTGGTGGGCCAGTGCAAGGATGCTCCCATAGGCAATGTTGCAGATCCAAGAGCACTTCATGGACTGGAATTTTCTTGGGAGCATCCATAAATTGAAGGACTTCTAATGTCTTTTGATGGGTGCTAGGGATGTGAATCGTGTCCTCGATCGTCTTAACGATCGATTTCGGCTGGGAGGGGGAGGGAATCGTATTGTTGCCGTTTGGGGGGGTAAAATATCGTGAAAAATCGTTAAAAATCGTTAAAAAATCGAAAAATCAAAAAATCGAAAAACCGGCACATTAAAACCCCCTAAAACCCACCCCCGACCCTTTAAATTAAATCCCCCACCCCCAAATAACTTAAATAACCTGCGGGTCCAGCGGCGGTCCGGAACGGCAGCGGTCCGGAACGGGCTCCTGCTCCTGCATCTTGTCGTCTTCGGCCGGCGCCATTTTCCAAAATGGCGCCGAAAAATGGCGGCGGCCATAGACGAAAAAGATTGGACGGCAGGAGGTCCTTCCGGACCCCCGCTGGACTTTTGGCAAGTCTCGTGGGGGTCAGGAGGCCCCCCACAAGCTGGCCAAAAGTTCCTGGAGGTCCAGCGGGGGTCAGGGAGCGATTTCCCGCCGCGAATCGTTTTCGTACGGAAAATGGCGCCGGCAGGAGATCGACTGCAGGAGGTCGTTCAGCGAGGCGCCGGAACCCTCGCTGAACGACCTCCTGCAGTCGATCTCCTGCCGGCGCCATTTTCCGTACGAAAACGATTCGCGGCGGGAAATCGCTCCCTGACCCCCGCTGGACCTCCAGGAACTTTTGGCCAGCTTGTGGGGGGCCTCCTGACCCCCACGAGACTTGCCAAAAGTCCAGCGGGGGTCCGGAAGGACCTCCTGCCGTCCAATCTTTTTCGTCTATGGCCGCCGCCATTTTTCGGCGCCATTTTGGAAAATGGCGCCGGCCGAAGACGACAAGATGCAGGAGCAGGAGCCCGTTCCGGACCGCTGCCGTTCCGGACCGCCGCTGGACCCGCAGGTTATTTAAGTTATTTGGGGGGGGTTCGGGAGGGTGGGGGATTTAATTTAAAGGGTCGGGGGTGGGTTTTAGGGGGTTTTAGTGTGCCGGCTCACGATTCTAACGATTTATAACGATAAATCGTTAGAATCTGTATTGTATTGTGTTCCATAACGGTTTAAGACGATATTAAAATTATCGGACGATAATTTTAATCGTCCTAAAACGATTCACATCCCTAATGGGTGCCCTCTTCAGTGACCAGGGCAAAAGGGATGGTTTTGGACATTTCTTTTATGAAGTTAGCAAAGGAGAGGTCTTCTGGAGGCGACAGTCTCCTTTTTTCTGGAGAAGAAGGCTCTGAGAGCAGGTCCTCTGATGTGGAAGTGTCCGTGTCAACATCCTCCCATGGATTATAAGGGGTCTCTGGTTGAGATCCCAAGGGAGGGAGAATGTCTGTTACGCCAGGACGTGCAGGCATCGATGGAGGCCCTGATGGCCCCGATGGAGGATGAAATGGCATCGATGGAGGCTTCAACAGCATCGATGGGAACTGTGGGCATTTCGATCCTGAGAGTTCCGATGAACCTGGAACTGGTTCCATCATCGTTGGAAGCGGAACTGGAGTAGGACTAGAGCCCATGTCCTCGTCCTCCAAGGACCCCGGAATGGGTATCGGGGGCTGCAGAGATTCGGAAGGTCAACTCAGTACCGATAGTACAGGCTGGGTCGGAAGGGCACCGATGATGGTATCAAGGCAGTCCAGCAACGGTGCAAACATCGATGGCTCCGGTGTCGGTGCCAGCATGGGGACTGGCATTGATGGCGGTTCAGGGTCTGGAAGGCATAAAGGACTGCCTGGCGGACAAGAACGTTCAGCTCCTCCCTGGAAGCTGGTATAGGTAGCACAGCTACAGGGGGAGGCAGGCTAGGTGCTACTGGCACCTCCACAGGAATCTGTGGGGGCTCAGTACCCGGCACCAGTGTCGGTGGGGAACGCCTCGGGGTTTCGGGTGCAGAGGAGGATGCGGGTTCCTCTCCCCATGCCCTCTTCGCAGCCGGCTCAATGGCCATCGAAGCTGATGCGGTGTCAGTGCCGGCACCGGGTGTGGAATCGCATCGGTGCCGGTGACTATGCTTCCCTCAGTGCTCTGGTCTGGAGAAGGACCGGCACAGAGGAAAACATGTGACCCAGCATGGCCACAGAGATTATGGCATGCTGGGCATGCTCAGTGTGCCAGTCAAAGCTTCTAGAAACTTTGACAAAAGTGTTCCATGACAGGGTTCCATTTGATGACATCACCCATATGTGAGGACTACCATCCTGCTTGTCCTGGGAGAAAGGTAAGATCTCTCAAGCAGGTGATACCTGAGTGACACCTGACAGGATATCTCAGCTATATTGGAGAGTACTCAAGAGAAGACCTTATCTTGGACAATGTTACCAATCTTATTTGTATTAGATCTGTATAGATATTTAAGAACATAAGAACATAAGAAATTGCCATGCTGGGTCAGACCAAGGGTCCATCAAGCCCAGCATCCTGTTTCCAACAGAGGCCAAAAACCAGGCCACAAGAACCTGGCAATTACCCAAACACTAAGAAGAACCCATGCTACTGATGCAATTAATAACAGTGGCTATTCCCTAAGTATAATTGATTAATAGCCATTAATGGACTTCTCCTCCAAGAACTTATCCAAACCTTTTTTGAACCCAGCTACACTAACTGCACTAACTATCTTCTCTGGCAACAAATTCCAGAGCTTTATTGTGCATTGAGTGAAAAAGAATTTTCTCCGATTAGTCTTAAATGTGTTACTTGCTAACTTCATGGAATGCCCCCTAGTCCTTCTATTATTCGAAAGTGTAAATAACCGAGTCACATCTACTTGTTCAAGACCTCTCATGATCTTAAAGACCTCTATCATATCCCCCCTCAGCCGTCTCTTTTCCAAGCTGAACAACCCTAACCTCTTCAGCCTTTCCTCATAGGGGAGCTGTTCCATCCCCTTTATCATTTTGGTTGCCCTTCTCTGTACCTTCTCCATCGCAACTATATCTTTTTTGAGATGCGGCGACCAGAATTGTATACAGTATTCAAGGTGCGGTCTCACCATGGAGCGATACAGAGGCATTATGACATTTTCAGTTCTATTAACCATTCCCTTCCTAATAATTCCTAACATTCTATTTGCTTTTTTGACTGCTGCAGCACACTGAGCCGACGATTTTAAAGTATTATCCACTATGATGCCTAGATCTTTTTCCTGGGTGGTAGCTCCTAACATGGAACCTAACATCATGTAACTGCAGCAAGGGTTATTTTTCCCTATGTGCATCACCTTGCACTTGTCCACATTAAATTTCATCTGCCATTTGGATGCCCAATCTTCCAGTCTTGCAAGGTCCTCCTGTAATGTATCACAGTCTGCCTGTGATTTAACTACTCTGAATAATTTTGTATCATCCGCAAATTTGATAACCTCACTCTTCGTATTCCTTTCCAGATCATTTATATATATATTGATGCTCCCATTAGTCTTTCAAAACAATGTCCAGCCCATAAGATCTTTTCCAGACTTACTCAGAGTATGAGAATTATTTTGGGTGTTGCAACAGCATATTAGCTCTATTGGGATGGATTTCTTTTTAAAGTTTCCATGTAAATGGATCATGAAACATTATGGAAATCATTTTATAGTTTCTGAAGTTGTTACTTTAAATATTTCCTTAAGGAGAAGCCTGCTCAGGGCCACCTTGCTCCCATTAGTGATGTCTATCTGAATCAGGACTTCTTTCCATAAGTGTATGATGGTGGAATAGATTATTTCAGTTCACAATGCTATTTAATTTCCTAATATAACAATATATTTCTGAATTATTCTCTTTTCTATTCTCTTTCCTTGCTATAGACTTGAAGGGACATGGAATGGGATTTTTGTTTTCCCTAGTGGTTTTTTTTTCTCTCCCCTTTCCAAGCCTCATATAATTTTGGAAACACTTTATGCTATTTACCTTCTAGTTATAACTTAAGAAATTTAACTTAAAATGTGTGTTTAATAAAAAGAAGGAAATGCAGCACAAATACTTTGCAATAAAAATTTATATCACTCAATATGCAATCCCCCTCACTTTTTAATGAAAATCATAACATTTTAATATTAAGTACAAACAATACATTATTATAAGTTTTTATGTGCCTAAAAATTAAGAAAGTTACTTCAGTATGTTAAGTTCTTGAAAACCATGAGAATGGTATGGTCCCAGGTGACCACTGGGCCTCATCCTCCCTGGCTAGCCATGAAGTTAATAAGCATAGGGGGTAGATGAGATGATGTTTAAAAAGCAAATATTGTGATGCTTTCTACTTAACTATTTTTCTTTTTGCTATAAGATGAACTATGTTAGTGTTATTAGCTGGCAAAATTATATTTTGTTTTACTGAGTATCAGAGCATGTGATGTCTTGCTTTTTTTTTTTAAAACAAAAAAAAAGATTCAAAGATAAAGAGCAAACACATCACTTATGCTTGGCAGACTCAAAATTCTGAAATGGAATACCCAGTCAGGGCAAAATCCAGCATACTTGGCCAGTGGCCTCTGAATTCAGAATGTCTGCATGCGTATCACACATCACTTGTATATTCAGGGCATGGAAGTGCTTATGGGTGAGGTAGGCCTTGACCCCTTTTTGAAGTGGTGTTAATGTAACGTGTCTGCAGTCAATAGCACCCATCATCTTTGGTAGGTTAGAGCTGTCAAAGAACACATGCTCAAGGGCTTCCCATTGTGTCCTCTGCTGAGTGTATTGGGCATGCCCAGTGGCAATTTGCCGGCAGGTCATCAACCCGAAATCTTGTTGAACTTGCTGCCTTTTCCCCATTGGGAAAAAGAAGAAAGTGGAGGTTGCCACGGACTCTGACCTGGCACCTTTTGTATTTATTTTGAAAATTATTATTGGATATACCTCTCTCAATTATCTTTTCATGGCCTGTCCTATCTGGCTAAAATGTTTTGAGGATGAAGCCTGTTTTATGTTTCCAACTATACCCAGTGGATTGAAAGTCCCAAAGGCAAGAAAACAAAAAGTGCAGGCTACTTGTGTCTCAGGAAACCCCAGTAAGATAGGCCCAGAATGAACTTTGTGCTGCCTAAGATGCCAACTGGGGGCTCAAGGTTAGACATCCCTCTCTGCCACCCTTCCTTTTCTCACTTCTCTCTCATTCTCTCCACCGTTATGCTCCATACCACTTATTTCCCTTTCTTTCTCTCTCCTCAGCTTGCAAACTTCTCAAAGATGCAAGTACCTACATAAAATCCATTTCTTTACATTATCTTTCCAGCAAACAGCCAGCTAGGAAAGGATTTCTTTTGTAAGATTAGCAGCCTCTGCTGCCAATTACGAGTTGCAGATGGTTCAGCTAGGTCAGCCTTCCTCCACAGGATGGCAACAGCGCTACTGTGCTGACAGCTTAATTTCATCACTTGAAGTGAAGTCAAAATGGCATTAAAAAACAAGTACTAAATAGCAACTGCTTTAGTACACAGTAGCACATGGGAAGGAAAGTTTTCCTATGTGCATGAAACCTTATTTGCATAGATGTTAGTTCAGAGATGAGCATTATATTTTGGTGCATTCAAGTGAACACAATATGGTTCTCTTCTAAGTGCTCTAACACAGGTCATTGGAAGTAACACACACTTTAAAAGTATGTTATATATGCGCTCACTTTATGTTAAGTTTAGCACATGTCATGGAACCGCTAAAACCTCTCAAAGGGACCTAACAGTTTTGTTCAATAATTCTTTGGAGATAGAAGTGGTTCCGGGAAGACTGGAGCTAGGTGGATGCAGTTCCTCTTCATACATGTGGGAATAGGGAGGAGGCTGGTAACTACAAGTGAATTAGCTAACTTGGTAGAATGAAAGCTGTTGAAATAACTACTGTAAAGGAAATGAGTAGCTTGAATTCAATAGATTAAAGAATTGGAAGCATCATGCTTTTAATAGAAGGCAGTTATACAAAATAAATCTGAAGAATTTCTTTGACTGGGTAACCCAGAACATGAGGGATCTATATCCCTATAAGAAAAGCAGGTGCAATCCAGCTCAGGTTACATAACCATGAAACCCACTGACACAGGGAGATGAAGTCACTGGACATACCCGGCATTTCTCTTACAGATTTAAAAAAACAAAACAAAATGGGAATGCAGAATGTGGAAGAAAAGGTCACCAGAGAGAACAGGGACTGAAGGCATTTACAACTTCTGATGAGAGTGACTTAGCCAGTGGTTCAGGACCAGCAAGATTGAAGGAAAAAGAAACCCAGCCAGAAGGTAGATAGGCCAACCCAAGAATCAGCAAGAAGATAGGGCCTGGTGGTAATAGTAGGACGTGCTCAGTGAAAACTAGGTTTTTTTTTTCTATTTTACGTATGTGCAGCTTATTATTCCCATGATCAGACTAGAGATGGCAGGTCCTGCACATGAATAAAAGATGTTCTAGGAAAGTATAGTGCAAAATTTCCTTCCCCAGATATGGGGGCTAGAACCAAGACTGTACCATTCTGCACTGTAAGCCTGGACATGGTGTATGGATTTCAGCAAATCCTTTGACACCGTTTTGTTTAGGAGGCTTATTAACCAGTTCAGCAAGTTATGGGTGTTCATAAGGAGTTAAACTGGGTTAGAAACTGAACACATGATATGCAACAAAGAGTGATGGCAAATGGGGTTTACTCCAAGTAAATGAGGATTATGAGTGAAAAGCCATAGTCATCAGTCCTGTGCCCACTTCTAGACAATATTTTAATAAGTGATATTGCAGCGCATCAAAGAAGTATGGGGGTGTGTGTGTGTGTGTGTGTTCTGAATTAGGTCCATATCTCTATGGAGAACGACAGGGATACTATAGTCAGGCTGCAACTTCAGGGTATGTTTGGATTCTTGCAGCGACTTCCATGTGAGCAGTCCATGGATTGGGGGATAAGAAAGGAAGTGACGGTGGGGGGGGGGGAGGGTCAGGTGGCAGGTATTAATGTGGACAGCACAAATGAAGGTGGAGAAATGATGTGGTACACACAGTGAGTAAACCACAATATATTAAAGTGTAGCGCCAAGATACATGCGGATCCTTAAACTTCAAAAGATGAATTAATCAATGACAGGTGCCAAGTGACATCAGTCTTTAATGAGTAGATGTACGAGGATGAAATACAAGTAGGTCCACCGAAACGGACCGTCTTTCACCGCGGGTCCCAGTATTAACCCTTCAAATTCTTTATTTCATGTTTATGAGACTTTGGGGACTAACAGTGGTCTTTCAAGCCATCTGGACTTCTTCACATGCAACCTGGAGATGCCAAGCTATATTATTTCTTATGTCACATGTTTAAATTACTAGTTTTGGGCTTCTGTCCCTCCTGACACAGCCAGAGTGGCGAAACATGGTGTCAGGGGACCGACTGCCGGCGCGCGATCTCAAGCACAAAGGCAAATGGGCCGCTGTTCCTGGAGCCTCTGGCCCCGCCCCCACCCCGGACTGCCCATGCCTACCCCTCCTCCACCCCTTTTTGCAAGCCCCGGGACTTACATGCGTCCCGGGGCTTTACGCACGTCGCCGGGCCTTTTTAAAATAGGCCTAGTGCGTGTAACCTTTTTAAAATCTGGCCCTAAGTGGATAGCTAAGCTCTGGAATTCAATGCCAAAGGATGTGGTTATGTTAATTGGTATAACTGGGTTAAAAAAGGTGTGGATAAGTTCTAGAGGAAAAATCCATAAACTGCTATTAATCAATAAGCAATAGTAGCTTGAGATTTATTTAATGTTTGGATACTTCCCAGGTACTTGTTACTTGGATTGGCCTCTGTTGGAAACAGGATACTGAGCTTGATGGACCATTGGTCTGACCCAGTATGGCATATCTTATGTGCTTATGTTCTTATCCCACTGAATATGCCCAATTAAACTTATTTGGCTAAACTGTAAACATATCAAAAAAACAAGAGAACATAAGTGTTGTGCTCACCTATTTATCTATCTATCCTTGTACACTGTATCATGAATGAATCTTTTATTTCAAAATATATGTATAAAATTTCAGCTATATCAAACTTTTCTTCTGTTTAGATTGACAAACCTGTACCTCACTCGTACTATTAAATATCCCTTGCTTACACTATCCCACCCCACTGAATATATTGATTTATTCAAAATCAAACTACACCTCTTATTCATACAATCCCGCCCCAGTAAAAATGTACTCATCTATTGAAAACCCACTTTAAACACTTATCAAAGACTTATCTAATACCCTTAACTTTGTTATTACAGAATACCTTCTTATTTTAAAAGACATCTTTTGTTATACAGTTCCCAATGATGAAAATATTAAGATGGTGTTCCAGAGAATGCCAATGAGCCGTTTAACTGTTCTCAATGAAAAAGGTTCTAAAGGAGAACATTCAGCGCAACTATTACAAAAGTAAAACCATTTTCAGTCAACCATAAAAACTTCTTCAGAGGAAGTGTTTTTAAAGGAGAACATTGAACACAAAAGGTATAAAAGTAAAATCATTTTTAATGCAACTTAAAAAAACAGTGGATGCACATCTGTGTAGTCAGCAATAGAAGATTTTACAATAACTCTGAACAAGAGTGGAAATGGTGGTTTAAAAATCTTCTTTGGTGGACATATGTGTCTAAGTCTGGTTGAAGTGCTCCTGATGCAGGCGGGACTCCGCCGAAACGCCATGGTGTCGGGCTTTTGAAATAATACCTGGACACATTCACCATTTGGGAATCGAACTGGTTCTTTGGAATACTGTGGACTTTTGGAAATAAAACCTGGACACATTCACTTTTTGGGAATCTAGCTGGTTCTCTGGAATACTGTTTGGATATTTCCACCATTGGGAATTGTTTTTTGAGAAAAAAGAGTGTTTTTGAAATAAAATTGGTTCATTTTCATTATCTGGAATAGAACTGGATCTCTGGAACACCATCTTAATATTTTCATCATTGGGAACTGTATAACAAAAGATGTCTTTTAAAATAAGAAGGTATTCTGTAATAACAACTGTTTTTTGCAAGATTTTTATGTTAAAATAACAAAAAGTTAAAAACATTGACAAAAAGTTAGGAGTATTTGATAAGTCTTTGATAAGTCTTTAAAGTGGGTTTTCAATAGATGAGTACATTTTTACTGGGGCGGGATTGTATGAATAAGAGGTGTAGTTTGATTTTGAATAAATCAATATATTCAGTGGGGTGGGATAGTGTAAGCAAGGGATATTTAATAGTACGAGTGAGGTACAGGTTTGTCAATCTAAACAGAAGAAAAGTTTGATATAGCTGAAATTGTATACATATATTTTGAAATAAAAGATTCATTCATGATACAGTGTACAAGGATAGATAGATAAATAGGTGAGCAGAACACTTATGTTTTCTTGTTTTTTTGATAAGTAAATATTATTGGACATTGGTATTGGTATTTTGTGGATAAACTGTAAACATAACCAGATATTCTTTTCAATATTACCATGCTTCCTAGCAACAGTAGACACACTGGTTCTGGATTGCAGTAGGATACTACCGCAATCCAGATGAAGAAATATAAAAAATTAAGGTATGGGGGGAAAGGGCTTGGGAGGCCTGGAAATGTGAAGCAAACATTAAAAAAAATAGGAAGTGGGAGCAAGTGAAACAAACATATTAGTGCCAGATGATTTATGAGAAAGATCTTCAATAGAAACAACCATAATTCTTGAGTATGAAAATCCTGATGGTATGCTCCTCATCCTAGATTGGATTTTGGATTTAATTACTTGCCTTTCCAAATCTGAGCTCAAGGGAAATTACAAATTCAGGTATAGTTGGTAGTTGATGCTAAGAACTCTGAAAGGAGAGACCTGAGGTTAGATTGGAGCAGTTCATCCACCAACGAAGAAGCCATAAGTTGCTCTGCAATGGATATCGGAAAGGACAATGGCCGAACTTTCTGGTTCCACTGAGACTTCCAACATCTATTAAACTATTCCCATAAGATGTACAAATCATTTTACATGAATCTAAGCTGCCATGTGTCCTATCAACTTGAGCATCAATAGAGTAGATTATATTTTTTAGGGAATGAGTTGAACTTTGCAAATTAAAGTTTGTGCCTTGTTGTCCAGAAGAAAGTTTTTTTCCATGATATGTCATGCTCCCTCTCTTGCCTTATTCAAATCCAGTCTAAAAAACCTACCATTTTGAGGCTGCTTTTAAATCTTGACCCTTGATTATCCCTTTTGCAGCCTTATTGATTTTAACCTCTCTCTTAATAAAAAGTCTCTTTTGCCCTATATGTGTGTCTTGATTAGATTATAGGCTCTACAGAGAAGGGACTGTCTCTCATGTCTTTTTGGACAGTGCTGCATGAATCAAGTAGTGCTATAGACGTGATTAGCAGTAGTAGAAGGCCTCTATAAATGAAATGAAGGAGTCAGATTGGATTTTGAGTAATTAAGAAGCCCAAGATCTTTAGTGCTTGAATAGTCATCTGAAAAGAGTATTGTGCTAATTTCAGGGATGAAGCTTTTATCAGTCAGTCACCTAGATATGGAAAAAGCAATATTTGTTTACACAGATATACTGTGAGTTCTGCTAGGCATTTTGTGAAAACCCTGGGAGCTGCCATGAGACTGAATGGAAGTGCCTGGTACTGGAAATGTTGCTGTCCCGGTGAAAACAGGAGGAATTTTCTGCACATGGGGTGGATCAATATACTCATATAAGTATCCTTAGATCCAATGAATATAACCATTGTCCTGATTAATTAGAGAGCAGAGATCCAGAGTGAACCGATCCCCTTGACTTTTTTTTGGATGAGTAAGTACTTTGAGTACAATTTGTGCTTTCTTTCCTGAAGTGGAACATTCTTCAAGACATTTGCTGCTATAAGATAAGAGTGCTTTGAAGGACCTTTTTGCTTGAGGAATTCAGGTTTACATTCTGAAAATGACAGGTAGGTGGAAGACTGAAAAAATGCAGTCAATGTCCATGACATATTATTTTCAGTACCCATTGAGTGCTAAAAAAAACATAGAAAGAAAAATCTATATTCTTCTTACTGGAAGTGTTTGTGACAACTGGACAGAAGTGCAGATTATGATCTTTGGGAGCAGTCAAAAACCCACCTGGCCTTTGGGCTATGCAGATAATTGCGTTTTTATTAGGTTGTGTACATCCCTGCTTAGATCTTTGTGGCTACAACTGCTGGCACCCTCAATAATACTAAGGATAGTACCTCCTTTAATAGTAGAACTGCTTTTTGGAACCTGCACTTTGAGGCTTAATTGCTCAGCTGCTGCTGAAAGATGTTGGAGTGATGCAGTGATGAGATCCATCGTCTTTCACTTTATCATTAAATAAGTTGTCTCTCATACATGGCACATTTGCTTGGTCTGGTGCACATTTTCTCCATCTGCCTGCCAGCTGAAGTGTCAAATCCATCATATGCTGAGCATATCAGGTACTTTCCACATTCTTCTGCTCGTTGGAGCTGTGAAAGAAACTGGAGCTTAGTTTCCATATATGAACTCAGAACATGTACTGTACCATATAGAGCTGATGTGCAGCTACATGTGAGTTAAGCTGCACAGCCTGAAACACCTTTCCCACAAAGTCCAGGCTTTGAGATCCTTTCCTGGTGGCACCAAGGACTGTTCTTTGGTACACTTGGCCTTCTTCAAAGCTGATTCTACCACAACTAATTGGTGGAGGAGCTGAACTTTAGCAAAATCCAGAGGCTGAGAGACATGAGACTGGAGACATGATAATTGGCATTCTTCACATTTTCATTTGAAGATCTTGTAACAATCTATATACTGGCTCTGTTCCTATCTCTAAGAAATTTATACATTTTAGCAACCCAAAGCCCTATTTTCCATTTCTTTGTGAAGGATATAGAAAAACTCCTTTGCTAACTTTGAACAAATCTCTGGTAAAACTGATCTTCCAGAGGTGATGTACTACTTGACAATGGAAGAGACAGATCTGATGGTAAGCCTGCCAGGGCTGCCTCTTTTCCAGAACTTAAAGACAAATTCCACAACTTCCCTGAACCAGACAAAGAACCTTGTTCTGGTGAAGGAGTCCAATTTTCTAGTCTTGACTGCACTTTCTCTTGTGGGGGATTATTTTGAAGCATTACCGATGGACAATTTTCCATTCCCCACTAGAGTGGCTCAGAGACAGAAATTGTATGGGGTCCAATTCCCTTTGCACTGGGGTTAACTGAGTATTGTGGAATTGCCAGAACTGCTTAATAGAGGCTGCACTTGAGGATGAGAAGGAATTGGCATTGAGGATAATTAAATACTTCAAGAATTTGTTTGAAATCTTCATTAGATTCCTGGATTAATCTGGGAGCTGGAATTCTTAATATACTAGCAGGTACTGAAGCTGATAGAATAGCCAAATCTTCTATGCATCAATTTTGATGATGTGTAGCTCTGCTCCAACAAATCTTGGAACTGATGGGGATCAGGCAGCTAGGCATTTGGTACCATGGTGTGCTGGTGCCATTTTTCTTTCCGTGCCATTGACTTTAATCGTCACTGGATGCTTGGTGTATCAACATTGGATTTGTCAATAGGCAGCAGGCTGGCTAAGATTTGCCATCTTCCAGCTCTGTTGAATCTCATCTAGCAAAGAATAGCCCTCTGCTACCCTGTAATAGACCCTTACAGAAAATGGGTAGGGGGTGAAAACACCAAAAGTGCTTAAGGGCAGCAAAATCCTAAATCTGTCCCTGGATGTGGTTCTCTCTTGTAAAAAGAGGCATGCATTCATGACTGCATCTATACTGGCATCTGCAACAAGCACATACTGCTATGCCTTTCTGCACATCTTTGACAGTGGAAGTATCTCTTAGGGATGTGAATCGTTTTTTGACGATTTAAAATATCGTCCGATATATTTTAAATCGTCAAAAATCGTTAGAGCCGCGATACAATAACAATTCCCCCGATTTATCGTCAAAAAATCATAAATCGGGGGAAGGGGGAGGGGAAGGGGGAGGGCGGGAAAACCGGCACACTAAAACAACCCTAAAACCCACCCGACCCTTTAAAATAAATCCCTCACCCTCCCGAACCCCCCCGAAATGCCTTAAATTACCTGGGGTCCAGAGGAAGGGTCCCGGTGTGATCTTTTACTCTCGGACCTCCGTGCGTTGTAGAAATGGCGCCGGCGCTATCTTTGACCTGTCATATGACAGGGCAAAGGTAACGCCGGCGCCATTTTGTTTTTTTGTCCCCCGACGGCAGGAGCGTAGGAGATCGTTCCCGGACCCCCGCTGGACCCCCAGGGACTTTTGGCCAGCTTGGGGGGGGCCTCCTGACCCCCACAAGACTTGCCAAAAGTCCAGCGGGGGTCCGGAACGATCTCCTACCGCGAATCGTTTTTCCGTACGGAAAATGGCGCCGGCCATACGCCGTATGGCCGGCGCCATACCTGTTGACAGGTCAAAGGTAGCGCTGGCGCCATTTCTACAACGCACGGAGGTCCGAGAGTAAAAGATCACACCGGGACCCTTCCTCTGGACCCCAGGTAATTTAAGGCATTTTGGGGGGGGGGGGTTCGGGAGGGTGGGGGATTTATTTTAAAGGGTCGGGGTGGGTTTTAGGGATGTTTTAGGTTGCCGGTTTTCGATTTACACGATATTTAAAAAACCCAAACTGCGACAATCCGATTCCCTCCCCCTCCCAGCCGAAATCGATCGTTAAGACGATCGATCACACGATTCACATCTCTAATCTCTGTATACCCTGTGGCTTTTATGCCTCTTTAGGGTATGAAGACTCACTGCTGGTGGATGATCTTATTAGCTTTTAATGCAGAGTTCCATAACCTTCCCTTGAAGGGGGAGAAAATCTGCCAGATGCATTTTTCTGTTCCTCCTTGCTCTAGGAGGCATTCTTGCATGCAGTTTGGAACATCATGCATCTTAACCAAATAGTGGTCACAAACCTTGTGGAGGCCCAAACAGCCCAATTTTAAATGGCCCACTCGTGTAAAAACAGGGTTTGTGTTTGAGTGGGTCTTGTGAGCACCGCGCGCATTTTAAAAGGGGCCCAGCCACGAGCATAACCCCTGTTACATGCACAAGAGCCAGGCTTCGGCAAAGGGGCGGCCAGTACAGTGGCCATTTGCTGCTGTGCTGGCATGCACAGCTTGCTACTGCTCCTTTGGAGGAGCAAAAGGTAAATTTAAAAAAATAGGGGTAGTTAGAATAGGGATAGGGGCGGGTAGGAGAGGGGAAGGGGAAGGGATGTTAGGGTAGGGGGTAGGGAACTGGGGAAGGCCGATGATGCATCGGCACGTGATTTTTGCTTAACTGTGTCCCCCTCTTGCATGAGTCACCCCTGATTTTACAACATGCGTGCATTGGCATGTTATAAAATCGCGCGTCCATGTGCGCACACCAGGTAGTGCACGCACATGGACGCATGTATTTTTTTAAAAAATCTTCCCCATAATGAACATTTTCCTGGTGGACTGTTTTTCCACCATAGTTGGAAAGAATACCTCCACCAAACTGAAGTCAGTTTTATAAGCTTTACAGAACTGCATGACCAAACCTTCTGTCTTAGCATAAAGTATTTTTTAGGCAGTATTGAGCAGTAAAAATAAGGATGGAAGACCAAGTAGCAGCTTTGCAGATATCTTCTATGGAAGTAAACCAAAGATGTTCCAAGACAGCTGCTTTAGCCCTTATTAGATGAATTTTTACTTTACTTTGAAGATGTAGCCCTGATTGCATTATTTATTACTACAATCGGATATCCAAGTAGAAAGCATCCTCTTTGCAACAAACGTCTTGCTTAGCTGGATTGAAAGAAATGAAAAGTTAAGGTCTTTCTGTAGGATTTTGTTCTTTCCAAATAGAATAGTAAAGCTCGTCTGCAATCCTGCGTATAAAGAGCCTACTTGCCTTTAGGGGCATGGGGTCTTGGAAAGAATGTTGGCAATATAATTTACTGATTTACAGTGCCTTTTAAAAGTCTTCATGCCCTTGCACATTTCTCACATTCTGCTTTCTAAAAAATACAAATAAAAATGCATTAAACTATGATTTGGTTTCACTAATCTACACAACATACTTTACACTTTCATCATGAAAGAACAATTATAGAGATATTCCAAAAGTAATTAAGAATACAAATCAGAAATATCTTAACTGTATAAATCTTCACATCCCTTGACCCAATACTAGCTGAAAGCCTCTTTTGCACAATAACAGCCAGTAGCATTTAGGATAACTGTCGACCATCTTTACCCAGTGGGATGGTACAGTGTTTGGCCATTCTTTTTGGCAGAAGAACTGAAGCTTTTTCAAGTTGGCTGGGGGTCATCTGCAGACTGCAGTCTTCAAGCCTTGCCACAAATTTTCTATTTGATTCAGGTCTAGGCTTTGACTGGGCCACTCGAGGACATTTATCTCCTTCTCGCTGAGCCATGCCATTGTTGCTTTTGCTTTGTGCTTAGGATCATTGTTCTGTTGAAAGACGAATTTTCTCCCCAGTCCCAGGCGAATGGCAGACAAGTCTCCCTGTCCCTGCTACGGCAAAGCATCCTCACAACGTAATACTGTCACCACCATGCTTTACTGTAGGGATGATGTTAGCAGGCTGATGTGCTGTGGGTTTCATGCCACACATTTATTTAGTTACAGTCATTTATAGACTGCTCGTAAACGGATGAATTTTAAAAGCCCAACGCGCGTAAAAGCTGGGAGATATGCACATATAAATCGGCCCAGTGTGAGCCATGCGGATTTTAAGAGGTACACAGGTACGCTATTATCTCCTGGTATGTGAGTAAACGTTTTTTCATAAAATTGGGGGGGGGGGGGGGGGCAGGGGCATTCCAGGAACTATGAATTAACCAGAGCTTATTTATGCATACCGGTGCGCGCCAGGGTCCCTATCTGCATAACTTTACTTCTGCTGTGGCCGGCGTGTAAGTTATAAAACAAACAAAAATTGGCTAGTGGGCAAGGTTTTAAGGGTCGGGGCTAATAGGGTAAAAGGGAGGCAAGTTAGCTAGGGGGTTTAGGAAGTCCTCTCCTTTACTGGGGTGAACTGAGAACAAACTGGTGAAACAGGTAATTGTGTTGTAAGACTGTGTGATATGTACTCACAAATAGCCGATTTTATACCGTGTCATAAAATCGCTGTGTTCACATGTGCAAGCCGACAAACATGCATACATGTACTCCCACAGCCAGGTCTTAAAATTCACCTTAGACAGAATCTCCTGCTGAGCGGGGTACAATATATCATAATACATAAAATTACAAGCACTAAAACACATACTCATGCATGCAGTTCAAGCTGGAGCTCATTGCAAAGGGATGGATCTGCTATGGAGAACGCTCTCCTCCTTGTAGTTTGAAGATGATATTCTTTGAAAGATGGAACAATAAGTAGGTGTTTGCCCAGAAACATAAAGAACAGCTAGGCTCGTAAGCCACTATTCTGCCTGTGATGAAAGAGGGACTTAAGTCACATACAGGCTTATGTACATATCACTTAACATCGTGACCAAAAGGGTCCACTTTGATCTCATCAGACCACAAAACCTTCTCTCACATATGTGAAGTGTTCTATAAATGTTTCTTTACAAACACTATGGGGCACATAATATAATTTTCTTTAGCAGTATCTTCTTGCTTGCCACACTTCCATACAGGCCTTTTTTGCAGCATTGATCTTGAAATTGTTGAACTGTCAACATTTTTCCCAGCCTCAGGCAGAGACCGCTGTAGTTCTTTTAAAGTAATCCCATGGCTACTGACCTTGGAGGGAAGGCCTGATCACGGCAATGTTTTGGTGGTGCCAAACTATTTTCACTTTACAATCATGGAACTGACAGTGCCCAAAGGGATATTCAAACATATTGAAATTTTCTTAGAGCCTTTCTCCAATCTGTTACTTTGACTAATGTTATCCTGGAGTTTTTGGCAGCTCCTTGTTCAGCATGTTTTGTAGGGATGTGAATCGTTTTAGGACGATTAAAATTATCGTCCGATAATTTTACTATCGTCTTAAACCGTTATGGAACACAATACAATAGAGATTCTAACGATTTATCGTTATAAATCGTTAGAATCGTGAGCCGGCACACTAAAACCCACCCCCGACCCTTTAAATTAAATCCCCCACCCTCCCGAACCCCCCCCAAATGAGTTAAATAACCTGCGGGTCCAGCGGCGGTCCGGAACGGCAGCGGTCCGGAACGGGCTCCTGCTCCTGAATCTTGTTGTCTTCAGCCGGCGCCATTTTCCAAAATGGCGCCGAAAAATGGCGGCGGCCATAGACGAACACGATTGTACGGCAGGAGGTCCTTCCGGACCCCCGCTGGACTTTTGGCAAGTCTCGTGGGGGTCAGGAGGCCCCCCACAAGCTGGCCAAAAGTTCCTGGAGGTCCAGCGGGGGTCAAGGAGCGATTTCCCGCCGCGAATCGTTTTCGTACGGAAAATGGCGCCGGCAGGAGATCGACTGCAGGAGGTCGTTCAGCGAGGGTTCCGGCGCCTCGCTGAACAACCTCCTGCAGTCGATCTCCTGCCGGCGCCATTTTCCGTACGAAAACGATTCGCGGTGGGAAATCGCTCCCTGACCCCCGCTGGACCTCCAGGAACTTTTGGCCAGCTTGTGGGGGGCCTCCTGACCCCCACGAGACTTGCCAAAAGTCCAGCGGGGGTCTGGAAGGACCTCCTGCCGTCCAATCGTGTTCGTCTATGGCCGCCGCCATTTTTCGGCGCCATTTTGGAAAATGGCGCCGGCTGAAGACAACAAGATTCAGGAGCAGGAGCCCGTTCCGGACCGCTGCCGTTCCGGACCGCCGCTGGACCCGCAGGTTAACTCATTTGGGGGGGGTTCGGGAGGGTGGGGGATTTAATTTAAAGGGTCGGGGGTGGGTTTTAGGGGGTTTTAATGTGCCGGTTTTGCGATTTTTAGATTTTTCACGATTTTTCACGATATTTTACCCCCCCAAACGGCAACAATACGATTCCCTCCCCCTCCCAGCCGAAATCGATCGTTAAGACGATCGAGGACACGATTCACATCCCTAATGTTTTGTCCTGTGCTTTAAATTTACTTCATACAAGTGAAACAGCTTGATTCATTATCTAGGGTATTGGAATCAACTCAACTACTGTGACTGGACACAGGTGGACTCTGACTTATTATGGGTTTTGATAAGGCAGTTTTTGAACTGGATTTAATTTGGGTTTGCCGTTACAAAGGATGTGAAGATTTATGCAATCAAGCCATTTTGATTTTTATTCTTATTTATTTTTGGAATGTTTCTATAATAGTCTACACTTTCATTGTGAAAAAACTATGTTATGTAATCAGTGAAACAAACTCCTACTTTAATGCATTTTGATTTGTGTTTTTAGACAGCAGCTTGTGAAACATGCACAAGGGTGTGAAGACTTAAATAAAGCACTGTAAGTGACACTGACACCACTTTTGGTAGAAACTTAGGAAGAGTTTTTAAAACTGCTTTTGTGAAAAAAATGAGTATAAAGAGTATGATGCCTCCTTGAACTGGTGTGAGGGGGCCATAAGAGCAGCCATGTAGTTGCCCAACAGCGTGATCAAAAGCAAAACTAATACTAGCATGATGTCTGGTGGGGGAAGCCTTAAGAACTCCTGGAGAGGGGGGGGGGGGAGGGGGCAGTTTATGAAGCTGGGTAGCCTGGTGGGGGATAAAGAGACAAGGTGCACATCTGTCTGTCTCCTTGCTTCAGAGAACCACAAGCTCCATCCCACTGGCCCTGTGGGGGGTGGGGGGCTGGGAGACTTGAGGGCCATAGCAGCTTTAATGGGGCAGCAATAAACAGAAGCACATCCAGGGATAGACAGAAGGGGTGTAACATTTTCTCCACAGCGCCATCTGTCCAAACCATTGATGAATCCTAGAATATGATGAGTAACTGCATGGGCACTCCACAGAGTCTATCCAGCAGGTGGCATACTGCTCCATACCTAGCAGACAGGTCGGTCTGGCAGGCTGTGTTATAATGACCCAGGTTTCTCTGGAAGGCCACAAATTCCAGCATGACAGGGGGGTCTGTCTAGCAGGCCAGCATTAGGGTATGATAGCTGAAACTGCTCCTTAGCCAATTGACTTCTGTTTTGTTCTACAATCATTGATTCTGAAAGGTTTAGATTATTACAATTCATCGTATCTAGATTTGCCAGCTTACTCTATCAGAACGATGCAACTAGTTCACAACTCAGCAGCAAGAATACTATCTTGTACTAGAATGCACAAACCTATTACTCCTGTATTGTGCTCACTTCACTGGTTGCCAATACAATATGTATTCAATATAAGGTCACAATTCTTATTCACAAGTTATTAAATAATTGTGTTCTGATTGGGCTTCTTTTTTCAGTCTTGTGGTTATATAGATTCCCAAGAGTTCTTCATTCATCTAATCAAATGCTTCTTGAAATTCCTACTGCAAAGCTGGCAAATCTATCAATAGCTGGTTTGCACATATAGAATTCACTCCCTAAATCTTTGCATTCTATGGGCCAGATTTTATAACATGCGTGCGGGCGTAGATTTGTTTGCTCAATCCGGCACGAACAAATCTACGCCTGATTTTATAACATGCGTGCGCAGTGGCGCACGTTATAAAATCCAGGGTCGGCGCGCGCAAGGGGGTGCACAATTGTGCAACTTGCACGTGCCGAGCCAAGCAGCCTTCCCCTCCCTTCCCCTATCTAACCCGCCCCCCAGCCCTAACTAAACCTCCCCCGACCTTTGTTGAAGAAGTTACGCCTGCCTCGGTCCCGCCCCCGGGCCAGCGCCCCACTCTCGGAACGCCCATTTTTTCAAGCCCCGAGACTTACACGCATCCTGGGGCTTGTGCACGCCACCGAGCCTAGGCAAGATAGGCTTGGTGCGCGCAGGGAGAGGCGGGGGTAGGTTTTCGGGGGTTGCGTGCGTATCTTATGTGCACAACCCTTTGAAAATCTACCCCTAGAGGTTGCCCAAAAGCTTTAAAGACTCATTTATTTATCAGGTCTTTGAACCACTGCAATGACTTGATCGGGATGCTTATTTATAACTATGGTCAGCACAGTTGTATGCTTTTTTTCTTTGTATTTTCTATTGAAGGTTTTGGAATTATGTATGTAAATGCTTATAATCCACTTTGAATATAAAAAGATGAATTTTAAAAGCCAGATGCATAGTGAAATTAGGGGATGCACGAATACATCAGACTCATGGGTGACGAGCGGATTTCGAAAGCCACCCCGATATGTACCTAAACGTTAATGCGCACACATATCGGAGCTTCTCAAAAGGGGGGCTGGGCATGGCAGTATATACGTGTTTTGGGACTCTACCCATAACCAGAAATTTGCACAAAGATACTTAGGTGATCTGGTGTGCGCCAAGGCTCTCTGCCATGTAACTTCACTTCCTCTACAGATGGCGTGTAAGTGCCATTTTGGAGGAGTTTAAAGGGTCTGGGGTAACTGGGGGATGTACAGGCTATCAAAGCAGGGGGGGGGGGCAGCATTGGAGGACTTAACTGAGCAAACTGGGAATGAGCTGGTAAAACTGGCAAATGCATCGGCACGCGTCCGTTTTAAAATCCCCCCACTTACACAGTACACGCAGGAGCGTGCACAGGCATGTGTCCACTTAAAATTGAGTGCACACGTGCATGCGGCCAGACTATTTTATAACATGCATGCATACACATGCATATGTTATAAAACAGCCTGACAAATGTGCACCCATGCACCAGCTTAAAAGTTACCATCAATGCTATCGCACAAGATGTTTGAACTCTTTTTGTGTTTTGACCACATGGTTATGATGTGTTATTCTGGTTCAATATAAAAAGTATATTGGAAAAGTTACCATCAAAGTGTGTAAGTGCAGGACATAAATCTTTTTACACAGATAAATATGCATAACTGTACTATTTGAGCACATGCTGAATTCACCAAACCTGGGATGCATAGGGAATTTTAGATTAGGGTACTCACTATTCAGATGTATGTAACTGTTTAAGGTGACTTTGAATAAAGCTGCAGCCAAATATGGTTTCCACCATGCCTGCCTCCTGCCTGCTTACTTGTTGCTTCGCACTTGCTTTTATGGAGATTGGGTAGGGACGGCATGAGTGGGATGGGGATGTGTGAGGTTGGAGGAATCCCACTGCAGCAGGTCCTTCCTACACCAAGTCAGTTTGGTGAGACTAGGGCTTGCACTTCTCTTACTCCTTGAACAAAAGTAACTGCTACCAAAAATAACACTACCCAAAAAAAGAACATTAGATCTGAAGTTACTAATGGTTTAGAATGGAGTGTTCATGTGTTGAAGAAGAACTACATTGAGATCCCAAGAAACAAGAGGATAATTTATTAGAGGCTTTGGATGGGTGAGGCCTTTCACAAATCTGGCAGCTGTAGATTGATGGGAAACAGGAGCACCATCCCACTGATTGCGGTACAATGCTATTGCATGGACGTGAATTCAGAGTTAGTTTTCAACCTAGAGTTAGAAAGAGTTAATAGTTACTGAAGTAACAGAGACAGGACATTAAAAAAAGAGTCACACTAAAACACACCAGGGTGTAAATATTTTCCATTTAAAGAAACATTACATTCAGTAATAGGGAAAATACCTACAGTACCTAAATGTAATCCCCTTTGAAGCATCATGAATAAAACATTATTACATTATAATTAGAATATTTCCTTGAAGCTAGAACTACTCTTTTTATCTCCACAGGCAATTACATGGATGACACTAGCTGACTTTCAACATGCAAGCAGGCAAAGTTAAAAGACTGAAGATTAAGAGATTACTATTTTTCAACGTGATGAGAGACGGAAATATCCTCAAGCTTCGTGGTTGTTGAACAGTTAGGCATTATATTTATTTATTAACGCACATTTGATCTTCTGTCTTTTTCAAGCTAATTTCAAGGCAGATTGCAATCAGATTTAGGTTAAACTCCCATTATAACAGTATTACTATTCATAATCAACAGCGAAATATGGAAGGGCATGTAAAGATCTGATTAGGGGTGAAAGGGGGATTAAGTTGGTCATTTAGAGTAGCAAGAGTGCTAGCGATATGAGAATGTTAGATGGAATAGGGTAAATGAGATACAATAGTGCAGTTGTATTTGGAGAGCAGGAACCTAGCGCAATGGAAGAGAGTCTCAAAGTTTGGCGGTGATGATCAAATGATCATTCTGTTAGTTAAGGACTAAAGGGAGTTTTCTTACTGACTTTGTCATGGTTTTGTCACACTTTGGAATTTGGTTGAAGGCCTGACTGAATAACCAGGCCTTGGCTCTTTTTCTGAAGATAAGATGGGAAGAGCCTTGGCTTATGAATAAGTGTATCTTGTTCCAGAATTCAGGGGTGAAACAACTGAATGTGCAAAGTTTAGTTCAGATTAATCTGGCAGAAGCCAGTGGGGGGAAAGCATAGAAGAGGCATTTGAGAGGAACAACATTCTCTTGCAGGGGTGGAGTACAGACACTTGGAGAGGTAATGAGGGACATTATTTATGCACCTGAAGACAAAGCAGATAATTTTGAATTGAATATTGTTTATAACTGGGAGCCAGTGTAACTGACTTAAGCTAGGCCTTAAATTGTCAGATGGCTCCTAGCAAAATTTTAGCAGCTGTATTTTGTTGAAATTGGAGGCAATTGAGAATGTGTTGTGAGATTCCATGGAGGAGAGAATTACAATAGTCAGTTTGGCTGGTGGTTAATGCATCTATCACAGTGGCCAGGTTATGTACATCAAAAAAGTTGCAGGTTTCCATCGTAAGCCTGAGGTTGAATTGGACTCCTAGATTTCACAATTAATCTTTTGATTGTAAGGGTCTACCTGCCTCAGAGGGCAGGGACAGTAATAGGTGACCTTATTTGCTTAGCCAGATTAATTCCAATGTGCAGGGGTTGAATTTGAGTTTGTGAAGCCATTAGGTTACTGCTATAATACAGCAATTATGATTTGCAATGGATGAGATTTAGTCTGATCCTACTTTGACGCAGAGTTGGATGTAATCTGAGAAAATAAAGAATGTTGAAAGACTGGATGAGGTCATACAATGGTCAAGTGGAAATGTTGAAAAGGCTCAGGGATAGCACTGAACCCTGAAGAACTCCACAGGTGAAGTCTTTAGGTGATGATGAGTTGTTGGCTTATGATAATCATAGACCAAGTACTGCTATCCAGGAAAGATTCAAACCATTTAAAAACTGTGTCTTCGATGCTGATGTCATTTAAGTGTTGTTTCAGGAATTGGTGATCAACAGCATCAAAGGTGGTGGAAAAAAGCCATGTAAAAATAAGTCAAATGATTTTAATAGCCCCTTTCTCTTCTTAATATTTGGATCCTGTAGGATATATCAGTGAAATTGGGAGAAAACATATAAAGTAGTCTCAGATTTCACACAATTGAGAAAGCATCCCCTGTTACTCTGTCCTTTGCTAGGCTCCTAGAGTAGTACATGTGAACCTTGTTATTGAACCATTTGCAAAGAAGTCTATTTGCAGCATGCCCGAAAGTTAGAAGAATTACTGCAGTATTTGATTATGTAGCAACCACTCATGCCATTTAAGTTTGCAGCTTAATTTGACTGGTATTTGCTTCTGAGCTCCACAAGGGTAGTTAGCTAGGAGAAACATCCCCTGAGAAATTGCCAATTTCCAAATTGTGGCTGATTCCAGATAAAGTTTGTAAAATCTGTTCCTCCTTGTTGATACAGAACATTGCCACATGGCAGCCCATTTGGATCAACACCAGCTTGTTCTTCAACCACAGACTGAACACTTTTACAGTATTGTGGTTTATATAAAGCATTTTTCTTCTCATGGCCAGGTTCCTTGATATGAGAGGTTTCTCAGATGACCCCAACCTTGATCAGAAGAATTCTGAGTGTTTCTGAAATTGTGATTGGTGAAAAAAATTGATTTGAGTGGTTCAACCACCATATCAGAGATTACATGAGAGCATTGTATAGCTTTATTTATTTATTTAACACTTTTTTATACCGACCTTCATAGTAATAACCATATCGGATCGGTTTACATAGAACAAGGGTATAACTGAAGCAATAAATAAAAGTAATTAACAATAGAGGTGAATAAGGCAAAGTAACATTTAACAAGGAGTAAAAACTTGGAAGCTTAAATAGCTGGAAGAAAGGTAAGGCAGGAGGTAATTATGACATAAAACAATAATTTTTTTTTTACTTTGTTTGATAATGGTTAAAGATGCTGGTTCCATTAAAACCTCAGATGCCATTGAGCCTGAGCCATATGAAAATGTGCAAAGGGAATGGCATGGACTACTGCTGCTATGTGACTTCTAGTTGCTAGTAGCATCTTTCACTTTGATATGCATGAGCTACCTCAAATGACATGCTGAGCTTGATCTTGCTCATTGTTTATATCAGTTGATTCCTGATTTTCCAGGCAGATAGCTCCTTTACCTGCACGCTGTAGGCAGGGGCTTCTTTCTAGAGACCTAGGCTGTGCACCTCTGGAAAGACAGATGAAACTTGAGAAACAGGCTCAAACCCTTCTGCAAGAGCATCCATCTCTGACCTTGCTAAATTCCTCACTATGTGTCCTAACTACTTCTGAACTGGACATAGTCACTTCTGTTTAAGATGGGCCTAGTTATCACCACTGCCTCTAAACGTGATGCCATTTCACACTGCAGAGTTCCCTAATTTCCATTGTTCTGGCAACCTCTATCAGGACATTATAACAGCACACTCAAAGGAACACCATTTTTTACAGCTGTTTTGGTCAGCAAATCATGACTATATGCGATTCTCTGTATACTACAGTTGTGTGTGATGTTACAAGTTTTAATTTGTATAAATACTGTTAACACTTCTGTATACTTGCTTCTGTACTTTGTAGCAGTTATTGATTAGTGGCATCTTAGATCAGCTATCCCACATGGTTAGATTTACCATGGTACAGCTACAAAGTATATATATTCCATAGTGGTATGTGTGCGACCTATTGTTTCTAATGCTCTCAAAGGAAATATTAGAATAATTTTGTGTTAGGATTAAGCAGTTTGTATTTGTTCACTTTTGTACATGCAAATAGACTTGAATAAAGAATTGTAGTAAATTACCATATTGTAACTAGATTTTGTTTAATTCCAAAGGTGCTTTTTCCCCACTCCCTTTGGAGCGTGTTTTCTCTCTCTCTCTCTCTATATATATATGCTTTGTAGCTGTACCATGGTAAATCTAACCATGTGGGATAGCTGATCTAAGATGCTACTAATCAATAACTATATATATATATATATATATATATATATACACATACACACACACACACACATACACTTAATTTTATAGTACTGTTCTATCCTTCATAAACACAATACAATATTGATAAAGATTCTCATTGATTCAATGTCACAGTATCACAAATTTGGAATTGTAGAATGACCAGTGAATACAATATCATATCAATATTATAAAACTGTGACAAAATTATAGTTTATCAGATTTAAATGGCCCAAAAATAATTGGGTACAAAGTTTAATACATATACATACAACTAGGAAATAGGGTATCTGATTATAGACAATGTCATATAATCCTTGAATATGATGTCAACCTCCGACAAGGCCCTTGTTTCTCCAATAACTGCTTCCTTGGGGAAATCCTTAACAAAAATGACACAGATCTACTCTTCTTTTGAAAGGAACCATATTGTTCAGTGTGAACAAGAATACTAACTCGGTGTAGACTATATACACTGAATGGTGTCCAATACTAGTAGACGCTAAAAAATTCTCTCTGCATGTAAAAAAAAAAAAAAAGAACTTTCCAATGCACATTAACTGTTTCACACTGTAGTTGCAGTCTTATTATTCCAAGGCAATTTCAAAACTGTATGAGTGCTGGGCTCAGAAAAAGAATTTCTTTTGTAACATCAAGATGTGGAATATTATATTGAACACTGCAATCCAGTGGTTGACTTGCGGGCTGTAAGAGTAACAAAAACTGCTTGCTGGACTTTTAACTTTAGAGATGCCTTCCTCCCATTTAGTATCACTAACACAGGAATCAAAGTGAGGCACACACCCACACAAAGTCTTTTGTAATATGGTCAGCAGTTATAATTAAGATTCTATTTTTTTTTTTTGTTTTACCACTCTCTTGGGGATAAGTATGTTAAGTTTATGAAAGTTCTCATCCCTAAGGATAAACTGAGGAGCTGCTGTGCTAACAGAAATAAACTCATGGATCACATGATAGATCAAGCCTAACTACAGTAGACAGTAACAGAGTAAGTGGTAACAAGACCTAAATGGTCCATTCAGTCTGTCCAGCAAGATGTTTAGAGTTGTAACTGCTGCTCTGTGTAGGTTACCCACATACAGAAATGTTATTCCAAAAGTTACCACAGGCTACTCAGTTTCTTCATTGCCATCCTCTCTAGCCTTTAAGGATCCTGTGTGCTTATCCTATGCCCTTTTGAATTTCATTACTGTTGTCAGCTTCATCTCCTCTTTCAACGGCATTCCATGTATCCACCACTCATTCTGTGAAAAGATATTTCCTAATACTGTTCCAGAGTCTACCCCCTTGGAGTTTCATATCATGGGCTCTAGTTCTACAGCATCCTCTCTGGATGAACTGGAAAAGGTTCAATTCTTGTACATTAATACCTTTTTCATAATTGAAAGTCTGTATTGTATCTCCCCCCCCCCCTACTCCCCCCATGTCTTCTTTCCTCCAGCATATATTTAGGTCCTTCATTTCATAAGCCTTTTGGTGCAGACCCCACATTCTTTTGGTTAGAAGCATAGGGTGACTGCTGGTTTGTGGTGCACCAGAAAATTTACTACTACAAACAAGAATTTTGAGATGCTCCAACAGAAATACAACAGACCTTCTCTCAGGCTTGCTGGCAGGAAGGTACAGGGAAAGGGGAATTAAAGGTATTAGGAGAGTATGTCAGGCCCCAAGAGCTGGGAGGGGGGGGGGGGCACTACTGTGCTTCATTGGGGGGGCTGGGTGACACTGCTGCAGGCCACCGCTATAGTGGCATAAGTGCTCCTTTGCCCCTACTTGGCCATTGACTTAGGTCATTCTCTCCAAGAACCCAGTCCCTACTGCCAGTCATGTCACCCTCCCTCCCGCCATCCCAGGAGCAGGCGTGAGGGGAGTAAGGGAATACTAGGCAAAAAGGCAGTCACAGCACACAATGTGTTTATCAATCACTATCCATTCTTAATAAGGTGGCTGTCTTTTTAAATTTCCAAATATTCTTTATCTGACTTTGGTCTGGCTGCATCAGGTAGTAGTAGAAGAGGAAACAACTGATGCCAACCCAGGGATGGATTAGTGTGAGAACAGGCAAGGCCTGAGAGGGAGGTAGAGACAGCAGCAATTCAATGCAGAGCTGTGGTAGCAGCCGCAGGACTGAGATGTCACGGCCAGGGCCAGAAAGAAAAAAGTCAAGAGGGAGTATGGGGAGTCACAATGCCAGATAAAGGGAAAGCTGTTGTAGGAGCTGCAACTTGCAATGAGATGAGGAGCCCCCCCTGAATTAGGAGGGAAGGCAAATAAACAATAATAGGAAGATTAGCAGAACACTGGGAATGTTATTTGTTGTAGCTTGAGCACAGTTTCTCCCCCACTCACGTCTTCTTTGCCTGCGATTGGGGTAGTGCAGTGGGGAATAATCATGCTGCAGGGAGAAGCCGAAGCAGTAAAATGGCTGCCCAAGGATTGCCATAATAGACTGGCAAACTGCCCAGACCATGGCAATGGCATCTCACATTGGAGAGGCATGGTACACTATTTGTGGTAGTTAGTAGTACCTGTGCACCACTGCACATGCTGGCTGCTATGCCCTTGATTTTGGTTACCTCTCTGTACTGCTTTCATCTCTCCATCCTTTTTGAAATACAGTCACCGGAACTATAGAGGGCCAATATTACCTCCTTTTTTCCTAGTGATTAATTAAGCCTTGCTCTATGGAGCCCGGTATGCCTCAGGCCCAACTCACCACTTTGTCACAATGCTTTGCTACGTTCAGATCACATACGATCACATCTAGGTTTTACACCCTGCCAGTGCACATCAGTCTCGGGGTGGGGATGGGGGGGGGGGGGGGGGGAGAAGACACAAAAAACATGTAAATTGCTTTGGATTACCGCACCCTGAATGCATTACTATGCACTTCTTGACATTAAATCCTAGTTGCCAACCTTCAACCACTCCTTGAGCTCTCTTAGATCTTCTCATTCTCTCTATTCCTTCAGGGTGTTCATTCTATTACAGATCTTCATATTATCCGCAACACATTTTTTTTTATCCCCTCCACAATATCCCTCAGACAACAGTTAAGCAGAGGGATATGCTTATAAAGAAAAGGTCTACTTTTATTCATAAAAGCCACAAAGATAAGTACTTAACAATAGCTTTGCCTAAAGGACAACCTAGCAATGACCGGAATGGAATGAAAAAAGTAGGCATGAGATATTATAAGAAACAAGAATGACAGTAGATAGGGAAGGTTATTTTCAAACAGTATCCACAGCCTTTAGCCCATGCAAGCTTGTTATTTATCAAGTTTTATATACCGTCATTCGGTTTCACCATCACAACAGTTTACAAGTTTTGATGGGTAAGATGTTACGAGATAAGGATGGGGATTAACATCGTATTCATATTGGTTAACACGTTTTCTATGGATAAAGTATTAGAAGGTTATTAGATGCACTGACATACATAGAGCGTTCATTTATACATACAGCGTTCATTTAAAGCATTATTAAGATTGAGGGGGATATTCTTAACGTAGCAAGGGGAACATGGTGGGGTTCAGAATGAAGGTTAATAGGGCAGGGGTGAGGAGGTTTCAGTCCAGAATTGTGTTATATTTTGGGGAGGGTGTGTATGAGTCATTGGGTGTTTTGGTAGGCTTTGGTGAACATCCAGGTTTCAAGGTCCTTTTTGAAGGTTTTTAGGTTTGGTTGAGTTCTTAGTTCTATTGGGAGGGTGTTCCAGAATTTGGGGCTGCCGAGGGATATGGCTCTTTCACGGGTTGATGTTAGTTGTTTGGAGTGCATAGGTGGTATTTTCAGAAGGCCTTTGTTGGTTGAGCGGCGGTTTCATTGAGGTGTGTGTATTTTTATTGTTTTACTTAACCAGTTTGTTCTTTGTATATTATTTTGTGCAGTAGTGTCAGTATTTTGTAATCTATTCGATGTTTTATTGGGAGCCAATGTAGAGCTATGAGAATTGGCGTAATATGTTTGTTCTTTTTTGTTCCTGTGAGGATTCTGGCGGCAGTGTTTTGCAAGATTTGTAGTGGGAGGATGGCGGAGAGTGGTAATCCAAATAATAGGGAATTGCAATAATCCAGGTTGGAAAAGATGAGTAGTTGAAGGACTGTGCTGAAGTCATCTGGAGTAAGGAATGGGTTTAATCGTCTTAGTGTGAGTAGTTTGTAGTATCCTTCCTTAATTGTATTCGTGATGTGGTTCTTAAAGGATAATTCCCTGTTGATGATGACTCCTAAGTTACGAGCATGTGAGACTGGGGAGAGTGCTGTCTTTTGGTTCTCTATTTTGAGCGGTGGTGGGGGTGATGGTGTGTTTTTCCTATCCAGGAGAATTATTTCTGTCTTTTCGATATTTATTATGAGTTTCATGTTGGTTAATAGTTTTATTTTGGAGAGATATGAGGCTGTTTTTTGTAGGTTTCTTCCAGAGTAGTTTGGATTGGGATTAATATTTGGATGTCGTCCACATCTAGGAAGTGGGTAAGCCCTAGGTCAGATAGAAAGTGACAAGAGACCTTAGGCTGAAATTTCAAAGCAGATTTATCAGTATAAATTCACTTTGAAAATTCACTGCTCTGCACTGACATACAAGTAGAGTCAGGAACAGGTGTAACTTTGCCCATGTATATTTACACACATACATTCAGAGGCCATTTAAGTACATATGTCCTTTTCAAAATTACTTGTTTAAAAAAAAAAGTCAATATAAAGTACTTTGTGAAGCAATTATATTCTCATTATAGCTATCATAATACATTTTTTTTTTAAGTGTACCCTTTGCCGTTGTAGCTCTCTGCTACAACGGCAAAGGAGAAGAAAAAGGGTTCGCACTCAAAACGCGGGGAGTAGCTGGCTTGTTACGGCGGTTACTACCCCAAACCAAATGTGCCTGATACTTCACTTTCCATGCATATCCAGCATGGTTCGCTGCTGCATCGGCATGGGAGAAAGACTGATACATCACACATTTCCAGCATAGCTCTCTGCTTCAACGGCAGGGGGAAAAAAAAACAAAAAAAAAAAACAAAAACTGATGCTTCACGCATATCCTGCATAGCTTCAACGACAGGGGTGAAGAAAAAAAAAAAGGATTCGCAATCACAAAGCGAGGAGTAGCTGGCTTGTTACGGCGGTTACTACCCCAACCAAATGTGCCTGATACTTCACTTTCAAGGCATATCCAGCATGGCTCTCTGCTTCTACAGCAGGGGAGAAGAAAAAAAAACCAACAAGAGCTGTACAACATAGTCTAGGTAAAACAAATAAGCATGGGTGTAGCTTGCTTATCGCAGCGGTTACTGCCCCTACTACCCCTAACTAATCAAGCTAGATATTTCACTTGCATGCAGCTCCATCACTGCTCTCTACATTAATGGTGGGGGTGGAAGGGGAATAGAACAAGGAGCTAAGAGTAACAGATAAGAATGAGAGAAAAAATGTGTGAGGCTTGCTGGGCAGACTGGATGGGCCATTCGGTCTTCTTCTGCCGTCATTTCTATGTTTCTATGTTTCTATATACACATTCCTGCTTTTAGAGGCCCAACACAAAAACAATTCTTCAAATATAGGCTATGCAATTGAGACCTTCATTCCAGAAGGAGATGCAAATCTTCTCTAGGTAAACATTCTGATCCTGTAGAACATTTCATTCAGAGGACCTGAACCTGAGTTTGGAGAACTTAGTTTGGTACCCTAGTGCAAGGGTTTTCAACCCAGTCTTTAGGACACACCTAGTCACAGTCAGGTTTACAAGATACTCACAATGAATATGCATGAAACAGATTTGCATGCACTGCCACCATTGTATGCAAACCTCATACATATTCACTGTGGATATTCTGAAAACCTGACTGGCTAGGTATGTCTCAAGTATTTGGATCACTACAGCAGGAGTTCCCACCACCAGTCTTACTTCAAACTATATTCAATGTGTATTCTGTGCAGAAGAAAAGTAGGCATGTACTTCTAGGGTTGCCAGCTGGTTCCAGATTTTTATGACAGATTGAATCAAGTTCTAGTTTTACCCTGTTGCATGCAGGGACTTTTAGTTCTGATTTCCCTATTACATGCCCTATGAAAAGCAAGACTATAAGCCCCTGCAAGCAGTAGGGCAAAACCAGGACTAAATTAGCCTGTCCTAAAAATGTGGGTAGTTAGTAACTATCTACTTCTCACACTTAGGGTGAGCATTAATGTTATGCAACATAGGGAGATCCACAATGTAACTGTCCTACATTACCTGAACTGCCTTTGAAAAGCAGAGCTGCTTACCTGTAACAGGTGTTCTCTGAGAACAGCAGGATGTTAGTCCTCACACATGGGTGACGTCATCAGATGGAGCCTGATGCGGAACTTGTGTCAAGTTTCTAGAAACTTTGACTAGGTACACTGAGCATGCCCAGTCTGCCCTAACTCATATGTCCATGAAGGGTCCCTCAGTCTTGTAACACAGAATTACAATAAAATAAAATAAATAGGAGAAACCCCAACTCCACAGAGTGGCAGGTGGGTTTCGTGATGACTAACATCCTGCTGTTCTCAGAGAACACCTGTTATAGGTAAGCAACTCTGCTTTCTCAGAGGACAAGCAGGATGGTATACCTCACACAAGGGTGAATCCCTAGCTACAAGCTGCTTCCTAACACAAAAGGGGACCAACAGACACCTAACCAGATGCCAGCGGACACATCATCATCAATGCTTTAGGTAACAGCCTGAACCCAAGCAATGGACTCTAGGTAAGTAGAGTTGGATTCTACACCTCAAACAGGTTCCAGAGGACAGACTGACAGAACCTACTGTCGTGTCAGCCATCCCTATCCAGCCAGACGTGGAATGTGAATGTGTGGCGAGATCTCCATGTCGCAGGCTTGTAGATCTCCTTCACGGGAACTGCTTGCAAGTGGGACACTGACACTGTCATGGCTCTGACAGAATAAGCCTTGACATGACCCCCCAAGATGCAGTCCTGCCTGGGCATAACAGAAGTAGATGCAATCAGCTAGCCAACTGGATATTGTCTGTTTGGCAATGACAACACCCAACCTAGTCCTATCAAAAGAAATGCAAAAGTTGGGTGGACTGTCTATGGGCTTCTGTCTGCTCCAGGGAGAAGTTGCAGTCCAAACTGTGTAGTGCTCCAGACTTTCAATGCGTGGATGAGACTATGAATCCCTCTTCCCTGCACCAGTTTTGTAAGGAACTGGGGAAACTTTTGGGGAAGAGAGAGACTTTTCCGAAAGGATGGGCTCCACCTTAACCAGAGTGGAACCAAGCTGCTGACACTAACTTTCAAAAAAGGAGATAGAGCAGCTTTTAAATTAGAAAAAGGGGGAAAGCCGACAGTCACTCAGCAGTGAATGGTTCAGAGCAATGTATCCTTGAAGGATACTAATGAAACAGGAGAGTTAGGACACCCCAACAGAGATGTTCCAATAAAAGCAAACACAGTCCATGTGCCGATATGTAAAAAAATCACCGAACCTAATAATTTCCAAATTATGCCTAACAACTGAAAAGCAGGTTGTTAATACATACAAAAAACACTCTTTGAAATGACTGTATGCCAATCCCAGAAGTCTAAGAAGTAAGATGGGAGAGTTAGAGTGTACAGCAGTAAATGAGATTGACATAATTGGCATCAGAAACTTGGTGGAAGGAGGATAACCAATGGGACAGTGCTCTATCAGGGTACAAATTATATCGCAATGATAGGGAGGTTCAACTTGGTGGGGGGTGTGGCACTTTATGTGCAGGATGGTATAGAGTCCAACAGGATAAAGATCATACAAGAGACTAAATGCTCAGTTTAATCTATATGGATAGAAATCCCATGTGTGTTGGGTAAAAGTATAGTGATAGGAGTATATTACCGTCCACCTGGACAAAATGGTCAGACAGATGATGAAATGCTAAAAGAAATCAGGGAAGCTAGCCAATTTGGCAGTACAATAATAATGGGAGATTTCAATTACCCAGTTCAATCGGTGCAAGAAAGTATATATTCCCATTGAAGATTCAAAGTTATTTATTCAATATCAAAGGATCACAGTTCATTTATGAAAATCAGGCAACTCCATTTAAATACAATCGAGAAGGATTTAAAGTCCCCCGACACGGTCCGTGTTTCGCGGGAGCTGCATCGGGAGGGACCACAGCAATTTATAATCTACAATAAAATAACATTTATAAACAATAGGACATACAAGGCTGCAATTCTCAAGTGAAACGAAAAATATAGAGACTTCACAACATACCTTTGAATGTTATTTTAAGATTCACCCTAGGAGCGCAAGCGTCCTTTGACAGTGACAGCCATTTAAAGACAAAAAAGGCGCGAAGGAACAACCCTCGCGAGATGCTGTGACGGGCCTACTGACACATATGTTGATTAATTAATAGAACAAGTGCCATTCTATCTCTTTATTAAGACCATTAGGAGATACTGTATTCAAAGTGAAAATCCAACGTTGCTCTTTTCGACCGAGGATCCCAGCATAGTCTCCCCCTCGTTGAGGGCTAGAGACCACCTCCAATACTAGAAAAGAAAGGGCACCAATCGGATGACTGGCCTGGAGCCAATGGGAAACTAAAGGCTCATCGACTCTGGAAGACCTAATGTTGCTACAGTGTTCTATAATTCTAGTCTTAATCATGCGGGAAGTTTTACCCACGTATAATAGCGGGCAGGGACATTTCACTACATACACTACCCCCCTGGTGGTACAGTCTGTGTTGGAAAATAATTTAAATACCCGACCTGTCTGGGGATGTGTAAATTCTGTACATACTTCTGTGTGTTGACGGAAGGAAGGCAAAACGATTACCAGCATGGTTAAAAGGTGAGATGAAAGAGGCTATTTTAGCCAAAAAACATCCTTCAAAAATTGGAAGAAGGATCCATCTGAAGAAAATAGGATAAAACATAAGCATTGTCAAGTTAAGTGTAAAACATTGATAAGACAGGCGAAGAGAATTTGAAATGAAGTTGGCCATAGAGGCAAAACCTCATAAAAACGTTTTAAAATATTTCCGAAGCAAGAAACCTGTGAGGGAGTCGGTTGGACCATTAGATGATCGAGGGGTTAAAGGGGCTCTTAGGGAAGATAAGGCCATTGCAGAAAGACTAAATTAATTCTTTCCTTCTGTGTTTACTAATGAGGATGTTGGGGAGATACCAGTTCCAGAGATGGTTTTCAAGGGTGATGAGTCAGACGAACTGAATCAAATCACTGAACTGGGAAGATGTAGCAGGCCATACTGACAAACTAAAGAGTAGCAGATCACCTGGACCAGATGGTATGCATCCTAGGGTACTAAAGGAACTCAAAAATGACATTTCTGATCTATTAGTTAAAATTTGTAACCTATCATTAAAATCATCCATTGTACCTGAAGACTGGAGGGGTGGCCAATGTAACTCTGGTAACTATAGACCAGTGAGCCTGACTTCAGTGTCAGGAGAAATAGTGGAAACTATTCTAAAGATCAAAATCGTAGAGCATATAGAAAGACATGGTTTAATGGATCACAGTCAACATGGATTTACCCAAGGGAAGTCTTGCCTAACAAATCTGCTTCATTTTTTTAAGGGGTTGTTAAACATGTGAATAAAGGTGAACCGGTAGATGTAATGTATTTGGATTTTCAGAAGGCTTCTAAGAAAACAAAAAAGTCAGATGTCCTTTCGTGAATTACAAACTGGTTAAAAGACAAGATTGGTTAAAAGACAAGAAACAGAGAGTAGGATTATATGGTCAATTTTCTCAGTGGAAAAGGGTAAACAGTGGAGTGCCTCAGGGATCTGTACTTGGACTGGTGCTTACAATGAGTGAGGTTATCAAATTTGCGGACGATACAAAATTATTCAGAGTAGTTAAATCACAAGCAGATTGCGATACATTACAGGAGGACCTTGCAAGACTGGAAGATTGGGCATCCAAATAGCAGATGAAATTTAATGTGGACAAGTGCAAGGTGTTGCACATAGGGAAAAATAACCCTTGCTGTAGTTACATGATGTTAGGTTCCATATTAGGAACTACCACTCAGGAAAAAGATCTAGGCATCAAAGTCGATAATATTTTAAAATAGTCAGCTCAGTGTGCTGCAGCAGTCAAAAAAGCAAACAGAATGTTATGAATTATTAGGAAGGGAATGGTTAATAAAACGGAAAATGTCATAATGCCTCTAACGCTCAATGGTGAGACAGCGCCTTGAATACTGCGTACAATTCTGGTCACCGCATCTCAAAAAAAAGATATAGTTGCGATGGAGAAGGTACAGAGAAGGGCAACCAAAATGATAAAAGGGATGAACAGCTTCCCTATGAGGAAAGGCTGAAGAGATTAGGGCTGTTTAACTTGGAGAAGACACGGCTGAGGGGGGATATGATATAGGTCTTTAAGATAATGAAAGTTCTTGAACGAGTAGATGTGAATCGGTTATTTACACTTTCGGATAACAGAAGGACTAGGGGGCATTCCATGAAGTTAGCAAATAGCACATTTAAGACTAATCAGAGAAAATTCTTTTTTACTCAACGCACAAATAAGCTCTGGAATTTGTTGCCAGAGGATGTGGTTAGTGCAGTGATGGATTCAAAAAAGGTTTGGATAAGTTCTTAACTGCTATTAATCAAGTTTACTTAGGGAATAGCCACTGCTATTAATTGCATCAGTAGCATGGGATCTTCTTGGTGTTTGCGTAATTGCCAGGTTCTTGTGGCATGGTTTGGCCTCTGTTGGAAACAGGATGCTGGGCTTGATGGACCCTTGGCCTGACCCAGCATGGCAATTTCTTAAGTTCTTATGCTGGGGGCAAGATGGCAGCATGAGCCAGGCTTGTTAAATCGCTCTCCCCGATAAGATTTCTTGCAAGATGCCTGCCAAAAGAAAGGGGAAAGTCCACGGATACCCCACTGATGCAGCTCTCCAATCTGGACAGCGCTTAATAACCATGTACAAACCTGGAACGGCTTCAGAAGAGGGGTGGAGTCGTTTCCCCGCTGTGGTTCCTGGCGAGGGAGCGTTGGAACTACCAGGGGAGGTCACCTTAAGTCCCCTGGATCTTCATCCACTGCTTGCCCCAATGAGTGCTGGTGCTCATCTGTTGCTCGCAGTGCTGTTCGATGACGTCGCTGGAGAGACCGCGGAAGGTGGGGGCCCAGAGAGGAGGTTTACCAATGCAGTCCTTCTCTTCCCCTCGATTGCTGGAGGCTGTTGGTGCGGTTGCCAGGGATTTTACCTCAGATTCGATGCCGATTGAGAGCCTTGGAGCCTGTGGAGGGACTGAAGCTGCATCGATGAGACCGGCAATGGAGGTGGACGTCTTCCCTCTTGGAAGAGAGGGTGAGTTTTTCCAGATACCAAAAAACCAGAGGTGGTAACGCTGGATGCGCTTTGGCCGGGTTCGGCTGCTCCTTAAGAGATAAAGGGAAAAAGCTGGAAAATCTTAAAAGAATAGACTCTGGAATCTAGAGTGGATGGTCAGATTACTATCTTTAAAACTCAGAGATGGATGAATCCTCTAAAGATTCAGGACTGTAATGTTAACCTTTTAGATCCTGCTCATTGAAGGAATTATTTCCTGATGCCCCTTTTTACATATCTTAGTTAACTAGACCCAAATATGGTATAAAAATTTGCAAGTAATTAAAAGTATATGAAAAAATGTTCCACTTGTGGAACGTTGGTACCTAAAAGATTAAGATGATTAAGGACTTTAGCAATACCACACGCAGATTAGAATATTTGGAGACTCATATAAGACACCTAAATTTACATTTCCTAAATTTTCCTAAAGTGTTGGGGAAGAACTCTATTATACCTTAAAAAATTATTTTAAGGAGATACTTGAGTCTGAAGAAGGGAAGATACCCTGTATAAGTAAACTTTTCTTCTTACCTGTTTCTGGTAAAGAGAAGTTCCCTCAAAACCATCCCCGAGGCCCTAGAGAATCTGACCCAATTTCTGGAAAATTTCTCTGTAGAGATATATGACCGTGCTACCCTCCTAGTTACGTTTGTATCTGAGCAGGAACTTAGTGAAGTAATGAGTAGATATTTTAAGAATAATTTCTGCTCGTTTTTACACCCAGGAAGTCCGTATATATCCAGACTTTGCACGCGCAACTCAGGAGAGGAGACAGGATTTTCTTCTTTTAAAATCTCAGATAAATCTCTTGGTTTATCTTTTTGTTTAAGATATCCATGCAAATGTGTTATTCGTTCACAGAATGCATCCTTTGTCTTCTTTTTACATGAACAATTGATATAGTTTATCAATTCAAGGAACATAACCACCTGATAACATCTAGGTCAAGAAGATCATTAAGTCGGTGAAGCAGTGACCACGTTAAAAGCCTGTTTCTTATATAAGATTACCTTTATCTCCCTGTATTCTGTCCCTCCCCTTCAGCTAACATTACTTAAATTGGAAAATGTGCATATACAAAGTTTATTTTCCTTGGTAATATTTTTGTTTTCATATTTGATATGTCATTTTCATCTTTCTGGAAGTAAGTGTTTTCTTACTTGTATTAGTTAAAAATAACAAACAAATAAATAAATAAAAACCCCCAAAAACTGTAGTGCTCATTCGCCTTGGTGCGAATGGGGCCTGGGAAAGAAAACTGGCAGGACAATTGACTAAGATAGAAATTAGTCACCACCTTAGGCAGGAGCTTAGGGAGCATATGCAAGACCACCGTGTCATGATAGAACTAAGTATAAGGTAGATAAGTCACTAAGGCCTGGAACTCACTGACCCTGCGTGCTGAAGTGATCACCACCAAAAATATGACCTTCCAGGTCAGGTACTTCAGGTCACAGGTTTGCAGTGGCTCAAAAGGAGCTTTCATCAGCTGAGCTAACTCCATGTTGAAGTCCCAAGACACAGTGGGAGGCCTTAGGAGAGGCTTCAATTGAAGCAGGCCCCACATGAAACGTACATTATAGGCTTTACAGAGATTGGCATACTATCTATACCATGGTCGTATGCACCAATCGCACTAAGATGAAGTCTAACAGTCGATTAAGTCAGCCTCCAATAGGTGTAGAAGGTGGTCAAGCAGTTTTTGTGTGGGGCAGGAGAATGGATTTAGGGCCTTCTGCTCACACCACATGGAAAGCCTCCTCCACTTCAGTCTGTAGGATCTTCTAGTGGAAGGCTTTCTGGAAGCAATCAGGACCCAAGACATCCTCTGAAAGATCAAGGGACTGCAGGATTAACCTCTCAACTTCCAGGCTGGAGGTTAGGATGCCACAGCCTGCCTTGATCTTGCATGATGAGATCTGAGGAAGTCCACAGACCGATCGGTTTCCAGACAGACAACTCCCGCAGGAGTGGAAACCAGACCACAGCCAATATGGAGCTATAAGGATCACACTTCCTCTGTCTTTGCAAAGTTTCAAGAGTGTCTTTGCTACTAGAGGAATCTGATGACATGCATACAGAAGATCCTTGCCCCAATGACTGGCAAGGGAGTCTGAGGCTGGTTTGCCATCTGACCAGTATGGGGAGCAGACCGAGGCACCTTCCTGTTGCAGGGGGACGTGAAAAGATCTACATCTGGGGTCCCCCAGAGGCAGAAAATCCAATTCACCAGTCCCTGGACAAGGGACCTCTCATGGGGTCTGAATACTACTCAGCCTGTCCACTACCATGATTCCCTCTTCCAGCCAGGTACATGGTCCTGAGCACCATCCCATGGGACAGGGCTCAAGACTAGATCTGAACTGCTTCTTGACACAGGAGGTACGATCCTGCTTGTTGACATACCACATGGCTACTTGGCTGTCAGTCTGGATCAGGACAACTTTGTTGGACAGCTGATCTCAAAGCCCATTGCGCGTACTTGATCACCCAAAGCTCCAGGAAGGTGATTTGACAAGAACATTCCTGAGCAGACCACAGTCCCTGGGTGCTGAGCCCATATGCATTAGCTATCCACTCCAGGGTAGATGCATCCGTGGTTAGCACAATTTGAGTAGGGAGACTCCGAAAATAAATCCCCTGCTCCAGATTGGAAAGTACCCCCACCAGGGTAAAGCCCCTGATAGACAGGGTGACTCGGATGCAATCCTGGAGGCTCTGCGTGGCCTGGCACCACTGTGACCTCAGGGTCCATTGGGCTCTGTGCATGTGTAAGTGTACCAAGGGAGTGACATGGATAGTCACAGCCATGTGACCCAACAGTCTCAACATATGGCAGGCTGATACCTGCTGGCTCTGTTGCACTTCTGTCGCAATGGTTGCCAAAGCGACAGCCCTCTGGCAAGGCAGAAAGGACCTGGCTTGAGCTGCATCTAGCAGGGCTCTGATGAAGTCAAACTGAAGTGAAAGACTGAAATGGGACTTTGGGTAGTTGAGAACTAACCCTAGTGACTGCAATACCCGAATGGTCAGGCGCATGGACTGGGTGGCCCCTGCCTGAGACATGCTCTTGACCAGCCAGTCATCCAGATATGGGAAAACATGCACTCAGTCTGCGGAGGTGCGCCGCCATCATGGACAGGCATTTCGTGAAGACCCGTGGGGCAGATGCAAGCCCAAATGCCAACACCCAGTACTGGATTTGCTGTTTTCCTACCACAAATTGGGAGATACTTCCTGTGATCGGGGAAAGTCTCAATATGGGTATATGCATCCTTTAGGTTGAGAGAGCATAGCCAGTCCCCTTTTTGCAAAAGGGAGATCAAGGTGCCCAGGGAAACCATCGTGAACTTTTTTTTTTTGGAAACGTGTTCAAGGCCCTCAGGTCTACGATGGGATGGAGTCTGCCTGTTTTCTTTGGAATCAGGAAGTTCCTGGAGTAGAATCCCCACCCTCCTTGCCCTGGTGGTATGGGCTTGACTGCTCTGGCAGTTAAAAGGGAGGACAGCTCCACTTGTAGCGCCCTCTTGCTGCACTACTGGCCCCCCAATATGGGCAGTGTGAGCAATTTGGCGGGACACCAATACATTTAATTGGCACTCCTGGCGGTTGATTGACAAAACCCATTGGTTCGAGGTTACACTGGGCCACTGGTTTGCAAAGAATTGCAGCCTGCCCCTAACCAGAAGGTCCATCGTCCCAGGTACGGGCAAACTGGCTTACGCTCCTTATGGCCCAGTCAAAACCCCATCCCCGGAGTTGACTGAGAAGCTGGCTGGGGCCTGGGAGCTCTCATGGAGTTGACTGGATAGAGAATGTGGAGGATAGTGGTTCCTTTGGTGAAAGAAATACTTCCTTGGCCCTGGCCTCAATGACCTAGATGAGGAGGACAGGCCGGAGTGCTGGCAAGAGCTGTTCGAGGGTTTCATTATGGTCCTGGAGTTGGGCCACAGCATCCTTCACCATATCTCCAGAGAAATTCTCTCCAGTGCAAAGCACAGAGTCGTTCTTGGATCTCCGGTCAGAGATCCATGGCCCGCAGCCATGCCAGTCTGCAGGCACCGATCCCCACTGCATAGACTTTCGATGCCATCTCGAAATAATCATAGGTCACATGGACCTCATGTTTTCCACACTCCAAACCCTTGTGCACCAGCGACATGAGTGTGTCTTGCTGCTGTTGAGGCAGCTGCTCAGCCACCTCCTCAATCTGCTTCCAGATGTCCTACAGTGATATGGGCTATAAGTATGGTGCCCTGGAATATCTTCCTCCTAAGAGCGACCCATGCTTTGGTGTCCTTCCCTAGTGGCACCAAGGTGTGGGTCTGAGGGCACTTGGCCCTTTTGAGGGCGGATTCAACCACCACAGACTGGAGGGACAGCAGATGCTTATCAAATCTGGCAGTCTTCTGGATGAGGTAAACCCCATCCGCCTTCTTATTCATGGGAGGCATTGTGAGGGTATGTTCTCAAATCCTCAGCAGCAACTCCTTAAGGATCTTGTGCACTGGGACCACCACGATCTCCTTAGGAGGCTCCATGAACTGAAGAAGCTCAAGCATTTTGTGCCTGGCATCTTCTTCAGTCAAAAGCTGGAATGTGATGGCTTCCGCCATTACCCTTCCAAAACCTGCAAACATTGAATCTTCAGGCAGAGACCTCTTTCACTCCTCTGGAAGAGAAGGGTCTGACAGGAGACTATCCGAAACCTCGGAGGACTCACTCTGATCACCCCCCCCCCCAGGGTTCATACAGACCCTCATACTCACACTTCACCACAGGGGATGGGGCCACTAGGTGCTCAGCCAACATCCAGAGGTGCAGGCACAGATGAAACTAGATGGAAGACTACAGGCCTCAGCATTTCCACTGACCTTGACGGAGCTTCCTCCTTGAAGGAACCAGCAATGGCCACCATAACAGTAGGGGGATGTTTCAGTGCCCTGCCAGGTACCGGTGCCACTCTGGGAACTGACACCAGCTGGGTCAGTAAGGCATCAATGAGCATACTGAGCTTCTCCAGAAGTGGTACGAGGATGGGTGGCACAGACTCTGCTGCCTTTGGTGCCAAAGGATTGAAGCT
The DNA here is from genome assembly GCF_901001135.1 of Rhinatrema bivittatum. NCBI lineage: Eukaryota > Metazoa > Chordata > Amphibia > Gymnophiona > Rhinatrematidae > Rhinatrema > Rhinatrema bivittatum. Next base: position 694,445,735 of record NC_042615.1, read on the forward strand.
CTGCAGCACCCGCTCCACCACTAGCTGGATTCAACACTCCAGCTCATCCTCAAAATGTTGCTGATGCTAACACAGACTGGGAGGAAGGAGGGGAGCCAGATCTTCCTCGGACTGATGAAGGGAATTGGTGACTGGCACCAGGACCAGTGGAAACTGTCGAGGACCCCGGGCATCAATAGAGGATGAATGTTCCTTGCCATGGGGTCGCTTCGGGGGCATTGTGGCAAAAGCCGGTGCATCAACAGGTACTGGTGCCGATGCTCCTTGGTCTTCCCACAATGCTTGTCCTGGTCTTTCCTCAGTGCTGAGGTAGAAGACCATGAACCCAGCATCCTTGTCCCAGAAGAGATTGACAACTGCTGCCTCCAGCACCCCATCCACCGGCGACCTCGAAGGCGTGGTGATCATCAGTGAGGCTCTGAGGTTCTTGGATGCCGATGCCGCCAATGCCTCAGACTTCAACCCGAAGATGTGGGCTATCTTTTCGAGTCGAAGCAGATGTCCCTTCAGGGTCATATGGGTGCACAAGCAGCAAACCTGGTCATCATGAGTTGCCCTCAGGCAGATGATGCAAACATTACGGGGATCGGTGCTAGACATGGTTCTCTGGCACTGGGGAGCACAGGCAGAAACCAGATACGGCCATGATGGCGCAAAACAAAAGGGAAAAGATGGACAATGGAAGCAGGCCTCGATGGCCGGCGGGCACGGAGGTACCGCCACTATGGGGAGAACCAACCACGAAAAGCAGCCCACCCAAATGCTGAAAACTCTGATTGGGCATTCGGTTCCCAAGAGGGACCTGGCGATGGACCGAAGGAAAAAGATAGTGAAAAAATGTAAAAATCAAAGTTTTCCACAAGGCAAAAGCCAAAGGTTTTGTTTAGCTAAAACCATGAGGCTCACTGCTCCATGGAAAAAAATAAATAAATAGACGACGACTGAGGAGGGCCCCGTGTGGAAGAAGTGGTGTAGGGCATGCTCAGTGTGCCTAATCAAAGTTTATAGAAACTGACAAGTTTTTCCGCATCAGGTTCCATCTGTCGTCACCCATGCGTGAGGACTACCATCCTGCTTATCCTCAGAAAAGTGGCAACATGTGTTCCTTCATCTTCATTAGCACAAGTAATCACTGAAAATACTACTGTGAAAATACTCTTGCACTGTTATAGATGACTGTTTATTAAATTTGTCCAGAGACTGTTTAAATGATTTCTCATGCACAAATTAACACTGATCACTTGAGCTCCCTTCAAGGAGGCTATCCATTTATGCACAGGAATATTTAATTTAAAAATACTATTTTACAGAACATTTAAAATTCATATATATTGGAACAGCCTACCAACAGTATTAACCAACATGGTGATAGATTTTAAGCATATTTGGAACAGATTATATAAGAACAGTGGCTCCCATACCTGTCCTATTGACCCTGCAGCCAGTTAAGTTTTCAAAATGTTCACAATGAATATGTATGATAGCTCTGCATATACAGGGTCTCTGATATATGCAAGTATATCTCATGCACATTCATCGAGAGTACCCTGAAAACCAAACTGATTGTGGGATCAATACAATAGATTTGGGGAAACAGATATAGGGGTGGTAATACAAAGGAAAGAAATGGCTGAACATAAAAACTTGTCTGTAGTGACAACAGAGAGCAACTAGTGAAATTTGGGAGGAGGGAGGTGGTTTGCAAATGCAAACTAGATTACTAGTTAAACAATACAAGCAGATATATGGGGACTAGACTCAAAGATCTAAACATGTATGCCCTAGAGCAGTGATAGGGGAGATATGGTAGAGACTGAAAGAAGGCTCTACAACAAGGGGTCATGGGATATGGGTGAAAGAGGGTAGACTGAGGAGTAATCTTAGGAAATATTTATTTACAGACAGGATAGTGGATGCATGGAATAGACTTCCAGTAGAGGTGATGAGACAAAAACCAGTATTTGAATTTAAGAAAGCATGATATATAGAGGGGATCTCTGAAGGTGTGATAGGAATAGTACAACTAAATTAGTTGGGTGGATGGGCAGACTAGATAGGCCATATGGTCTTTTTCTGCAGTCCTGTCATATGTAGTCAATCCAATTCTAATCATAGTCTCATCAAATCTATATATGGCCAACAAAATACAAATACAATTTTACCATTCTCCGGGATATTTCAAGAGCTCTGTGGCTCTCCCCCCCCACCAAAAAAAACACAGATCATATACGGCATAAGACAAAATCATTTATTTGATTTATCATCAGCATGTCTACTATGACACTGCCATAACGATAAAGACATCTTATTTTAAACAATAGAGGTAATCTGAGAAACATTACATTCTTATTCTAAACTGAAAATCAGCAAAGTTCTAGGATTCTTTTTTGCAAAATAGGGGAAATGTGGAATGGCTTTAAATGGTAATGCATAAAACCTTTTAACTACTGGAAATATTTATGCTTCTAGTTTCACCGACTGCAGTACTGAATGTGCATCCTTATATTCTTCTGCTTCTTCCAAGTCCTTCTCGTTCTCCTAAAATTTAAGGAGGGGGGGGGGAGAAAAAGAAATTAATGGAATTTTTTTTTAGGCTCAACATTTTCTTCCTGCTCTTTTGGGACTTCTAGTTCATTTGAGATTGGCCTGTACTAGACAATAGTACCCAGAACCTTCATTTTTAACTACTGGTAATTTTCTCCCATTTTATAAACCTGCTCCCTCTAGCCCAGTAATTGGCTAAGGGCCACAGATCACAGCTGCTTTCAGAACCCAGTATGCTTGTACTTTGAGAGTCTGGCACTAGGTTGTGTGATGGCTAAGACTTGCTGCCCTTCATAGAATCCTCAGCTTTGGGCAGTCCAAGGAACAGAAGCTAGACTTAAGACTCAAACTTAAGTTTCTCACATGGCACTGTCTAGCAGTAACACTGTTCTATCAGGCCCTGTGCCCTGAAAAATTTAAGACTGAAATTATTCAGGTTAAGCACACTGGGGCAGATTTAAAAAAAAGTACGCGCGCGCGTACTTTTGTTCGCGCAACCAGCGCAAACAAATGTACGCTGGATTTTAAAAGATCTGGGGTCGGCCCGCGCAAGGCTGCGCAAAATCGGCAGTCTGCGCGTGCCGAGCTGTGCAGCCTGCCTCCGTTCCCTCTGAGGCCGCTCCAAAACCGAAGCGGCCTCGGAGGGAACATTTTTTTTGTCTCCCCCCCCTATCTAACCCACCCCCCAGCCCTAACTAAATCCCCCTCCCCTACCTTATTTCGTTGAGTTATCAGAGGCAGGCGTAACTTGCGCGCATCGCCAGCTCCCTGCCCCGGCACAGTCCGCTGTGCCGGAGCACTCGGCCCCGCCCTGGACCGCCCCGTCACACCTCCAGCCCCTCCCACAGGCTGCCACCACACCCCTGGACACGCCCCCGAACGCTGCGCCGCCCCCGACACACCTCCCAAGCAAAGCCCCGGGACTTATGCACGTCCCGGGGCTTTGCGTGCGCCGGCGGCCTATGCAACATAGGTGCACCGGCGCGCAGGGCTTTTAAAATCTACCCCACTATGTGTAATTTAAAAGACAATTATCATACTTTTAGAAGTGTCACTGGATGGATGCTAAATAATGAAAAAAAATACAGTTTGACAAAAAGCAAATGAAAATCCAGCTCCTTGGTTGCTGATCATACACTTATCTTGTGCCCAGCAAAAGTAGAAGCAGAGCTTACCTCAGTACACCAAGAGGCAATTTGAAATATAAAAATCAGAACACTTGGGAAACATTTTGGAATTCACTGTTCATTTCCTTGGTCTTAAAGTTACAGAATCCTCATGACAAGACATTTTTTCCCATAAACAATAGGACAGAAAATAAACAAAGAAATCCTTCAGATAGGAAAATGTTTTTCACTTCAAAATTTGTTTTCTATTTTCATGGAGAGAAAAATTGTATTCATGTTACTGTAAAGCACAGATTTGAGCATACAGTTTTGGTCTGTTCCATCATTAAAACAAAAAATGTCCAAAGAATGCTTCCCTTAATTAAAGCAAAACAAAATCAATAGGGAAATAAGGTCTTTCCTATTTAGGGAAAAGATTTCATGGATCAGTTTTCAGTGACCCTATAATTTTTAGGCTCTGCACAAGTCAACTTCCACGAGGATTTAGATAATTTAGTGTCTGCTGGTACATGAATGCTGGTAGAGCAGAGTTGCTTACCTGTAACAGGTGTCCTCCTAGGACAGCAAGATGTTAGTCCTCACACATGGGTGACATCATCAGATGGAGCCCGGCATGGAAAACATGTCAGTTTCTAGAACTTTGACTGGCACACTGAGCGTGCCCAGCATGCCACTATCCAAGTGGGGTTCCCCTTCAGTCTCGAAACAGAATTACGAAAAAATAAAATAAAACATAGGAGAAACCCAACTCCACTGGGTGGCGGGCAGGTTTCGTGCTGCTGTCCTAGAAAAAACACACCTGTTACAGGGTAAGCAACTCTTTCTCCTAGGACAAGCAGGATGTTAGTCCTCACACATGGGTGAATCCCTAGCTATAGGCTGTTCCCGAATACAGGCAAGACCAACACGCATCCAACCAGGTGCCAACAGGCCAACAACAGAGGTACTGTTGGGACCAGAGGGGGACAACCCGAACCCGAAAAAAGGGCCCTAGGCAGGAAGAGTTGGGTTTTATAGCTGGAAGAGACTTTGGAAGCCAGACTGGCAGAAACTGCGATCGTGTTGGCCATCCTTGTCCAAGCAGTAGTGAGCAGCGAAAGTGTGGAGGGAAATTCACATCACCACCTTGCAGATCTCAGACACAGGGACTGCCCTCAGGTGGGCCACCAAAGCCTCCATGGCTCTGATAGAATGAGCTGTAGTCCTGCTTGGGCATAGCAGAAGGAGATGCAATCTGCCAGCCAGTTAGACAGGGTTTGCTTGGCAACTGCAAGTGAGCAAAATGGGTAACATGGACAGTGGCTGCCATGTGACCCAGAAGGCGGAGCATGAGGTGGGTGGAGACCTGCTGGCTCTGGCGAACCAGACCCGCAAGTGATGGCAGTGTGAGCGCCCGATCACAGGGCAGAAGCTCTGACCTGAGTCGTGGACAGATGGGCAATGAAGCTCAACTGCAGTGACGGGGATAAGATGGGACTTTGGGTAATTGATGACAAACCAGAGGGACTTCAATACCCAAATAGTCAAGTACAGAGACCGAAGTGCCCCCTCCTAAGAGTCACTCTTGACCAGCCAGTCGTACAAGTAGGGAGGGAACACCTGCACCCCTAGACGGCGGAGATGCGCTCCTACCACTGCCAAGTAATTTGTGAAGACACGAGGTGGGGGGGGTTGGTAAGCTGAACGGCAACACCCTGTATTGGAAATGCCTACTCACCCATGACAAACCGAAGATACTGCCTTATCTGGGGAAGATTTCAATGTGGGCATGTGTGTCTGAGATTGAGGGAGCAAAGCCAGTCCCCCCCCTCCAACTTGCAGGAGGGGGAATCAGGGTGCTCAGAGACCATTTTGAACTTTTCTCTTTTTAGAAACCGGTTCAAAGCTCTCAGGTGCAGATTAGGGCGGAGTCCTCCTGTTCTCTTTGGAATCAGGAAATAGCGAAAATAGAACCCCCCCCTCCCTTGCTGCCTCAGCGGGATGGGTTCGACTGCTCCGGCTATTATGAGGGCGGAATCTCTGTTAAGAGTATTTCCTGATGTGAGGACCAACCTCAAGAGAGGCATATGGGGGGGGGGGGGGGGGGGGGGGGCCGGTGTCAGTCAAAGCTTTGTGGAAACTTAGACAGAAAAGTTTTCTGTACAGGGCTCCATCCTGTGATGTCACCCATTTGTGAGGACTACCATCCTGCTTGTCCTGTGAGAAAGTTAGTTAGCTTATGCTCCCCTGCAGCCGGTCAAACCTCTACTGGGGTGCCAGCCGAGACCTGCGGGGTCCACTACTGTCTAGTGGCCCCTAGAACTCACCCATTGAGCACGGGCAAAGGAGGCCAGAGGATATTTCCTCTCGCGGTAAAAGGACCTCTGCGAGCCCTGTCATGAGGATTTTCTGGCAGAGGACGGAGGGTCGAATGTACTGGCTGACAGATGCTGGAGGGTCTCATGGTGATCCTTCAAGTGAGCTATAGCATCTCTAAATTTGTCACCGAAAAGGTTCTTGCCTCTGCATGGGAGAACTGCGAGCTTCTCTTGGACCTCCAGCTGGAGATCCAAGGCTCGTAGCCAGGCCATTCTGAGGGTACCAATGACACATTCCAAGCCTTGTTGGACAATGGTCATAAAGGCATCCTGTTGCTGCTGGGGCAGACGCTCCGATGACTCCTGGACTTGTTTCCAGAGGTTCCGAGAATACTGTGTCATATATAACTGGTAGGAAGCAGTACGGGCAATCAGTATGGCACCCTGGAGTACTTTCCTGCCCAGCGCATCCAGCGCTCTTGGCCTGGAGGGGCAGAGGCATGGGTACGGGAATATTGTGGGAGTTGACACCTCTCAAACCCCAAGGCCTGCCGCACCAGGTAGATCGCATCCACCTTCCTGTTGTTCCTTGGAGGCACGGAGATTGGGTGTTACCAAATTCTAAGGAGTAGCTCCTTGAAGATGTCATGTACGGGAACGGCTACCACTTCCTTAGGGGCATCAATGAACTGGAGAACCTCCAGAATCTTATGCCTGGCATCATCTTCCATCAGAAGCTGGAAGAAAATAGTTTCTGCCATGGCCCGGACAAAACCCGTAAAAGTTAAATCCTCAGGCCCTTCCCTTAGACCCGTCTCCTCCTCTGGAGGAGACGGGTCTAAGGGAAGATCCCCTAAGTCCTAGGATGAGGACTCTGAGGTATCATCCCCCCTATGGATCATACACAGTATATTCTTCACCGAGATCACACGGAGAACACCAGTGGAGGGCTCCTGCCCAGGCCCTATGGTTTGGGCACAGAGGTCCCCGAAAGACCCAGAACCGGACTGGGGAACGTTGGTCGTGGAACCAAGGGCCTCTGCGGTGCCACAGGCTGCACTGGGTCCTCTTCCCTCTGAGGAACTCACATTGGGTATCACCCCGGATGGAGGAGGCAATGGTAGCTGCGGGGGTAGTACACCAAGAAGGACATCGAGGCGCTCCAGCAGCGGTGCCAGCACCAAAGCACCGGCGGGGCCAGTGGTTTAGTGTCCTGAAGGGGCTCAGAGCACTGCCAATTGCACTCTATGATCGAACTCCTCTTGGAAGTCTGAGGACAGAATGGATACAGAACGTGGAAACATCACCCGTCACAGACATGGGTGGGGAACGCCTGAGACTCCCGGGTTCGATAGATGTCGATGCTGCTTCTTCGCAGGGTTGCTTCAGGGGCATCACAGCTGTTGCCAGTGCCAGCCTGAAGCCCTGTGCCATTCGAAGACTGCCACCAGTGACAATACTACCATGACATCCCTTGGTGCTCGGCCTGGTCTTTCCCCAGTGTTGAGGAGGATGGAGACGATCCTGATATCCTGCAGCATGAAGACACCAATGAGAGCTGATCTCCAGCTCCTCTTTCCAGAGGGGGGCCCCGGCAAGTGAGTGGACAGCGAGTGCTCAGTGTCCATTGGTTCCCCACGACCCCTCGGAGTTGATGCTCCCCATGCCGAAGTCAAAGGTTCAAAATTTTTGGAACAGAAGAATTTTTCCATCTTGTCCAACTGGTTGCGACAGCCTTTGAGGGGAGTCATCTGGTCGCAAAAACAACACCCCCGGACATCATGTGATGTCCCCCAGGCAGAGGATACCAGCTTCGTGCGGGTCAGTGATTGACATGGTCCGCGGACACTAGGATCATTGGCAAAAACCCAAAGCTATGCAAAAAGTACCCATCGAGCAGTCTGTGCCCAGCGGGACAGAGAGCAAGACACACCGAGAATAGACTGCAAAGAAGGGAAATAAAGCTTACTGCAGTCTGAGCTGATAGAGATATTGAAGAAAACACTACGAAAAAAAAGCAGAGCTCCGTAACTGCGAGATGATGGCTCTGCGGAAAAGAAGAGACCTAAGGGGGCCCCTTGCATGGATAGTGGCAAGCTGGGCATGCTCAGTGTGCCAGTGAAAGTTCTAGAAACTGACATAAGTTTTCCGTGCCCGGCTTCTTCCGATGATGACACCCATGTGTGAGGACAACCATCCTGCTTGTTCTAGGAGAATAAATTTAACTGAATACACATAGCAGGGAAATTCAAGTTTGAACTGCAGCTTGGGATTTTGTTTTAAAATAATCAGGGTTCTGGAGACACGATTCTCCAGCACCTGGAGATATGAACTAACTCCACTTTGTCACAGTAGTGTGCAGAATCTCTCTTTGTCTGCTGAACCCTCCCCTTGACCAGCATTACAGGCTGTACCTCTCTCTCTCCCTCCACACCAACAAAGAGAGCCTATACAGGCAGGCACTAGGACTGCAGTAGTGCTTCAAAGTTAAGGAGCAGACAGACTTCACAGCCTGACTTCCACTACTGATTGTCTTATTGTGCTCTCCAGAACCAATCAGCAGCAAAAGGTAGAGAAGCATCAGCAATTCAGAAGCATTTTCTCTGGCACTACAGCATCAATAAAAAGTGGAGGAAAGGAGAACAAGAATAGGGTTGGACAGAGAGAAAACGTGGATCAGGGATAACATGGAGGGGGGGTGGGGAACAAGAGGGGGAAGATAAGTCCATGCAGTCATCCCCTTACCCTAATTTACACTAATCTCAGGGTGAGCAGAAATCAAAATTTCTAAGGCATGCCAATATACATGCACCCATCTAACTATAATCCCTTGTCTCCTGGAACCCAAGAAACTGGAGATACTGATTTATTTGGATAATATGATTCTGAAGGAATTTCTCACATATAAAACTCTGAATACAAACTGACTTGGTTTCCTTTACCAATGGATTTCAGGATCCAAGGCAGCATGGTTTCACCAGAAGGTCAGATAAACCTAATCCATTTTTTTTTTGACTGGGTGACCAGAGAGTTAGACCAGGTGAGAATGCTAGATGTAGTGTAATTGGATTTTAGCAAGGTCTTTGACACAGTTCCAGGACTTAAACTGAGTGACCTAAGTATGGGCCCTAAAATAACTAATTTGATTAGAAACTAGTTGCGAGGGAGGCAACAAAGGGTAGTGGCAAACAGAGTTCACACATAGGAAAGGGAGCAGGGGTACCAGTGATATGCCACAGGATTTGGCCTTCAGTCCAGTTCTCCAACATTTTTGCCAGCAATATTGTGGAAGGGCTATTGGGAAAGGTTTGCTTTTTGCAGATGATTCCAAAATCAGAATCAAGGCAGATACCTTGTAAGGTATGTAAAATATGAGAAAGGATCTAGTGAAGATTGAAGAATGGTCTAGAGTGTGGAAGCTAAAATTTAATGCTAAGAAATGTAAGTTATTTATTTGGGTTGCAAAGATCCAAGAGAACGGTACAGTATAGAGGGTGAAATTCTTCTAAACATAGCACAAGAGCAGGATCAAAGGGTGATTATATATGATGTTCTTAAAGTGGCCAAACAAGCCAGAATAATGCTTGGGTTCATAGAAAGGAAAAGCCAGCAGGAGGTGACAATGCCTTTGTGTAAGTCTCTAGTGAGACCTCATTTGGAGTACTGTGCACAATTCTGGAGACTGCGCCTTCAAAAGGATATAAACTGAACAGAGTCTGTCCTGAGGGCAGCTACTAAAATGGTCAATTATCATCATAAAATAACAATCACCATAGAAGCAAAGATCTAAACATGTATACCCCGAAGGAAAGGTGAGATATTGTTGAGATTACTTACCTGGTAATCTCCTTTTCCTTAGTGTATGCAGATGGACTCAAAACAAATGGGTATAGTGTGCTCGTGCTAGCAGTTGGAGACTGATCTGACGTCAGCATGGGTACATATACCCCCACAGGAAGTAAAGCAATTCAGTAATCTTCCTTGCAAAGCTGTTATAGCTATATGTGTACTGACCGATCGATTAATCAGCAGGATTACCCTTACCAATTGATGGTAGCTGGAGACCGCCAGTGTTTCCAACCGGAAGGCGTCAACACCCGGCAGGGTGGAAGCCCTATTATAAGCAAAACATGGCTTACCGCGAGTCAGCGAATCCCCATGTATACCGGCAGCCGGGCGGGATGCTGAGTCCATCTGCATACACTAAGGAAAAGGAGATTACCAGGTAAGTAATCTCAACATTTCCTAGCGTGTAGCAGATGGACTCAAAACAAATGGGATGTACAAAAGCTACTCCTGGAATGGGCGGGAGGCTGCCCGAGGACCGTGTAGGATCGCCCTCGCAAATGCTATGTCCTCCCTGGCCTGAACGTCCAGACGGTAGAATCTGGAGAAGGTATGGAGGGAGGACCACGTCGCCGCATTACATATCTCTGCAGGCGACAGCAGCTTAGCTTCTGCCCAAGAGGCTGATTGTGCTCTGGTAGAATGAGCCTTGACCAGTAGAGGTGGTGGTTTTCCTGCCTCTACGTAGGCTGCCTTGATAACTTCTTTAATCCAGCGGGCGATGGTCGGCCGTGAGGCCGCTTCCCCTTGCTTCTTCCCGCTGTGCAGGACGAACAGGTGGTCCGTCTTTCGTACTGCCTTCTGACATTTCCAGATATCTGGACAGCAGTCTGCCGATGTCGAGATGACGTAGTAGTCGACCTTCTTCCGATTTCTTCAAACCTTCCGTGGTAGGCAAGGATATGGTTTGGTTGAGGTGAAAGTGTGAGACCACTTTGGGTAAAAAAGAAGGAACTGTACGAAGATGGATGGCCTCGAGTGATTCTGAGAATGGATCACGACAGGATAGTGCTTGTAGCTCTGAGATGCGGTGTGCTGAACACACGGCCAGCAAGAACATCATCTTCAAGGTTAACAAATGGAGAGACAGGCCTCGAAGGGGCCTGAAGGCTGATCCTGCTAGAAATTCCAATACTAGGTTAAGGTTCCACAAGGGCACTGGCCACTTCAGTGGCAGGTGAATGTGTTTAACTCCATTCAGGAAGCGTGAAACGTCTGGGTGCTGGGCAATGGATTTGCAGTCACGTCTGGGACCGTAGCAAGACAGCGCTGCTACCTGTACCTTGATGGAGCTGAGGGACAGACCCTTCTGAAGTCCATCTTGTAGGAAGTCCAAAATGATAGGAATCTTTGCGGTATGCGAATTGGTGCTGTGAGAATCGCACCAGGCTTAAAAAATTCTCCAGATCCTGATATATGTTAGTGATGTGGAGAACTTGCGTGCTCGGAGGAGTGTATCTATCACCGGCTCCGAGTATCCTCTTTTCTTCAGTCTAGCCCTCTCAATGGCCAGACCGTAAGAGAGAATTGAGCCAGATCCTCGTGGAGGATGGGCCCTTGCCGCAGCAGGTCCCTGTAGGGAGGCAGAGGTAGAGGGTTCCCTGCCAGTAGTCTTCTCATGTCTGCGTACCAGGGTCTTCTTGGCCAGTCCGGGGCCACTAGAAGAACTAGACCTCTGTGTCGCTGAATCCTGTGAACAATGGCACCCAACAGGGGCCATGGAGGAAATGCATATAGCAGGATCCCCTGAGGCCACGGCTGTACCAGGGCATCGATACCCTGCGCTCGAGGATCCCGCCTGCGGCTGAAATATCTGGGAACTTGAGCATTGGACCTGTCTGCTAATAGGCCCATGGCTGGCGTCCTCCAGTGATCCACAATTATCTAAAAGGCTGTGGGTGACAGCTGCCATTCTCCCGGGTTTAGGCTTTCTCTGCTGAGGAAGTCTGCTGCAGTGTTGTCCTTCCCGGCGATATGTACGGCTGAGATGTCCTGGCTTCTGCCCAAATCATCAGGGGAGTTATTTCTAGGGACACTTGTTGGCTTCTGGTTCCGCCCTGTCGGTTGATGTATGCCACCGTGGTGGCGTTGTCTGACATCACTGACCGCTCTGTTGCGAAGTCGGTGGGCAAATCGCAGGCACGCTAGCCTGACTGCCCATGCCTCTAGTCGGTTGATATTCCACCTTGATTCTTCTCTGGTCCACCGCCCTTGGGCGGTGAGCTCCTCGCAGTGTGCTCCCCACCCGTTCAGGCTGGCATCTGTGGTGAGCAGGATCCAGGTTGGGGAGGACATTCGTAACCCCCGGCTCATGTGGCCGGGCTGTAACCACCAGCGTAGTTTATTCCGCACTCTGGCTGGTAAAGGCAGGTGTATGGTTTAGTCCTGTGATCGTGGACTCCATCGAGATAGGAGGGCCGGATCAACCGGGACGGAAAGACCCATCCGAGGAACAGACTGCATCTGGACAAAGGCGTGAATCCCCTTAAATAATTCCACCCAGGAAAGCGAAGCCAGATCTGGCCACAGGGGTACCAGGTCTCTTGGATTCCCTGGCTGCTCGCTGCGGCCTGCTACGTCTGGTGTGGTCCCCGAGGAACCGCTGGGCTGGGACCGGTCTTGTCCCGGAACTGCCATGGCTTCCTCACATTGGGCACATAGGGAGTCTGCTTCCTCGCTCTGTGTGGCTCTAAGGTTGCATGCTGAGCAGAGGCTTAGAGCGTTCATGCCTAAATCTGGAGGCGCCGGCTCTGCGGACGCAGGGGCATTCTTATGCTCCATTTGCCTTAAATGCAGTGTCGTCCAACGATGTGCGCCTAACACGGGCACATAACAGCATGCGCCTAGAACGGGCGTCTTATAAATGCGCGCCTATAAACGGGCGTCTTAGCACTACTGCGTGCTCAAACAGCGTGCGCCTATCGCGTGCGCCAACAGCGTGCGCCTATCGCGAACAACGTGCATTTAGCAAGAAAAAGCGCTTAATTTAGAAAGGAGAAGTAGGCAGGCAAAAATGGCGACCTCCCAGGCGGGCGGCCTCGTAGGCAGGCCCAGTTAGTCCACACTTCCTCGGAGACCAAGTAAAGATGTACGCCTTATCTTGTCTTCGGCGCTTCCCGGCTGCGACCCGGGCGGTCTCCGGCTGCGGGGGGATAGGGAAATACCTTCACCGCCGCACTTAAGGAAGTGCACCCGCTGCCTCTAGGCCGCGCCCGAACCGCTTGGGGGCCAAGTCCACGCCGGGACCGAGGCTGCCTCTAGGCCGCGCCCGAACTCATCTCGCTCGGGGGCCAAGCCGCGCCCGAGCCCTTCTCGCTCGGGGGCTGGGTCCCTACCGCGAACCGGCCACTGGACCGAGGCTCTTACCTCCGAGGGACCACGGAAGTCAGCTCGGGAAACTCAACTGGGTGAGTGACCGCCTGGTATCACCGCAGGAGTGCGGGGCTCGTCTTCAGTAGATTTCTGCTATGAATTTAGTCGTTAGAATTTGGAAACATGCTCAGCGAGCATGGAGTAGCTCCAAACCGCTGTGGAGACGGAAATTACTGAATTGCTTTACTTCCTGTGGGGGTATATGTACCCGTGCTGACGTCAGATCAGTCTCCAACTGCTAGCACGAGCACACTATACCCATTTGTTTTGAGTCCATCTGCTACACGCTAGGAAAGTTAGATGTTTTAACTACCTCCAAGGAATAAATGCATAGGAGGCAAGCCTCTTTCAATGGAAAGAAGCCTCTGTGGAAAAAGGGGTCATGGGATGCGGGTGAAAGTGGGTATGCTCAGGAATAATCTAGGGAAAATTTCTGTACAGAATAGGTGGACAATACATGGAACAGCCTCCCTGTGGAGGTGGTGGAGCCAAGGACCATATAAGAATTCAAGAAAGCATGGGACAAGCATAGATCTCGGTGGCAGGAAGGAACTATAAAGCTGAGCAGAAGGGTAGACTAAATGGGCCATATAGTCTATCTGTTGTCCTGGTGCATGTCACTAATAGATCATGCTGCCTTGACACATTACTATGAAAATCCCTATCATGGAGTTTTACCAATGTTACAGTGATGTCTGAACTTTAGCTGACCTAAGCAAACTGTTTTTAAAAGACCTAACCAGATCTTTTGAAATGTGACAAAAATTAGTAGAATAAAAATGTTATTTCAATTTAGGAACACACATTACATGATATCTAGCATGTATTCAATGAAAATACGGTTTCCAAAACGAGTGAGCTCTATTCACATTTTAGAAGGTTGCTCACAACAGATCTATTTGTGTGTACTCTTCTATATGTAGACTTTTGGACAATTTTCAGTAGATACAAACCTATATATAAGAAATCTACAATCAGCTATACAACATTTTCTTTTTCACTACTATTGGCATCTTAGACGTGTCTAGTCAACTAACTTGAAAGAAAATTAGAAGCAAACTTTTTGTTCTTAAAAATTTCTATCAATTTAAGGGTAAAAATCAGCAAACATTTATTCATTACACTGGGCAACAATGAAAGTGTTACTGACCTAAAAGGTCCTACTCTGTAGTATCTTGATGTGCTGAACACGAATATGACCATGAAAAGTTTTTATTGGCTCTTGTTTTGAAGATATTTAATATAGTTCACTTTCTATGTTTAGTCATGTAAATTTATCCAGGACTGTAAATAAGCCTAGAATGATGTAATATTGCATCATATTGCATAATACCATCATGCACACATCATCCAGAGTTTATTACATCATTTTCTGATGCAATGCAGTTCTACTGCCATGCTGCTGCTGAGTAAGCTGATGTCAGCAGTGTACTATATGAAGCCCAGTCAGAAAGGGTTCATGCTGGCTGACTACTGCTGGATACTCCGCAGAGATGCTCCCGAACAGGTGTACAAGAGACAAGCAAAGAAATCTAAGACGTAGTCTAGGACTTCATTTTTCAAACGGTATTAACCGTAGGTCTCCTACTATTGGCATACAATTCAAGATGTAATTATATTATTGCATATTACAAAAAAACTAGAGCCAATTTTCCATTTTCACAGTCATATTCGTGTTTAGCACATGGAAATGTATAAGAATTGACTAATTTCATTTCCGTAACATGACTTTTGTGAAAATTTGTTGTCCAGTGTTATTGGTAAAGCCTATAAAAATGTAGACTAAAAAGATACAGGACTAAGGGCTAGACATACTGAAGGGTTATTTTTTTCCTCATGCGTCTATGGAAAAAAATGCTTATAAAATGTAAAGGTAACTTTTATGTAAGCTGCATAAGAGTATACTGTTGCAGAAGCTAACATCTATTACCTGAAATGTATTTATTATGGTATAATATATTAAATACTAGGTTTAATGGTATGTGTATGTTTTGTTCTAAAACTTGATCTAATTAATTCAATTTTGCAATTTGACAAGGAGAAGACCAGTTTTTTTTTTTTTTGGGGGGGGGGGGGGGGGGGGGGGATTGATAGTTTCACTCAGTTTGGGTTTCCAGTTCAATAGGAACTGGCCTCTATTAGTCTACAGAGCCATGAGCCTTCATCTGAAGCTACCCAGAGGTGTTTCTTCATTTTAAACCCCCCTTCTTCACATCTAGCCTAATCATGACAGTGACAGGCCTTGGCTAGAGATCTCAGACCTCATTTCTATGGCCATTAGATGTCACTATTGTGAAATGGTTGAGAACCCCTTCCACCACATACACCCCAGGAAGCAATAGTCTGAATTATTCATTGTGGAGACAGTCCTGACCAAACTATTACACTATACTTATTTTCTGGATACCTGGTAAGATCAGATTCCTTTTCAGACCTTCCTATATTAATTTTCTCTGGTTCTGCAGGCACATCATCCACCAATAAGTTTACCTGTATCCTTGTCATGTCAAGTTTACAAATTACAAGAGGAATTTACACAAACCAATGTACTGAAATTGCTAGAATTCAGGCTTACTAGTGAGAAAAACAAAGAGGTGCCAATTTTACTACACAAAATAGTATACATGATTATAGGTACAAAGTACTTGCACATCAAGGTATGAAAGGGTTGAATAACAAACTAATATGAATAGATGGAGAAGAGCTAATTTAATTTATCTATATTTGTTATACATTTTTGGAAGTGCTTAATTAATGTCTGAAAGTATGAGAGGAAATTTGAAAACATGGCTCATGTTATAATACTTACTAATAGCTGTGTAAGGTCTCCATATGCAGCTTCTAATCTGCGCTGACAATCTGGAATCATCATTCTGGATTCTTGTAAGATTTCAGTCTACAAGAACAAATCCCATGGAACATATGAGAATTTCAAATGCTGGACAGCATGATGCTAAAATAAAGTGTATTCTTTATAAAAATAAAGTTACCAGAAAGGATGAGAAGTCACAAACTCTCTTCTTGGGGTAACTATTGCAAACTGAGGAAAATTACATTTTCACTGTTTAATGAATTTAACACTACTTACGTGTATGGATTTCAAAAACTAATTATAGGCAAATAAGAATTTGTATGCCAATGCCAGAAGTCTATGAAGTAAGATGGGAAAATTAGAGTATATAGCAGTGAATTATGAGATGAACTTGCTTGGCATCTCAGAGACATGGTGGAAGGAGGATAACCAATGAGATGGTGCCACACCAGGGTACAAATTATATCGCAATGATAGGGAGGAGCAACTTGATGGTGGTGGGGGGGCACTTTATGTCTGGCATGGCATAGAGTCCAACAGGATAAGGATCCTGCAAGAGACTAAACGCACAATAGAATCTTTATGGGTAGAAATCCCTTATGTGTTAGGGAAGAGTATATGAGTATACTACCATCCACCTGGCCAAAATTATGAGATAGACAATGAAATGGCAAGAGAAATTAGGGAAGCTAACCAAATTGGTAGTGCAGTAATAATGGGAGATTCCAATTATCAACTCAATATCAGAAAGAGTCCTAAAGTTACCCAAGAAAACAAGCAACCACAACAAAAACAATGAGAACTACAAATTTATATCTTAATAAAGCCTAAATGAAGGTGTCAGCAAGTCAGACGTTGTGTGTTTCAGAATGAACCAACCGGTCTTCTCAATCATTTATGTTCTTCAAAAATTGTATTAAAAACTTTTTTCTTTGTTGTTTTTTTTTTATTTTTATATCTCCAGTCCATAGAGAATATTCAACAGTAATCCCTTAAAAAATCACTGTGAAAAACAGCCCAACACGGCCGATGTTTCACAACAGCAGTGCTTCTTCAGGGGCATATAAAACTTCATTATAGAAGGAGTATGTGCCTGAAAACATATCAAAAAACCTTTAAACCGGTGCAATACCAACAATAAGAAGCAACAGTACTTATCTTTTTAGATGGCTACCATTTTTATCTTTTATTCACAAAAATTTACAACCACCACCAGGCCGTCCATTTGTCTCTAGTTGTGAATCTTTGTTAGAACTGCTTTCACGGTTCATTGATCAATTTTTGGCACCATTTGTTCCACAAATGTCCACTTTTATAAGAGATTTCTCTGATATGGTAGTCTTTTTGGAACAACTAAGAGTAGACACCATCGACTTGAAGCTAGCTACCTTGGATGTTGAAGCACTATATACATGAATTCCTCAGGAAGAAGCTATTGAAGTAGCTAGTACTTATTTTGATAAAAGACCTCAGCCACATCGAATTCCCAGCGATTTTTTATTACAACTTTTAGAGATTTCTCTGAAAAGGAATTTTTTTGCTTTTGATTCCAAATTTTTCTAGCAAATTTGTAGGATCGCTATGGGGGCTACCATGGCCCCAGATTGGCTACATGAGTGCTTTTGAGGATGAATGGCTTACTCATCATTCTTTTCATGATCAACTGGTTACCTGGAAACGTTACACCGATGTTCTGTTTTATGGCTAGGTACAGTTGATGCGTTTGGGGATTTCCTTAATTAAATACCTGCAATCCCAATTTGCGATTTAAAGGCAAAAATCCAGTATAAGTCAATTTCTTTTTTATATATTAAAATAGAAATGACTAGCGATGGGTTCATCACTTCTATTTACCGTAAACCTGTGTGTTCTAACACCTACTTACATTTTGAAAGTGCTCACCCACGTGCACTTAAGGCAAGTCTCCCGCTTAGTCAATTTATTCGGTTGAGACGTCTTTGTACCACTACTGCAGACTTTGAGTTACAATCAAAAGCCTTGTTAGAACGATTCTTACAACAAGGATATCCACGTTCTTGTGTTCCTAAAGCTTAATTTGCGAGCTAAGTTTGCTCACCGCGAATGGCCTTTTCTTCCCCGACCCATTGAAGATTCATCATGTTATACATACATTCTTCCTTTTTCCCCAGAGGCCAAAGTAATTATTTTGAAAAATTGGCACATTTTGCAAATTCATGATATTTTTCAATCGCCTCCGTGCATTACCTTTTTCCGTGCTACAAATCTGAGAGACATTCTGGTACACTCTGATTTTGTGAGTTCATTGAATCCCAAGGAAGAGATCATTGGTTCGCAACAGCCTTGTCAAGAAGTGCTTTGCATGTTCGGCTTCTATGTCGGTTACAAGTTTTTTGGAATTAAAATCTGGGTTTAAGATCTACCTATAAATACAACACTTCCTGTTTGTCAACCATGGTGATTTACTTGATAAAATGCCCTTGTGATCTGCTATATATTGGGAAAACCAAGCAAATATTAACAACCCGTATGATCGAATACCGCTTTAACATAAAGCATGCTCGGGCGGATGAACCTTTGGTCTCTCACTGTATTCAGGTTGGACATTGGTTTGAAGATTTATTGTTTTGAGCCATTGATCAAGTATTGGAACATTTGGTGAGGGTGGAAATCGTGAACTGCAACTGTTAAGATTAGAACAACGCTGGATTTATAGATTAAAGACTGTAATTCCTAACGGCCTTAATTCTGACTTGGATTTACATGTTTTCTTGGGTTAACAAGGTTTTTTTCAATGATGGTTTCCATCTAAGCATTATTTTCAATTAACATTAATAACTTCTATTCTGATTGGAAAGAATTATATGATGGGTTGTCCTATTACTTCTTATTTGCATTTTAGTGACGTCAGTGACTTATGTCCCGCATCTGCTATGTTTTTAAAGAGACGTCGTCTGCTTCAGTTCCTTTGTTCTGTGAAGAGATGGTTGAGATGCTGAGTCCAGACTGAAATGGTAGCCATCTAAAAAGATAAGTACTGTTACTTCTTATTGTTGGTATTGCACCGGTTTAAAGGTTTTTTGATATCATGTTTTCAGGCACATACTCCTTCTGTAATGAAGTTTTATATGCCCCTGAAGAAGCACTGCTGTTGCGATACATCGGCTGTGTTGGGCTGTTTTTCACAGTGATTATTTAAGGGATTGCTGTTGAATATTCTCTATGGACTGGAGATATAAAAATTAAAAAAGAAAAAAATGTTTTTTTAATACAATTTTTGAAGAACATAATAGTGATTTTTTATGAAGGTGAATGATTGAGAAGCTGGTTGGTTCATTCTGAAACACACAACGTCTGGCTTGCTGACACCTTCATTTAGACTTTATTAAGATAAATTTGTAGTTCTCATTGTTTTTGTTTTAGATTTCAATTATCCCAATACTGATTGAGTAAATGTAACATGAGGACATGCTAGAGCATTAAAGTTCCTGGATGGAATAAATAACAGCTTTATGGAGCAATTGGTTCAGGAAACAATGAGAGGGGTAGCTATTTTAGATGAGTAGAGTTATTCAATTAAATTACCCAGATAACTTTAGCCATTTCTAAAACTCAATGAGTTAAGTCATTTAATATATTTGTAAATGATCTAGAAAGAGGTAAGATGAGTGAGTTGATCAAATTTGCAGATGACAAAATTATTCAGAGTAATTAAACACAAGCAGATTGTGATAAATTGCAGGAGAACCTTGCGCGACTGGAAGATTGAGCGTCCAGATGGCAGATGAAATATGTGGACAAGTACAAGGTGATGTATATAGGAAAAAATAACCCATGCTGTAGCTACACGGTATGGTTCCATTTTAGGAGTTACTACTGAGGAAAAAGATCTAGGCATCATAGTTATTACTTGAAATCGTCTGCTCAGTGTGCTGTGGCAGTCAAAAGAGCAAACAATGTCAGGAATTATTAGGAAGGGAATGGCAAATGAAACAGAGGATATTATAATGCCTCTGTATCACTCAATGGTTAGACTGCACCTTGAATACTATGTGCAATTCTGGTCGCTACATCTCAAAAAAATGATATAGTTGTACTGGAAAAAGTACAGAGAAAGGCAACTGAAATAATAAAGGGCATGGAACGGCTCCCCTATGGGGAAAAACTAAAGAGGTTAGAGCTGTTCAGCTTGGAGATGAGACGGTTGGGGGTGGGGGGAGGGATATAACAGATGTCTACAAAATCATGAATGGACTTGAATGGGTAAATGTAAAATGATTATTTACTCTTTCAAATAATACAAGGACTTGGGGGTACTCCATGAAGCTAGCAAGTAGCACATTTAAAACAAATCAGAGAAAATTCTCTGACTCGACGCACAATTAAGCTCTGGAATTTGTTGCTAGAGGATGTGGTTAAGGAAGCTAGTATAGCTGGGTTTAAAAAAAGGTTTGGATAAATTCTTAAAGAAGTCCATAAACTTATCAATAGGGAACAGCCACTGCTTGTTGCTGGCATCAGTAGCATGGAATCTATTTAATGTCTGGGTATTTGCCAGGTACTTATGACTTGGATTGGCTACAGTTGAAGACAAGATACTGGGCTTGATAGACCCTTGGTCTGACTTAGTATGGCATATCTTATGTTCTAACAGTTGTGCTCATAAGTTTACATACCCCTGACAGAATTTGTAAGATGTATGGCATTTTAAGAAAACATGAGTGATCAGACAAAACACTTGTATGTTATTTTTAATGTGTTTTAAATTAAAACTATTATGCATCACAGAATAGCAGAAACATTAAACAAACCACAGCAATAAGGGAAATGGTTGTTCAGTAAAATATCAGCCCGAGAGATTTTTTTTTTTTTTTTTTAAAACAGGTCCATGTTATTCAACGACTCCCAAAAGCACACCAAGCTTACCCCACAGAGGTATATTATGTGACCTGGAACACTTATGCCTCTATTGTCAGATTTGAGCTAAAAATTCTCCACCACCAGGGCTGCTCGCTGCTTCCCAAATTTCCTTCTTACCTTCACCCAATCCTCAAATTCTTGCTTTAATCCCCCAACCCTACCCCCCAAGCTTCTTTTATTTGCAGGTAACCTTAACTTACCTACAGGCTACAGTTGGTGCATTCAGCTGCTGGGTTCTGCAGCACGTTGTTGTCCTGGTGATAGTGGGAGAGCTGTAATGTAACGGTCCCAGCTAGTCCCTCTCTCCTTCACAGCTTTTTTTTAAGCTTTACTGGAATCACTAAGGCCAAAATAAATTCAATTGCTGGTCTCAGGGCAGTGCTGTTTTCAGTCAAAGTGCTGCCTGCTAGTACCTGCACAACCTCACTTTCCTTTCTACTATCTCTGAGACTACAGGCAGGCAGTTTCAACCAGACAGAAATAGAGCTCTGTTACCGCAGGACCGGCAATAGACAGATTTTTTTTTTTTTTTATCATCTCCCTAAGAAGGGACCTGGGGCTAGCTCATCCAGTTAGTAAAAAGGAGAGGGGGGGGGGGGGGGGGGGGAAGAGAGGAAGGCAGGCTGGGACCAGGACACTGCAGCTCCAACTGGAGCCTCAAAGAGGCAGGCCAAAGGCAGGTAGTGCTCTGACTGGGTTTTTCTTTGCATCCCCACAAATTTTCCTGGCAGTTGTGTCTGAAATCTTTCTTGGTCTACCTTGGTATTAACAGAACCCATACATTTCCACTTCTTGATTACAGTTTGAACAGTACTGATTGGCATTTTCAAATCTTTGGATATCTTTTTATATCCTTTATCCTGATTTATAAAAT
Organism: Rhinatrema bivittatum; assembly: GCF_901001135.1. Lineage (NCBI taxonomy): Eukaryota > Metazoa > Chordata > Amphibia > Gymnophiona > Rhinatrematidae > Rhinatrema > Rhinatrema bivittatum. The sequence goes on from NC_042615.1 coordinate 694,467,506, forward strand.
TGAACTAATTTTGCTCAAAGATCTTTCCAACAGTTCTTTTGCTTTCCCCATGCTTCAGTAACTACCAAAATCAGTGCAGCCCTGGTTGAAATGCACAAGAGTTTCTCAAGAGCTAAAAAACTCACTATTTATACACAGACACTAATTACAAGCAAACAAGGCACACTCAAGGCACAAGTGTGGATACCTACCCTTCATTGTCATTTTAACCTGTGTGTGTCAACTTGAGTGTATTATCAGCCCAAACATTCAAGGGTATGTACATTTTTGAACAGGGTAATATCACCAAAGGAATAGTGTGATAACTGAGTAATACTTGCGGTAAGACTCGTTCAAGTTCCAAAAGTTTAAATTATTAAGCCAGAAGATCACCGGACCATCAAGTAGGCCCGTGAAGAAGGAATCCCGCTTTCCGAAACACGGACAGTGTCGGGCATTTTGGCAAGAAACAGTACATCAACTCTTCGGGCTTATAATTCTTCATAAGTTGAAATATCATTAACTATTAATATCATTAATATCGTGGATGAAAATTGTGGACAATTTCTATTATGTGGTAAAAGACACTAATATTTTGCACATTAACCTTGCTATTGCATCACAAAAAGTTTTTAAAAATGACCAATGATTAAACATTGTGGCACCAATCGGATGTGCATAGCACACTGAACTGTGTGTACTCACTTGACACATTTTGCCCAGATATTATGGTCATTGGCAATTCAGCATTGATATTTGTTGATTTTTAATTATGGTATGTCAGTTCTTTCTTTAACTTTTGATTAGGGCCATTTTATTTTCCTTATTGCTATGGCTTGTTTAATGATTAAAACTATTATGCATCACAAAATAGCACAATTTGAAATACATTAAAAACGGTTGTGTTTTGTCTGATCATTCATTTTCTTAAAATGCTGTACATATTATAAATTCTGCCAAGGGTATGTAAACTTATGAGCACAACTGAATGTTTATTTTATTTGAACTCCCCAATGACTTCTACAGCATAATTAATGTGACATTACATACGGAATAATAAATGAAGCCATAAAATACACCTGTTTTTATCCTGAAGTTCGAGATAACAGCCAGATCCAGTTTACTAGATAGTCTTTTTAGCAAATACTATTTAAAATAAACAATCTCTCCTGCTGTCATGAACTAGCTTCATCCAAAATGGGATCAGCTGGTTATATAAATATCTCCTACATCTTTGGGTAATAAAGAAATACAGTGCCCAGATAATATCACAGAGATAATTACTGCATGAAAAAAGTTATTGAGTTATTGATCACATCGTGTGCACACGGCAGGAGGTTTTGAGTGAAAGACCAAGGTAAAGAAAAATGAAAAGCAAAGACCAGCAGGTTCAGATTTTTTGATTCTCATCATGCATAAAAAGTTATTACTTATCTTCGCACTTCATTTTAGGGGAGAGATTTATTCTCACCATGGAGCTCAGAAAAAATTACTAAACTGGCACCCCACAGAATCTGAACATCTTTCCTGCCTGCAAAAATCACACACAAGAACACTTGCAGAACAATAGATACTGCTTCTTTCTAAAAAGAAAAACAATTCTAGAAGTAAAATTTTTAAAAGTGCAATTCAATTAAAACATTACACCTTTAAAACCTGCTCTATGAATATATTACAGAAAGATACACATTGGTATTTAGTTACATTTTTTTTTCTGGAGGTGGGATAGGAAGGGAGCCTGGTTTTGGTTTCTTAAATATCAAAGAAGAGACAAATTAGTCCTATTTTAGAGACTAGTAATACTAAACTACACATTTGTTAAAACCAATACAAGCATAATGAACAAGATCTATGCTATCAGTTTTGAAAAACGGCTATATGGAATACATTTAGTCCACATGAATTTATTATTTAGTTTAGTGGGTATTCACATAATATTGTATACAACATAGTACCACAGGCAAATTAAACAAGGAGATAGTAAAAACACAAAACATTTTAAAATGTAGTCCCACCACAAAAAAATACTGCATGAAAGTACATATTCAAAAATTAACTAAGGTCTGAAATACTAATTTAAAGCAGCAATAAATGAAGGTTTTGAAATTTAAATCTTGGCTTCTCTGATTCTCAGTGTCAAAGAAAAAATATACTTTTCTTTTTTTTAATTATTCTTTAATCAAATATAATTTTGAAGGCAGGTCTATTTTGAAAAATAATATTGTATATCTGTATTCTTATATTTTGCTGGTTAGTATTGTAACCGTCTCTTTTTAGTCAGTAAGGAGGTCCAGACAACTGATCCGTAAAGATAGACTTTTATTGCCAGCAAGATGCAGCTAAGACAAAGGCTTAGTACAACTGCATGCCCCTCCCCTCCAGGAGCAGACTCTTATGCACTTTACAGTTCTTATCTTTTACACATGCGTTCTAAGCATTGCTGAGCAAGCATATTCCGGCTGAAGGGGCTACTGACCCCCTCCCTAGACACCCTGGAACTTTCGTGAAACTTCTCCCATGTTCTGCAGGAGAGGCTGCTGGGACTTGCAGTTCTGGAAAGGAATTCGCGAGTCTGCAGTAATACAGCCCATCACATAATACATCCATTGTTCTAATCTAGGTTACAGCAGTGAAAGCTTATCAGAGAATAAGAACAGCGAAGCCAAAAAAGTTGTTACGTTTAGTGTTTGACCAAAAGTCAATTTGACAGCCTCTGGGATTAGTAAGCACGCAGCCGCAATGCTTCGAAGACAACCTGGCCATCCTTTTGCAACATTGTCCATTCCTTTTGACAGATATGCAACAGGTCGTTCCCACGAGCCTAGAGTTTGAGTCAATACCCCAATGGCCATTCCTTTCTTCTCATCGACGTATAGATGGAATGGTTTCATTACATCTGGCAACCCTAGAGCAGGGGGTTCAATCAAGGCATCTTTCAGTTGTTGTAAGCTTGTCAATTCATGGGTTTCCCACTGAAAAGGCTGAGATTCTGCCTCCTTTCCCCGCAACTTGTCGTACAGGGACTGGGCAATAACAGCATAGTTAGCAATCCACAGCCTGCAATATCCAGCAGCTCCAAGGAACGCTCGGAGCTCTTTCTTGCAAGTGGGTACAGGTTGACCTCTGATTGAACTGGTACTGGATATTCCAAGACAACGGGTACCTTCCCGTATTTGGAAGCCCAAGTATTCTACTTCCAATTCACATATTTGCGCCTTCTTTTTACTTGCACGGTATCCTTTTGAGTACAACGTCTTTAGCAGGTGGAGAGTGGCTACTGCACATTCGTGATACGTTTCACGAAACAACAGAAGGTCATCCACATACTGTATTACTGGCCCATACATGACTTGGTACATCTTCAAGTCTTTTGCCAGTTGCTCACCGAACAGCGTAGGTGAGTGCTTGAACCCTTGCGGCAAGCGAGTCCATGTGTACTGCTGCTTGATTCCAGTTTGTGCATTTTCCCATGTGAAGGCAAAGATCTTCTGGCATTCTTCTGCTACTGGAACGGAGAAGAAAGCATCTTTGAGATCAATAACACTGTACCACTTGGATGCAGGGGAAACTTGAGCCAAGATTGAGTATGGATTTGGTAAGAGGGCTACTAGATCTGCTACTTGATTATTCACTTTCCGTAGATCCTGTACTGGTCGGTAATCAGTAGAACCAGGTTTCTTTATGGGCAACAAAGGGGTGTTCCAAGCAGATCGGATTCGTCGGAGAATGCCCAAATCATACAGTCTCTGCAGATGTATCTGGATTCCTTGCCTGGCCATATATGGAATGGGGTATTGAGGTTGATTAATCACCTGTGCATTCTGTTTCATTTCGATCCAAACAGGGGTAGCATCGATGGCTATTCCCCCTGGATTTTGCTCGGACCATACTTTAGGCACGCTATCCATTAGTTGCCTTCGTTGTTCGTTGAGAGGGGTGTCCACTTCGTATCGATGCAGAGTGATTTGTTCAAGGACGGGGAGATGTAGTCTCCATTCCTCTTGGAGTGGACAAATGAGAGAGACTGGATTATCGGCAAAGGATGCCTTGATTTCACCGGTAGGTTCGAATTGCAAGGTAGCCCTTAATTTACATAGGAGGTCTCTCCCTATAAGTGGTACTGGGCACCCTGGCACGTAGAGGAATTGATGGGACACTAATTGTCCTCCTATTGTAACCTGTCGTTTGACGATCGGAAGACCCCTGCAGGCGAGTATCATGGAAACAAGGGAATAAGTGAAGAATAGATAAGGAAAATAACCGGTCTATCCCTGGCGGACCGAGGGGGCCTTGATCACACCCCACGCAGTGTGTTAGTAGGAATTACGTTCCGAAGACCACGCGCATAATAAGGAGAAAATAATAAGTGAAGTATACGATAGTGGGAATAGGTTTCTTGTTGTGTGAAAGAGAGTGAATGGCCTCGCAGTTCTAGGCCGGGCTGACCGCGTCCTAGTCGGGGCGATTGTGATCCTTTTGTGTCTGACGGATACGGACCCCTTACCTATCCGTCTTCCCTTCCCTCCTTTGTCTGTGAATTCTATCCTAATGGGAGGGGGCGGTTCGACTCCATTAAAAGTCATGACAGAACACTATAGCGAAGTGTTCGATAGACATAAATGTACAAAACCCGGAATGATTCAACGATGCACCCATAGGTGGCCCAGTTTGTGTGTAAATTGGCCTCCGGTAGGAACTTTCAATTTCCAAACGGCCACAAGGGTCCAGAATCTAGTTATAAAAGAAGGGAATCCGGATTGCCCTGAGGATATACCATATATAACCGCATGGATAGCAGTTATTGAAAATCCTCCGTCGTGGGCAAAGAAGCTAGTAGAGGGAGCCGCCCTCGTAATGGTAACTCAAGTATGTAAGATGGGAGACCGGAAGTCCCCAAACCGGAAGAGAAGGGGAAAGGCGGCCATATTGGAACCTACAGAGCATGCGTCATCTGCGGCGGCCATATTTGTAGTACAAGGGAATTCACGGACTCCAGAAAAAAAAATTAAACCCCTGCCGCCCGCAGCACTGCCCGACGCTGAAAATATCTTGCCGCCACCATATGCCCCTAGTTGTCCCCTGGCATATCCTACGCCACCAAGTCCCCCAGTTCCCTCCAATGCGCAAGCCGATCCAAGGATGGCACCGGCTCATGAAGAGCAACCCGAAGCGGCAACCGCAAAGGTAGAAGGCGGCAGCGAGTCGTCCGTGGCAGACGGAACTCGCAGTAAAACCCAAGCCGCAGCAAGTTTGCAATTACCAATCAGGGAAACATCAACTGTAGTTCCTGTAGCCCCGACTGAAGAAAACGAACATCGCACTATGCAAACAATAAAATTATTTACCTACATACCTTTTACATCCAGCGATCTTTTCAATTGGAAACAGCTTGGGCCGTCATACGCTGAAAAACCAGAACAGATGATAGACTTTTTACGGGGCATTTTTGCAGCCCATAATCCCAACTGGGCTGACATTCGGCATTTAGCCTCCATTCTTTTTACCACTGAAGAACGCCGACAGATACAATTAAACATGGAAGAGGCAGCTCGATTAGGAGCCGGATCAGATGGACGTCCCGAAGACGTAGTGAGAGACTTAGCCCCGACTGCAGATCCCAACTGGGATTTCCAGACTGCGGCAGGGCGGGAGCGCATTACCGCCTATCAGACCGCATTTCTTGAAGCTTTAAAGAAAGGGAAGCAGAAAGTTGTAAACATGGAAAAATCCAAGACGTGGTGCAGAAGAGAGACGAGTCCCCCGGAAACTTTTTGGAGCGACTGATGGATGCGTACCGCCAATACAGCCCATTTGATCCAGAGGACCCCAAACATCAATCCATCATAGTGATGAGCTTCGTTGGGCAGTCCTGCCCAGACATTCGCCGGAAGTTGCAAAAGCAGGAAGGGTTCGAGGGAATGAATATCAGCCAATTAAAAGCAATGGCTGATAAAGTCTATGTAAACCGAGAACCGGATGGAGACAGCAAGGAAAAGAAAGAAACTAGAAAGTTAAGAGAACGTGTCAGTTTGTTAGCCGCAGCGTTGGAAGAAACTAATTTCGGGAACCCGTCCAGGCAGTATCACGGGTATCCCGGACCCCGAGGAAGAGGCAGATCGCCCTCTAGAGGGCTGCCAAGAGGGCTGCCAAGAGGACGAGCAAGTAGAGGAGGATCGGTTAGAGGTGGAAGAATGCCAAGTATGAACTCTCTTTTGCTGACGCAGTTTATTTTGAAGCTGTCTCTGGGAAATTTAGAGAAATGATTAAGAATGGGTTCTTTGTTAAAGTTTTTCTTGTTGCTTCTTTGGCTAGCAGTAGTTAAATATGCAGAGCTACTCCCTGTTTTAAGGAACTGGCAAGATAAGACAGCCAAGCATGTGCAGCGCTGACTGTGGGAATTACAGGATGCCGTTTGTAAAAAAAAACAAAAAACGGAGAAAACAAAGACTTAATATTAAAAATTTTGATTCAGTGGCAGGGGCCACTATGCAAGATTAGGAACAAGAGCAAATATGAGTCGGCCCAAATGATAAAGTAGTGGCCCACACACACACACATATATATATATATATATATATATATATATATATATATATATTGCAATTATGTTCTTTTACCACTGGTGGGGGCTGGGCTCTGGCTATTACCATATGTTCTTAGTGTTTGCAATGTAATTGATACAAGGCTTCCAAGGGTTTGATCATCACTCCTGCACACCTAAAGCCTGCAGATCCAGGTTGACTTTATTGAATTAACCCAATGCCAAACTTACAAGTATGAAGGAAGCAATGTTTTGCAGCTTCTCAGCCTCGTCAGAACTGATTTGCCTCCAGGCGCAGGTCACCTATTCAATTTCCAGATGGACTGTGATCTTTTCATCGTATTTTGAGGTGTATGGGAACAGGGATCAGGAAGAGAAGAAAAGGGCCCGTCCCTGCAACCAGGAACTTAATAATAGAGACCCGACATCCGAAAGAAGCTGCAGAAGGCCGAAGGCTTTGAGGGCATGAGCCTCAGCCAGTTAAAAGCTATAGCAGACCAAGTATGTGGAAATAGAGAAGTGGAAGAGAAAAGAGAGAAGCAAGTAGAGACATGAAGGAGAAAGTGACTGTTAGCCGCCGCTCTCGAGGACACGCGGACGGGAAGGAGCCAAGACAATGGCAGACCGCGAAGAGGAGGGGGAACAAGACCCCCTTTGGGAAAGAATCAGTGTGCGTACTGCAAAAATGAAGGCCATTGGAAGAGAGACTGTGAAGAATGGCAAAAGAAATACGGGAGCCCTGCAGTGAATACTAACGACAAAAATGGACCTGCACCGACACAAAGGGGCCGAGGAGGAAGGAGATCGGACAACCCCCACTGGCAGATGGCGGGGGAGGCGACAAGGAGCATACAGCCTGAAGAGACCGGGAGGGAAGAATCCCCACTGACCCTCTGGTGGAGATCCACGAGGTAACACAACAAAAATCAGGGGCCTGTTGGACTCAGAGGCCAACGATCTGTCATGACTGCACCAATCGGCCCCCCCGACGAAAGAGACTGTTTCTATAGTGGGTGCCTCAGGTCAGGTACTCACTGCCCCTCTGCAGAAAGAATGAACTATACAAGTAGGCGGGACCATGGTATCCCTTATCGGATGGGACCTGCTGTGTAAGCCTCAGACCACATTGAGATTTCAACCAACAGGGGAAGTTAAAGCCTCCTTCGGGGACCATCCAGTGATACTCATCTGTCCCCTCCAAGAAGAATGGAGACTACATCTTCCCATAGTCGAACGAACCATCGAACATAGATATGAAAAAGATACCTGATCACTGAACTCAGCGGTGGCCACTCACCAGGCAAGTCTGGGGGATCACTCCGCCACAAAATCCCCTGGACCAACTGGGGGGCTAAAATAGCGTCCCCGGTACCTCCTGGCTGAGGCTCGCCAAAAAATGAAAATGTGCAATGTGCTGACAGAGAGTTTCTCAATGTCCTAATTACAGCTGTATTGCAGACTGTAAGTAAACCCGTCATGAAGCAGGGAATTCTGGTACATGAAGTCCTTTGTCAGGTTGAAGCGTTCAGACCCCTTCAGTATGATAAGCAAAGTTGTTTACCTTTAACTGGTATTCTCCATAGACAGCGGATAACTGTTACACATGGGCAATGTCATCTAACAGCATAGAGGACAAAATGTTTACTAGCTAGAGCAAGAAAAGGATTAGGTGGCTTATTTGCTCATGTGCAGCAGGCACAGCACAGCCATGTGCCACAAGGCCCCTTCAGTCATATCAAATCGTTTTTAAACTTCAAGAGATGGGAGGGAATGTGCGACTGATTTTTCCTGCTGTCCATGGAAACCACCAGTTGCAGGTAAATCCACTTTGCTTTCCTCCAAGGACAAGTAGGATGAATCAGCCACAGATGTGGGGACTCCCAAGCTAAGGAGATGTTTTGAAGTCCCTATTCATGCATACCTTAAGGCAACCCACATTAATGGGCAATTGAGAAGAATACTTGGATAAAAATTGTGATAATTTGTTCAAAACATTTCTTAATAATGAATAGCAAATGTTGCTATCGTGTTGAGAGTCAGTATCCAAGCGGTATGGAAAGAAATAGTCCAGCTTTTTACCAGCAACAGGTGTTCTCCAAGGACAGCAGGATGTCAGTCCTCAAGCGTGGGCAACATCATCCGATAGAGCCCAGCCCGAAAAATTCAAAATTTCTAGAATTGACTGTCTCATGGAGCATGCCCACAAGTGCCATTATGCCATATGTCCACAGGGAGGTGGGGCAGGTTTTGTGAGGACTGACATTGTGCTGTCCTCTGAGAACATCTGTTACAGGTAAGCAATTCTGCTTTCTCCAAGGACAAACAGAACTGCAGTCCTTGCACATGGGGAATCCCTAGCCACAAGCTGACCTCAACTAAAAAAACAGGGGAAAACAAGTGCCAATGGGCACAATATTTTTGTTGGCAATAAGCCTTTTTCCTATTTTATACCTAACCTGCAAGAAGCAGCTTGAAACAAAAACAACGGGCCCTAGGAAGAAAAGGATTTGGGTTCTACACCTCAAGCAAATTCCATAGGACAGTCTGGCTAAACCTACTATTGCGTTGACCATTACTATCCAAACAGTAAAGAGATGTGAATGAGTGGCAAGAACTCCATGTTGCATCCTTGCAGATCTCCTTCATGGAGACTGATTGCAGGTGAGCCACTGATGTTGTCATGGCTCAGACAGAGCGAGCTTTGATGTGGCCCACCAGATTCAAGCCCCACTGGATATAACAGAAGGAGATGCAATCTGCTAACCCCAGTTTACTGGTATGAAAAAGAAAAAGCTGGATGAACTTTCTATAGGCTTCAGTCTGCTCCAGTTGTAAGACTAAGGCTTTTTTGCAGTCCAAACTATGAAGTGCTTGTTCACTTTGGAGGATATATAGTCTATGGAAAAAAAAATGTTGGAAGTACAATTGACTGGTTAAGAAGGAATTCAGATACCACCTTAGGCAAGAACTTTAGGATTGTCTTGCACAACAATGCAATCATGAAATAAAACCCAAAAAACTTGGCCAAGTTACTTGGATAAGTTACTAGCACTTGAAGTTAGCTCTCTGTGCACTAAAGTGACTGCCAACAAAAATAGGATGCTCCAGATCACAGGAGCAGTGGCTCAAATGGAGCTTTCATCAATTGGGAAGAACCACACTGAGGTCCCAAAACACAGGAGGTTTGATGGGAAGCTTCAAACGAAGCAGGCCTTCCATAAACCAGACAACTAAAGGTTGTATGGAAATTACCTTCTTCATGGTGATTTTTGGATGCCAGTTGCTCTAATATGAACTCTTATAGAGTTGGTCTTAATGCCAGACTCAGATGTAGAAGGTAACTGAGCAGAAAAAAGGATCTAGGGTCTTATACTCAAAACTACAAAGCAAACAAACCCATAGGACTTTCTAGTGGAATGCTTTCTTGAAGTACAAAAACACCTCAAGACATCCTCAGAATGTTCAAGGTATTGCAAGGACAACTTCTCAAAATCCAGGCTTTGAGCACCAGGGACCTGATCTTGAGTGATAAGGGTCTGGTGGAGTCCTCAGTCTGACTGGTTCTCTCACTGATATCCTCCCTGAGGAGTGGGAACCAGATCTCTCTTGGCCAAAAGAGGACTATGAACATTATAGTTCTCATCTTCTGAGCTACAACAGTCTTCGCAAGTAGCAGAACTGAGGATATGTGTACACCAGATCACTGCCCCAATCCAGAGCAAAGACATCTCAGGCTGATTTGTTCTGCCACCTCTTTCTGGACCTTCCTGTTCTGGGGAGGGTTAGAAGGATGCAAACAAATCCACAACTGTGCCTCATTGGTGATATGATTTGCTATTCCCACCCCATCCAGGGACATTCATGGGGTCAAATCTGTCCACCAAAACATTTCCTATGCTAACCAAGTATGCAGTCCTGAGAACCATCTCTTGAGAGATGGCCCAGGCCCATATCTGGACAGCCTCCTGACACATGAGGTACAATCCCATGCCACCTTGCTTGCTGATATAGTACATGGCAGCCTTGTCTGTTTGAACCAGGATGACCTTGTTAGACAACCAATCACTGAAAGCCTTTAGAAATAACTGGATCACCCTTAGCTCCAGGAAGTTATTTGACAAAACTTCTCCTGAGCAGACTAAAGACCCTGGGTACAGAGCCCCTCTATATAAGCTTAGGGCACATCACTTGTAAGGATAAATTGTATATGAGGACTAGATTAGAATTGTCCTGTCACCAGGAAAGAGTCCCTGAGCAGTTGTGTGACAGATGCTGTCCTGTAGGTTTTGAGTGGCCTGAAGCGACTGACATGAGGACCATTGGGCTTTACTCATATGGAGGCATGGCAAGTTGATGGCATGCGCCCAACAGCCTCAACATGTACCATGCTGATGTCTGCTGACACATCTAGATAGCTTTCAACCAAGTCATGACTAGCAGAGCTCCAATAAACTCCAATTGAGGTGACAGGCTCAGATGAGACTTGGGGTAGTTGATAAACCCTAGTAACTTCAACACCCAGATGGTCATGCACATTGAATATGCAGCTCCCATCTGAGATCTACTCTTGAGCATCCAATCAGCCAGAGATAGACGTGCAGCCCCAGCTTATGCAGGCAGCTGCCACCTTGCCAAAGTATTTGGTGAAGACATGTGGGGCTGATGCTAGGCCAAATGGCAGTATGAGATACTGGAGGTGACATTCTCCCATCCTCCCTCCACATTCAACCTTATATCTTCAGAGACTTACTTGGTTATGTTTATTATTGTAATTACAACATGTTATGATATCTCAAAACCTCTTTGTTAAAAAAATGTATTCACTTTGTAAACAGTTATGATGGCTTCCCGAATAACGGTATATAAAACTCTATAAATAAATGATGAATCATATTTCCTATGATCAGGGAACCTCTCTATGTGGATGTCAGCATCCTTTAGATTGAGATAGAGAGCATAGCTAAAGGGATTACAGTGCAAAGGAAAACCATCTTGAACATTTCTCGTTTGATAAACTTATTCAAAGTCCTTAGGTCTAGGATGGGATGAAGATCCCTTGTTTTCTTTGGAATTTGGAAGTACTTGTAGTAAAATACCGACCCTCTTTCCCTTGGTGGAAAAGGCTTGACTGCACTGGCCTGCAAAAGGGAGGACAGCTCCTTTTGTAGCAGTTCCTGGTGAGTTGAATGGCCCCAAATGGGTTCCCATGGATGATTTGGCATGACACTCAATAGATTTAATCTAACTTTTTCTAACAATGCGGAGGACCCATGGGTCCAAAGTTACACCAGGCCACTGGTTTACATAAAACTGCAGCCTGCCTCTAATGGAGAGGTCATCCAGCAGAGTTACTGGGGATGTTGGCTATGGTCTCTGCGATCCAGTCAAAACTCCACACCAAGTGTTGACCGGGGTGCTGTCTGGGGCTTAGGGGCCTGCTGCTGATGGAACAATTTGATTGTTTGACATTAGCAGAAGTGAACTGAGTCCTCGGGTGCCATCATTGGAAGGGGTTACGCTTGGTTAGGTTTGATGGAACAGAGGTGGCAGAGTATAGTGCCTCCTCTGCCCAACCCTAGATGGGGAGGGAGAGTCTGTAGTGACAGTAGAGAGATGCTGGGGTGTTGCACAGTGTTCTCGAATCTGAGCATCCAAATCCAAGTTATCTTCTGACCATGACATGTGAGTAAGTTGTTCTTGGACTTCTGGACAGAGATCTAAGGCCACAGCCAGGTGAGACATGGCTGTCTCAAAAACAAAAGGTTGAGGGGACCATGTGTTTTCCATACCCCACACTCTTGTCCACCAGTGACTGGAGAACATCTTGCAGCTTTTGAAGAAGCTGCTTGGCCACACCCTACACCTGCTTCAGAAGGTCCTGCACATATTGGCCAGTTAAGAGCTGGTAGGAGGGTATCAGGGCATTGAGTATACCCCCTGGAAAAATAAACATTCTCCCAAGAGAGTGTCCTGGACGTCTTCTCTAGGGCTACCAAGGCATGAGTCCTAGTCCTCTTGGCCTTCTTGAGAGAAGATGCAATCACCAGCTGTTTCTTGTTGAATCTGGGAGTCTTTTGGACAAGAAAAACCTATCTAGGGAATTACTAGGAAAGACGACCAAAGAGCCCTGCGATAAATGAGTCCCAAAAGTCTAGACACAGGAACAGTGAGGCAAAAAAAATGCAACCTGTGGTCTCCATGGGGGGGAGGGGAGAAAGACTGAAGGACCCCCATGTTGATGCTTAGCATTATAGCATGTGTGCGCTTAGTCAGTGAGGCATAATTAAAGTTCTAGAAACTTTGATGTAAGTTTTCTGGGCTTGTATTCATCGGATGTCACCCACACGAGGATTGCATTCCTGCTTGTCCTCAGAAACGTATAAAATGAACTCCATATAGCATATTTCTTCAATAGAGGTAGAGCCAAGGTGAGCTACACGTTGCCACTGCTCTTATATTGTGCGTTTTTACACAGTTTTTTTTTTTTTTAAATTTTATTTTGTTTAGCTCACACCTTTTCATTGTTAGCTCAAGGCGAGTTACATGCCTTCTAGAAAGATTAAGGCATGTAACATGGATGAAGGAAAACCATTTATTGCTGAATTTAATTAACAAAGCAATGTGCTTTTCACATGTCATCAATTACTTGGGTAAACAATTAGCTAAATTTTAAGTCCCCTGCACGTGAGGAAAATGGGGGTTATGCAAGTGGCCGGGCCTTGCATGCACTGCGCGCATTTTAGAAGAGGCCTGGCCGTACATGTAACCCCTGTTATGCGCACAAGAGCCAGGCCTCTATCAAGGGGCGGAGTTGGAGGCTGCCGATACACCGGTGTAAGTTCAGAAAAGCAAAATTGCTTACCTTGTAATAGGTGTTATTCCCAGGACAGCAGGATGTAGTCCTCACATATGGGTGACATCAGTAATGGAGCCTTATACGGAAAAACTTCTGTCACAGTTTCTAGAAACTTTTGACTGGCACAGTGTGCCCACTGAGCATGCTCAGCATGCTATATTCCTGGCCACAGGGGTCTCCCTTCAGTCTTTTTTGTAGCAATTTGCGTTAGCCAAAAATAAAATAAAATGTATCGGACCCAACTCCGCAGGGTGGCGGGTGGGTTTCGTGAGGACTACATCCTGCTGTCCTGGGATAACACCTATTACAAGGTAAGCAATTTTGCTTTATCCCAGGACAAGCAGGATGCTAGTCCTCACATATGGGTGATTAGCAAGCTACAGGCTGAATCATTCTTGTATTGGACCAACAGTGTACAACTTGTGCAACAGGCACAACTGGCGTACTGTTGGGAAAAATGAGGCAGCCTGAAATCACGAAAGGTTGGATGCGGAAGGAGTTGGATTATGCTGGAAACAAGTTCTTTAAGACAGATTGTCCATAGGCTGAATCTTGTCATCCTTCCTTGATGAGACAGTAGTGGGCCGCAAAGGTGTGAAGAGAACTCCATGTTGCTGCTTTATATATGTCAAGGATTGGCACTGAACGATAGTGTGCTACTGAGGTTGACATTGCTCTTACTGAATGTGCCTTTACTCGCCCTTGGAGAGGAAGGCCTGCCTTTTCATAGCAAAACTTTATGCAATCTGCTAGCCAATTGGATAGAGTATGTTTACCAACTGCGTTACCTGGTTTGTTTGGATCATAAGATACAAAGAGCTGAGTAGATTTCATATGGCCTGCAGTGCAGTCTAAGTAAAAACCTAGTGCACGCTTACCAGTCCAAGGTATGTAAAAGCTCATTCTCCTTGGTGAGAACGAGGCCTTGGAAAGAATGTGGGTAAAACTATGGATTGGTTCAAGTGGAATTCCTTATCTACCTTGGGGAGGAATTTTGGATGTGTACAGAGAACCACTCTGTCATGTAGGAATTTTGTATAGGGTGAGTACGTGACAAGTGCTTGTAACTCACTAACCCTTCTAGCCGATGTAATGGCTATGAGGAAGATAGTCTTCCATGTGAGAAGTCTAAGATCACAGGAATTCATGGGTTCAAATGGAGAAATCATGAGCCTTGTTAACACCAGATTTCGGTTCCATTCTGTGACTGGTGGCCGAATTGGTGGTTTAATGTGAGTTAAACCTCTCATAAATCTACGGCAGGAGGTTGTGATGATATAGGTGCATCTCCCATCTTGTTGTGATAAGCTGAGATTGCACTTAAATGTACTCTTACAGATGAAGTCTTGATACCAGAATCTGAAAGATGGTATAAGTAGTCTAGTAAAGAAGTAGTGGGGCAGGTGAAAGGATCAATATTTTGGCTGCACCACAAAGTAAACCTTTTCCATTTCGAAGAATAGTTCTTTCGTGTTGAAGGTTTACGTGAAGCTATAAGCACTTGAGATACATTGGTTGGAAGATTGAGTGGTTGCAAAATCAAGCTTTCAACATCCATGCTGTCAGGGATAGGGATTGAAGGTTGGGATGGCGCAACTGCCCCTGATCCTGAGTTATGAGAGTGGGAGCTACTCCCAGACAAATTGGATCCCTGACTGAGAGGTCTAGAAGTGTGGGAAACCATACTTGTCGAGGCCAATATGGGGCTATGAGAATCATGGTTCCCCTGCCCTGTTGTAGCTTCACTAGAGTTTTGGTTATAAGCGGTATCAGAGGATATGCATATAGAAGGCCTGAGTTCCAAGGGCGAGCAAAGGCATCCTTGGCTGGTTGGTTCTTCTGTTTGTGTGGAGAACAGAAATTATCCACTTTGTGATTCAGATGTGATGCAAAGAGGTCTATGGTTGGTTGCTCCCCAACGTTGGAATATCTTGGCTGACACTAGGGGGTCTAGAGGCCACTCATGCGGTTGGAACTGACGACTGAGGCGATCTGCAACTACGTTGTGAATGCCTGCTAGATAAGTGGCCCGTAGAAATACTGAGTGTGTCAGGGCCCAGTCCCAAATCTGTGCAGCTTCCTGACAGAAAAGATACGAGCCCGTACCTCCTTGTTTGTTGATGTACCACATGGCTACTGTGTTGTCCGTTTGGATCAGAACAGTCTTGTGGGAAAGGCAGTCCTTGAACGCATGTAGCGCATAACGTATAGCTCGAAGCTCTGGGAAGTTTATCTGAAATGTAGCTTCGAGTTTTGTCCAAGCAGCTTGGGTCTGTAAATGGCCAATGTGTGCTCCCCAGCCTGAGGTGGATGCATCTGTAGTTAACGTTACTTATGCAGCTGGTTGTTGAAAGGGCAGGCCCTTGCGCAAGTTGTCTATGTTCGTCCACCATAGGAGCGAAGACTGTAGCTCCTGCGTTATGTGAATAGGGTAAGACATTGGTTGAATGGCTTGTATCCATTGGCTTTTGAGTGTCCACGGAGTGAATTTCATGGCTAATCTGGCCACAGGAGTGACATGGACTGTGGAGGCCATGTGCCCCAATAGGGTGAGACATTGATGCGCTGTTATTCGTGCGCTCCTATGTAGAGAGCTTGCTAAAGAAACTAGTGTCTGTGCACGGTCCTTTGGAAGAAGCGTCTTTGCCGTTATGGTGTTTAATTCTGCTCAGATGAATTGCAACAGGTGAGACGGCGTACAGTGGGATTTCTGGTAATTGATGAAAAATCCCAAGGAGTGGAGCAGATTTATTGTGAATTTGAGAGAATTGAGAGCTCCTTGTCTGGTTGGACTCCTTATCAGCCAATCATCCAGATAAGGAAATACATGCATGCCCTGCTTGTGCAAGTGAGCTGCTGCAACTGCTAGACATTTTGTGAACACCCAAGGTGCTGAGGCAAGGCCGAATGGTAGAACTTTGTATTGATAATGTTGAGTACCCACTAGGAATCAAAGGTACTTTCGATGAGGAGGGAATATGGGAATGTGAGCATAAGCATCTTGAAGATCCAGAGAACAGAGCCAATCTCCTATTTGAAGTAGAGGTAACAGGGTTCCTAGAGACACCATCCTGAATTTTTCTTTTCTCAAATTTGTTGAGATTTCTGAGATCTAGGATGGGAAGTAGACCTGCTGTTTTCTTTGGAATGAGGAAATAACGGGAGTAGAATCCTCTACCCCGCTGAGGCCGGGGAACTGGTTCCACGGCCCTGGCGCTCAGAAGGGTGGATAATTCTGTTTGTAGAAGTGTGGATTGGTTGTTTGCTGTCCAAAACGCAGTGGGAGGAGTGTCGTTTGGTACAGTGAGAAAATCCAAGTGGTACCCTTGAGTTGTAATGGAGAGTACCCATTGGTCCGTGGTGATGGATGACCAAGTGTGGTGAAAAAATGTTATCCGTCCCCCTACTGGTAATTCTGGTGTTGGATTGGGAGATAGACTGCTGTTCCCTGGATACGGTTCAAAACCCCCAAGTGGATGCTGTCTGAGGAGGGGGTTGAGGCCTGGTTGCTCTTGGCTGTCTAGGTTGTGACCTTTGAGCTGGCCTAGATGAGCGCCCACGGGCAGGAGGAGGATAATAATGCCTTGGTCTATAGTATGGGCGTTTTGGTTCTTTTCTTGGCAGTCTCCTTGATGTTTGGAACTCCTGAGGCACAGAGGACAGCTGTTTGAGAGTCTCTGAATGCTCTTTGAAGAGGGAAACAGCTTCCTTTACCTTGTCTCCAAACTAGGGGGTTCTCCCAAGCAAGGGAGATCAGCCAGTTTGTCCTGTATCTCGGGCCTCAAATCAGATGCTTTGAGCCAGGCCCATCTTCAAGCATTGATTCCGGTGGCTGACATTCTAGATGCAGTTTCGAAAGAGTCGTATGCTGCACGGACCTCATGTTTACCGGCTTCTAGGCCCTTGTGAATTAAGGATGAGAAGGACTCTTGAAACTGTTGAGGGAGAGATTCGGAGAGGTCTTGTATCTGTTTCCATACGTTTTGTTGGTATTGGATCATATATAATTGGTAGGCCACAATCCGGGAAACCAACATAGACCCTTGAAACATTTTTCTGCCAATGTTGTCTAGGAATCTGTTATCCTTGCCTGGTGGAGTTGAAGAGTGAGTCTTCACTCTTTTTGATCTCTTTTGCGCTGACTCAACTACCACTGAATGGTGAGGTAGCTGAGTCTTATGGAAACCAGGAGTGTGCTGGACTAAATATGTCGCATCAGTCCTTTTGTTTACCGGAGGGATGGAACAGGGATGCTCCCATGATCTGTGTAATAGTTCAGTAAGAACCTCATGCACTGGAATGGCTAAAACCTCCTTAGGTGGATCCACGAATTGGAGCACCTCTAGGGGCTTTTGCCTGGCATCTTCTTCAGTTTGTAACTGAACGGGTATGGTATCAGCAATATCTTTTACAAAACTTGAGAATGAGAGGTCTTCGAGGAGATTTTCTTCTTTCCTCTGGAGGAGATGGTTCAGAAAGAATTTCCTCTGAGGAGGTATCAGTGTCTGTATCTTGCCATGTATCCGGGGGTATGAGACCCAAGAGGTGTCAAAGGCCTAATTCCTTTTGGTATCTATGGATGTTCCGTCGGTTTTGATGGAAAAGATGGTGGGTGGGACCATGGAATCCCTGATGGACCCGGGATTGGTTCTGGAATCTGTGGTTCTTCCACAATCGGTGTTGGTACTGGTTTTTCCAGAGGTTTTGTTGGAATGGCACCGATAAGGGTGTCTAGTTTTGCCATTAGTGGTGCCAAAAAAGATAGATCTGGCACTGGCATCGATGGTATCATCGGTGAATGCGGTGATGGCATCGAATGTACCGGTAATGTAATCTGAGGTGGCGCCGATGGAACCGGTGGCACTGATGATGGTGATGCCGATGGCACTGGCCTTGATGGATTAGTCGGTGCTGGCATCGTATCGAGAAGCGAATCCCGTATTGCCTGGCGGATATATTCGTCCAGTTCCGCACGCATAGCTGGTGAAACCAGAGCAGCTATGGGGGAAGGCAGCGAAGGCGATACCAGTACCTCCACAGGGCCCTGTGGGGGGGTACCGTTCCCGGCACAGATATCGGTGGGGATTGCCTTGGCGTAGAAGGCCTCTGTGAAACGTCCGGTCCCCGAGGTTTCTTTGGTGCTGATCCAGAGTCTTTATGAACTACCGGATATCGGATCAGTGTCTGACTCGCGCGACGACCTCCAATGCCGATGTTTTTGTTTACCTTCGGTGGTCGACATCAAGTGTATGGAGGACCTTGACGGAGTCGGTGACTGTCTATCTCCCGCCTCGTCTGTCTTTTTCTTTTTAAGGACAACTTTACAAGTCGCTCCAGCCGGAGACGACTGCGTGGATGTTGACATGGAGGGCATCAGTTGTAAACGAAAAAGATGCTCCATTTTCTCCATCCGGAGTTTTCTGCCTTTTGGCGACATCTTGGTACACTTAGTACACGTTAAAACATAGTGTTTTTCGCCTAGGCAAATAACACACTAAGTGTGAGTCTGTAATGGACATCGTGTGGGAGCAAACCAGGCATTTTTTAAAACACGAGGCCATGGCAAAGTCGGACAGCCGTCGATGACTTGCAGACTAAATAGACGGTACGGGATCGTACGGCACCATGAGAAAAACTTACTGTGTACGGTTCTATAGTTTTTCTATTAATTTTTAAAAAAATTTTTATGTGGTGAAAATCACCTCATAGGACTCCAAATAACTGTGAGGCTAACGGCTCCGTGGAAAAAAGAAGACTGAAGGGAGACCCCTGTGGCCAGGAATATCATGGCATGCTGAGCATGCTCAGTGGGCACACTGTGCCAGTCAAAAGTTTCTAGAAACTTTGACAGAAGTTTTTCTGTATAGGGCTCCATTACTGATGTCAGCCATATGTGAGGACTAGCATCCTGCTTGTCCTGGGATAATAAAGAAAATAACAAAAGGTAGGGCCTTCAAAGGGGTCAGTAAAGAAGGAGGGAGGGAGAGTGGGGGGGGGGGGGGGGGGGGGGAGTTCCCTCCCAGTCCACTCCTTAATTGGAGCACCGGCTTGCGCATGTTGTAAAATCGTGTCCATGTGCACGCACCGGGTAGCTCGTGCACATGGAGGCACACTTTTTTAAATCTACCCTAATATGAATAATCTCATTATTTTAGGAACTACTGTTCCTTTTACGGTGTCAGTTCGTAATATGGGTTGCATATTTGACTCAAGACTCATTTAAGGATCACATACGTGTCTTAAAGTGATTATTATAAGCTTAGACTACTGGGATATCTGAAATATGTTTTAGACAGAAATGATTTTCCGTCTGTGGTTCAAGTATTTATAAAATCATGAGTAGGGTGGAACAGATAAAAAGCACTCTTTCAAAATAGCACTAGAACTAGGGGGCACTCCAGGAAACAAATTGAAGAAAGTATTATTTTTCATTTGGCACTCAAACTGTGGAATCTGTAAGAGGATGTGGTCAAGGCATTGAGCACAGCTGGCTTTACAAAACAGTTTGGACAAGTTCCTAGGAGACAAGTCCATAAACAATTTGCCAAGTGAACGTAGGAAAATCTACCGCTTATCCCCAGATTATAGCAACAAGTACAAAGCTTTTCCAGGTAATTTCTTATCTGGATTGGCCACCATAGGAGACAGGATGCTGGGCTTGATGGACCCTTGGGTTTTATCCAGCATGGCACGTCCTGTGTTCTTATGAAGAGAATCACTACCAACACCTTCACAAAGAAGAGGAGGGGGGGGGGGGTGTGCAGTAGCAGAGGAAGCTCTTAGTTAGAGATGATGATTAATCAAATGAAAGATTCCAGGGATCTGTAATTTCACTTGAGTGACCAAATCAGACTTACGTAAAGGGAGGAGAAATAGATTAAAGGAGTGTCCCTGAAAACCCTCCTAATCAATGCTAGACCAGCCATCTAGCCTGGTCCACCTTAAAAGCCAGAGGAACAGATAGCTTGGTGAACGGGGCCCCCGAAAGTAGGAAAAGGTTTGGGCCCAGACAGAAACAGACAGGCCCATGTCTCTAGGAGAAGGCAGCTCTTGAAACATTTTTTGTCCTGAAGCTGAGCAGATGATTCAGTCAGAAAAGCTGGCTAGTGTAGTGGACCAGCAAGTGTTGTCAGAGCAAGCACCCGGGATTCCGGAAGGAAGGCTCTGTCCTGAATGGTGTAGATATGAACCCCGATGAACTGCAAGATTTGAGCGGGTTGCAGATTTAGTATTTCATAGTTGATAAGGCCTAGATTGTCCAGGCAAGATATGGTTCTGAGAAGACTGGTTTGGAGGGTGGACTGGTTGGGGGCCACCAACAGACAATTGTCCAGGTAGGGAAAATCTGGATCCCGTCGCCGAAGGTGAGCCACCGCTACCACTAGGCATTTGGTGAAGACTCTGGGGGTGGAGGAGAAGCCGAATGGGAGAACTTTGTACTGGAAGTGGCGACCGTTGACAATGAAACACAGGTATTGCCAAGTTGAAGAATGCATTGGTATATGAGCATACGCATCTTTCAGATCCAGTGAGCACATCCAATCTCTGGGCCAAAGGAAGGGTAGGATGGATTTGAGGGATGTCATCTTGAATTTTTCCTTTGTCAGGTACTTGTTGAGAGAACGTTGGATAGGCCGGAGGCAACCTGATTTCTTGGTGTTGCGCTGGTCGGCCACGGAGCTTACCTCCACCGGCAGTGGGCCGGTCCCTCCGGGGCTGACTCCAGTGTCAGGAGGCTTCTTTCAGCGGCAGGAACGGCGCTGCCGCTGAAGCTCCGCCACCATCTCCTAGGATGCGTGTGGCAGGACCAGCCCCTTTCTTAAAGGGAACAGCGCGGGAAACCCTGGGCAGCACCCAGGAAGGACTCCCACCCCCTTTTAGGGTATTTAAACACTCAACTCACCATTGGGGTTGAGTTAGCAAGGACTTCGGTTTAAGCTACTCTGGTTGCTCTAAGCTGCTCGCTTAGACGCCGCTCTGCACTCCAGGGCCTCGCTACTTAAGTTCTAGGCACATGCTCCTCGGGGTCTTTCGCTTCCAACACCCTTCAGGGCCTCTACTAACTAGACAACCGCTCCTCAGGGGTCTCATTTCTTTTTCAGGATCTACGGACTATCAGGTACTCACTCCGAGGGCCTATCAGTCTATATATCCTGTACCATGGACCTTCGGTCCCACCATCTCATTGCCAGGAAGACGCCTACACTCCTGTGAGTACCTCTACGATCCAGAGCTCCAACTCCACACACCAGAAACGGTGTTACCCGCACCGCGGGCTCCCACTTATCCAGAACATCTGGGTGAGATTCTACATCTGAGACTGTTGAACGTATGGGCACCTCGCGGACCTCAGTGCCTTGCCTTCTTGCTTCATATCATCAACCTACAGCAGTACAATAAAGCCTTCCATTCCTTCTGTGTCTACTATCCGAGTCTAGCCTATCGTATTGGTTCCCCACGGGGCCCCCCTCTCCATGGGAGTAGTCAACTCCAATACGACCAAGGGTCCAATTCGCTACAAACAACAATTGGGAATGAGGAAGTATTGGGAATAAAAGCCCTGATGGAACTGTGAGGAGGGCAGCTCTCAAATGCACTGCTGCTGGAGCAGATGGTTGATCTCCTGTAGCAAAGGTCCGCATTGCGCATGGAGGTGTTTTTTGGCGGACCAGGTGTGGTAAGGATGGAAGAGAAAGGAAGTTGAGGTAGTATCTTTCCCGTATGATTTGTAAGACCCAAAGGTCGGATGTGATGTTTTCCCAGGCTGGAAGAAATTGGGAGAGCCTGCCTCCTTCTGAACTTGGTGGTAGCTGTGGAGACAAAGTCCCTAGAAACCTTGAGGGGTTTTAGGGGGATGGGAATCCACTGACAGTCGAGACTGCAAAGGGGGGGGGCAGGAATGCTGCCACAGTCCCTGCTGCTGTTGGCGACTTGGCTGGTATGATGGGGGCCGGTAAGATGAGTATGTCTGATATCCACGATGTTGGTAAAGTGGTTTTCTGTAGGAAAAGGAGTGTCTTGATGAAACTGCGCTGGAGGGGGTAGTCAGATATAACAGCCATCTTCTGTTCTTTAAGTTGTGTGACCATGTCTCAACTTGCCTCCAAAAAGATTGTCCAGGAGACAAGGGAGGTCCGCCAGCTTTTCATGTACGTCATCATGAATGGCGCTAACTCATAACCACACCAAGCATAGAGCTGTAATAGCGTAGGATTTCACTGATGTGTTGAATCCCTCATACAGAACAAAGGTGGTGTCGTAATCCTTCCTCCATGTTGTGCATCTCCTGTGGAAGGTCGATCATCTGGGGATGTGGCCTGCAACAGGGGTTTTAGAGAATGGAGACAATCGTAAAAATACAGCAACACCAATTTTATGTGACGCAGTATCTTAGCATTCAGCATGCCAGACTGGAATGCCTTTTTTACCGAAGTCATCCAGGTACTTGGAGTCCTTGCCAGAGGGTGAATTTGAACGTAGTCTAGACTTTTTTGCTCTCTGCATCGCGGATTCAACCACGACCGAGGCATGAGGGAGCTGGACCACCGAATAAAATGGTGATTGACGTAATTTGATATCTGTTTTACGGGAAGTTGGCTGTCCCGAAAAGGGGGATTCCCAGGCCTTGGTCATCACAGATTCCAGGACAGTGTGGGAAGGCAAGGCGTAGGTTCCGCAGGAGTGTCAAAAATCCTGAGGATCCCCATCATCTCCTGTCTGGGGGTCAAGGACTTTGCGGGTTTCCACCTCCAGGTGTTGCCCCACCTTCTCCATGAATTTAAAATAGGAAAAGATCCTCCGGCAGAGAGAGAGGCTCAGGTGGTATCTCGGCAGGATCGGAGGGGTATCCTTTGGAGCCTGAAGTGAACGGTTGGGGGGAAATCCTCTGCAGGAGGAGATGGCGGTAGAGGCTGTCCAGTGGGCGAAGGCCATGGACTGGGACTGCTCTGCAGTGACCTTGGGGCATCCATGGGCCTGTCGGGTGGGTGTTGACCCTGTTGCTCCACAGTTGTGAGAAACTGTGCTAGTATCATTGAAATTTGAGATATAGCTTGAGGAGCCAAGTTTGTTGGAGGAAGTGGCCTTGGCTGTGGAGTGCCATTCGGGGGGTATTGCCACCAACAAAATGTCAATGTCTGGACCCCTGGATTGAGTGGTTTCCACAGGAGGCAGTCTTTCCTTTTCCTGTAAGGGTTCCTGGAGGCCTGATTGCTTCCGGTGTTGGGATGCCATGGAAAGGCCCGAGAAGATGGACAAGGCTGAAGAACCTTGGGAGACAGGTGGTGAAGAAGGTCTTCCATCCGAGTCGACCACCAGAAGGGGAGAAGGCTCCCTGGGCTGCTTATGCCCCGAAGAGTTTTTTTTAGGTGGTTTGGGGGCTCCATGTGTCATATGCTTCGATGTCGTCGAGCGTCAGTGCTTAGATGGCATTGATGGTGCACTGAGTGATGCAGATGATTTCTTCTGCGCCATGCTTCGGTGTCGCACGAGCTTGTTTCGGCGCCGGCCTGGACGAGCCGGGAGGTCCGACCAAGGAGGCTCAACGCTCGGAGGGTCCCTTACACGTCCGGGGGGGGGGGGGGGGGCCTGGAGAGGATCTGGCCGACTCCCCCAAAGGGGCATAGGAGCTAGACACTGTTCCTTTCAACTGGGCGATGCGGGAAGCCCTTTGCTGCTGGGCCAAGGGGGACATGTGGCCGCAGTCCCGGCTGGTCATGATCTGGGCCCAGGCAGATGTAGCATTGGTCGTGTCCATCCATGACTGACATTTTGCCACACTGGCAAAACTTGAAGCCTGGCAGACATGGCATGTCAAATTGACTTTTTTTTTTTTTTAGTCAGAAACTTCAGACCGAGAGCCCCACGTGCAGTCAGTCGCGCGGAAAAATGGACTGAGGAGACGCGAGGAAGCGCAGGAAGATACAAGCAGGTGCACATCACTGACAAAGCTCAGTGATCTTTGAGAAAGATATGGATTGTCAAATATCTACCTTTCTAGATCAACATTTTAAACATCGTCTTTTTGACACTGAGTCAAAGGAAGCTGTGATTAAAAGTTTGTCTTTTGCTCTGAGGGTTCCCAAATACTACATTGCCAGTTCTAACCAATAGAGCATATACATCTGCAAGTATCTATGATAACAGTCCTGAAGATGGCACCATGGAAGAGATTCTCTTCTCCTTTGTACAAAGATGTTGTATAGTACAAATAATAATAATAATAATAAGATAGAGGGCGCCACTTGATTTCTGCCCTTTAGGTTTTTGGAAAACATGCAAAGATTCATTGCCTCTTTTCTTAGGTATGCCAGCAACATTTGTAAAAAGTAAGAGACTTTTCTCTAAAAGGGGGGAGACCTAATCACTGACTGCAGAAGATCAAGAAAATAATTTTGATAAACCATAACCTATAATCAAGTATGCAATGAACAGGGGGATATTAGGAAAAAAAAGGAAATAAGATTTTGCTCAGGAAGTTTTAGTATGCAATTGTCATACAAAATATAGTTTTTGTGCCAGTTAACTGTTTAAAAGAAACTGTTTAAAAAAAAACAAACAAGCAAACAAAACAGGGGTGGGTAAGGGGCAGGGGTGTGGCCTGCTGGTTGCGGCGGTTGCTACCCCTGATTGAGCTGGATGTTCACTAGGATGGCGCTGCTCTCTGCATTGGTGGAGGGGTGGAAGGGAATTGGGGCTGGAGGGTGCTGGAAGCCAATAGAGACGGGTGGGAGGGAGAAAAAAGGGGGGAAAAAATGGATAAACTGCGTAGCTTGCTGGGCAGACTGGATGGGCCGTTTGTCTTCTTCTGCCGTCACTTCTATGTTTCTATATTACTTTCCCAGCCCTATTCATTTTGCCATAGTTGCTGACTTGTTAGATATACAAATAAAACAATAGCGGTTTAATAAACAGCTTTTAAGTATCATCTTTATTCACTCAAATGCATAATTGTCTTTGATCAACATCTCAAAACATAAGCTTAATATTTTCTAACTAATTATAATACCATACTTTTTCTCCCTCCCATCCCCCTTACACACACACTTCTGCCATGGCTCTGCAGCTGCCTGGCAAAATTACCAGAGCTGGTGTATCAGTTTGGAGCTGCTCCAAAGCCAGAGCAGGGGTTCCTGAAGCAGACTGGAACTGGAGCAGAGGATCTCTTGGCTCCAAAGACAGCTTAGAGCTAGACTACTAGGGTCACACTAGAGCTGGAGCTAGCAAACACAAGGCACTGCCAATCCCAGTGTCATATTGGAGGTTATCTTTCTATATGTAGATGGTTGCTCTGCTGCAGCTGCTGAAAAAGAGTAAGATGCATGAAGTAATGATCTTTGAGATCTACCGTTTCTCTTACTTTGTCTCTAAAGAGATTATCTTTTGTGCATGGAGCATCCCCTAGCTTTTCATGAACATACTCATGAAAGCCTGAAGCCATGCTAGCCTTTTAGCTGTAATGGATGCCACAGAACTCCTGGAGGACGTATCCCATACATAAGATGCAATCAGATGATTCCCACTTTTTTTGCTTCTCCTAATATTGGTGTAAAATGATCCACAGTGTCAGTAGGAAGCTGGTGGGTTATCGCCTGCAGCTATAGCAACAAATTACACATATACAAGACCATGTACAGCTGATGAGCAGCTATTCTTGATCAAAAGATAGCATGTCATAAAAATGTTTGCTGTCTAGTTTTGCATCTTTATCAGGCACTGTACTTGAATGCATTTTAGAATGTTTTGCTTTCAGAATTGAACACCACCAATTGATGTAGGGAGTTATATTATTTGATGACCAAGACAGGATTGTACTTTTTACTTGAGGTCCTACTTTCTTGCCACTGAAAGTAGATAATGTTTGCCACCTTCTTGCCTAGAGTTCCTGCAATACAATATGGACAGCTACTGCCAATATCTGTTTGAGACTCCAAAAATATCTTCCCTATGGTCTGTTTCTTCTTACAAACAATGGGATAGCTTTTGACATTTTTTGCAGAAAAGCTGGATATGACATGTTCACCAGTGGAGATGAAATTCTGGAAGGTTGAGGCAAGGGGTCTGATAGCACACAAGTCAATTTATCATTAGAATGGCAAGAGTTGTATGACATATGTGATCCTCCCTGAAAGTCCGATAGTGACATGGGTGGGTCCTCTGATGTTCGTTTGTATTTTCAAGAACATGGACTTTGAGACAAACAAACTAGGAGTAGAATATCTTGTTTGGCCTGATGTTCCAGAATCATTGACCGAGTTTCAGGCTTTGGGGCCCCAAGGACTACAAAATAGGCAACTTTAGCTGAGATGGAGAACTTGGGATGCTGGTGAAATATAGTTTGACAAGTCTAGCCAAATTGTGATGAGCCACAGTAGGATGGATTCCTGTAGAAAAAATATTCAGTTACAGAAAAAGAAGTGGCTTAGACTTCTTAAATTCAGAAGGAACTAATATTTTTTTTTATTGGTTGTTATGGACGTCCGGGTTTTGGTGTCTTTTGCTTGCTGATGGTGTCGAGAAGGCCTCAACACAGAGGCAAAGATGCCTGTGCAATTACAAATCATTAGCATGGACCAAACTTGTTTCAGCACCTAGCTGTTCCTTTCCTTCCTTGACAGAGGAGGAATGACAGCTTAGAATGAAAGGACTGATCTTTTCACATAAGAAGTGCCATTCTGGGTCAGCCAAGAGTCCATGAAGCCCAGTATCCAGTTTCCAACAGTGGCCAATCCAGGTCACAAGCACCTGAAGAATCGCAAATAGATTCTATGATTTTTACACCCTGGTATAAACAGAGGCTTTCCCCAAATTTACCTAACAGTTTATAGATATTTCCTCCAGAATTTGTCCAAACCCTTTTTTAAACCTAGCTATGCTAGCTGCCTTTACCACAATTAATTTCAGAGCTTAATTGTGTTGAGGGAAAAAGAATACTCAGATTTGTTTTAAATGTGCTCTTAGTAACCTCAAGGTGTATCCCCTAGTCTTTATTTAAAACATTTATCTGTTCCACTTCACTCATGTTATAGATTTCTATCATATCTCCCCTTCAGCTGTCTTCTTTAAATTGAAAAGCCCTAGCTTCTTTTGCCTTTCCTCACAGGGGAGCCATTTAACCCTTTTATCATTTTGATCATCCTTTTCTAGGTCCATTATCTCTCTTAAGTGACCAGAATTGCACACAGTACTCTAGGTATGGTTGCACCATGAAGCAATACAGAGGTATTATGATATTCTGTTTTATTCTCCATTCCTTTCCTAATAATTCCTAACATTGTTTGCTTTTTAGACCACTACTGCACACTAAGCCAAGTAAATGACTCCTAGATCTCTTTCTTTGATGGCATCTCCTAACCACAGAACCTAACATTGTGTTTATTAAAGTTTGGATTACTTTTCCTTATATGCCTCATCACTTTACACTTGTTCACATTAATTTTCATCTGCCATTTGGATGTTCAGTCTCCCAGTCTCATAAGGCCTTCTGCAATTTCTCAATCTGCTTGTGATTTAACAACTAGGAATAATTTTGGGTTGTCTGCAAATGTGATCCCCTCACTATTTGTTCCCTTTTCCAGATCATACATCAAAACATCTGGTCTGTGCTGCCAAATTAATTTTTTAAACAATGCCCATGCCTGATGTAAAGTCTTAGCCTTTGCAGCTGCACCTTATAGGTTTTTTTTTTTTGTCTATTTTCCTAATTTTCATAGTCTTCCTTTTAAAAGTTAAATGCTACGAAGTAATTTTTCTTATGCTCTCCCTCCAGTGAAGTCAAATTTGATTGCCAAGTGGCCCCACTACCATTACCTCTTGCACCAAATCCTGTATTCCATTAAGGATTAGGTCTAAAATAGCTCCCTCTCTCATTGGTTCCTGGATCAGCTGCTCCATTAAGCAGTCATTTATTTCATTCAGAAGATTTACTTCCCTAGCATGTCCTGACGTAATTTACCTAGTCAATATTGTAATAATTGAAAATATTAATGTTGCTTTGTTAACTTCCTTAATTTCTATTAGCATTTCATTGTCTGTGTTCATTCTGGCCAGGCAGACAGTATGCCCCCACCACTATACTCTTCTCCATTACACATGGAATTTCAATCCATAAAGATTCCACAGTGCATTCAGTCTTCTGAATGTTTGACTCTATGCCATCCTTAAAATACAACTCTACCCCTACCAATTTGTTCCATCCTAGGCACTGGTCCCTCCATTGGTTGTTTCCTTTTTGCTGCCGTAGAATGGTTGAGGAGACCTTAAATATTCTTTTAAATATAAAAAACTTCTAAATCTTAAAGCTCTGGGTGACGTTTGGGCATAGGTAGCACAGGTGGGGACTTTATAGGATGATCTCAAAACAGCAAAGGCAGTAGTTATGAAGATCCAATAGGGACATTTTGTAGGAATATTTGAAGCATCTTTTGTTTTTGCTCACCTGCCAGGACAAGAGAGTTTGAGCCAGATTTTAACAGGGGGCCTTGCTGGGTGACAGGCAGGAGTTTTGCCTCCTGAGCATCTGGTGACTTTATAGATAGGAAGTGGAACAAACAAAGGGTGTGCCTGCTCTGCTAAACTCAGTCCTAAACACCCAACCCATGAAGATCTGGATTGCTCCTCAAGGGCCAAAATGAGAGGAACCACAGAAGACCCCAGAGTCTTGTATTTCTGTGATGTGTATCTATGCCTGAAATGTGAAATAATGAATTCTTGTATTATCCGTGTAATCTGGACTGAACTGTGAATTTGCCTTCTTAATCTTCTTAAATTGATATTGAACCTGAATCCCTTTGTTAAACCTGAAGAAGAGGGACCTATAATCTGATACCTCATCCTGTAAATGTAAGCCAAGATCTACTTGCTTTCTGTTAAATTGTATACTAAAATAAACCCAGTTGTAGAATAGAGTACGTGGCCCCCACCATAACCTGACACTAGCATAGCAAAAACAGCCAACGCTAAACCAAACTCAATTTTGAAGTTTGAAAACAAATTTAAGGAAACTTGCAAAAAAGAAAACACAAAAGGCTAAGAAATAATTAATGGCACCAACCCAAAAAAATAAAAACCAAATAATGAGCAGCTAATTGATGAGAGCAAAATCACATCCTTTTTCCAAAGTGGAAGAAAAGCAAAAAAAAAAAAAAAGGAAAAATCTCGTGCTTTGGCAGCTGCGAAAGAACCCATGTGCATGCTCAAAAAGGCCTTCCTCTGTCTGAAGGCAGAAAAAAGAATGGTCCATCCAGCCTGCCCAGCAAGCCTCTTATGGTAGTAACTGCCTGTCCATGCAGGTTACCCCCTTGCTTTATGTCAAATGTCACTCACTTGTGTGGCTGATTTCTGTCCTGCTTGTCCATGCAGAATAGTGTTTAACATTCATTACTGAAGTAGAAAAGGGAACAATGAGCGAGGTGATCAAATTTTCATGATACCAAATTATTCATAGCTGTTAAAACATGAGCCAATAATTAGGAATCGCAGCAGGACCTTGTAAGACCGTGAAACAAGGCATCTAAAATCTAATGTGGACAAGCACAAAGCGTTACAGAGTTCCATATTAGGAGTTTGGGAAAAGGATCTTGGAGTTATTGAGGACAATACAACGAAATCCTCAGCTGAGTGTGGAGCAGCAGTCAAAAAAAAGCAAACAAACAATGTTAGGAATTATTCAGAAAGGAATAGAAAACAATACAGAGTCATATTGATCCATGGAGCAATCACTGAGTACTGCGTGCAGCTCTGTTTGCCACATCACAAAAAACAGATAAACAGCTAGAAAAGAGAAGGAGGGCAAAAAAAAATGATTACAAGAATAAAACAACTTATGAAGAGAGATTTGATAGTTCAGAGCTCTCTCGTATGGAGAAGAGATGACAAAAGATATGTGATAGAGGTTTATAAAATCATGAGTGGTATGGAACAAGTTAGAGAACAATTTCCTGAAACTAATAGATAGATTTAAAATAAAATTTAAGAAAGTATATTTTTCAGTCAATGCACAACTAAACTGTGAAATTTACTATGAAGGAATATAGTCAAGTCTAGCAGGCCCACAGTGTAAAAAAAAAAAAGAAGAAGATTTGGACAAGTTTCTAGAGGACATGTCCATTAATTATTAGCCAGGTAGACCTCCCTATATGGATCTGCTGGGTACTTCTAGGAGACCCAGAGTTGTCACTGTGAAGAGACAGGATGCTGGATTTGATGATCACTGGCCTGATCATCAAATAGGTACAGCAGGCATGTACCTATCAATGGACAGATATCCTAACCAATGACAGTTGTCAGTTACAGTCCAAAAAGAGTTAAAGAAGAGTATCAACAGATTACATAACATACCAATTCTTTTGGGTGTTTGGTGAAATTGCAATTTCAAAGTTCAAGTTTGAATCTGCAAAGAAATATGGTACACAAGTTAACCCCCAAAACTAGTATCAACAGGTTTGATTACAGTAAGCAGAGGTCGCAAAGCAGGTACAAGCACTTGACAAGCAGTGTAAAAAAGTAGTAAATAAAGGGTGAGTGTACCAATAGCATGATTTCAATGAGCAAAGTGACAGCATGTCTGGCGGTAACACTTCACAAACTGTACTAAGGCTTGAACTGAGTTTGTCTTAAATGCAGGAAAACATGCCAGACCAAGGGGGGGTCACATGACCTCAAACCACCTATCAGGAGATGAATAATTTAGACCAATGAGAATTAGCAGTTACATTCCTGGAGGTTATGAGCGCGTTAAAGAAAACAAGACCACTATTTTGAGATTTAGACCAAAAGGGAGTAATGAGTTGAATTCGAAAATCCACTTGTTCCATCTAGACCAGAGGCTGAAATAAATCCCCTCCCTGACCAGAAGACAGAAGTCTCTCAGTCACAAAGAACTTTTAAGTCTGAAATCTTGTGTCTGCTGCCTTGCCACTGATCTACTCAAGGGACATCCCTAATGTAGGCAGGACAGATGTTCAATAAGGTGAAATTACTACTTACCTGATAATTTCCTTTTCTTTTACTGTGGATAGGTGGATACAGAACCAGTAGGTTATGCACATGGAGCAAAGCTGACATTATGGAATATACACCCCTGCACTAACATCAGCCTGCTAGTATTCTCTGCAAAAGCCAACTGTAGACAAACTAACAAAAACTTGATTATTAACAATAGTCTAGGGACTGAATTAACACTACCAGTACTCACTGGAACATGCCACCATGCAGGAGGACCATAGTACAACCATTTGGCAGCCAATGGCTGGAAGGTGGATCCACCTGTCTGTACTAAAGAAAAGGAAGTTATCAGGTAAGTAGTAATTTCTCCTTTATGTTCAGACAGGCGGATCCAGAATCAGTGGGATGTACCAAAGCTATTCCCGAATAGGGTGGGATGCTGCCCACAATCCAGTCGAAACCACACATGCGAAGGCTGTGTCCTCCGGGCCTGCCCATCCAGGCGATAATGCCTGGAAAAGGTGTGCAAAGAGGACCACATTACAGCTCGGCTAATGTTGATGGGAGATAATCTAACCTCCACCCATGACACTATGAGCCCTAGTGAAATGAGCCCTTGCCTGACTACGCAATGGCTGCTCAGCATCCACATAGGCGGCCGTAACTACGTCCTTAATCCAGCAGGCTAAATGTAGTCCATGACGCTGGCTCGCCTGTTTACTTCCACCATGAAGAACAAAACAGGTGATCCATCTTCCTGAGATGTTTAGAAGGCTCCAAATACCTCAATGCAGAGGAATATTGCTGTAACAGGCAATATTCCTCTGCATCTCCTTTCCTGTCCAGAGAAGCAAGGAAATGGACCGATTCAAGTGAAAATCCAAGACCACTTAACAAAAAAGGATGGAACAGTATGCAGCTGTATCGCCCCCGGATACATTTGTAGAAACACCTCTTGGCAAGACAAGGCTGCAGTTCGGATACTTAACGCACAGAACAAATTGCCACAAGAAACAGTTTTCAAGGTCAGTAATCTCAAGGGACGGTTACGCATCTGTCAAAAAGTAAGGCATGCTAAAAAATCCAAAACTAGATTAAGACTCCACAAGGTCACCGGTAACCACAATGTAGGATGAAGATGCTTCACTCCTTTCAAGAAACAGGCCACATCTGGATGAACCAACAAGGATCCACCATTCACCTGACCTCAAACCAGGCAAGAGCTGCCACCTGTACCTTTAATGAATTAAAGGCCAACCCTTTATTCAATCCATCCTGCAAAAACATTTCAAAATGAGCTGCATCTTAACTAAACAAGGAAGAACCCCCTCAATCTTCACACCAAGCCTCAAACACTCCCCAAACCTGCACATAGGTCAAGGAAGTAGAGCACTTTCGTGCTTGTAGCAAGGTGGCAATCACCGCAGTAGAATATCCACGCTTCAGCAACCAAGCCCTCTCAAGGGCCATACCGTAAAACAAAATAGAAATCGGATCTTCGTGAAGAACAGGCCCCTGCCGTAGCAGATCCCTGTGCACAGTAAACTGGAGGGGCCTTTGTAAATCTGTATACCACGGTCTCCTGGGTCAATCTGGCACCAAAGTCACCATCACCTATGACTTTCGATCTTCCAAATCACTCTGCCCAACGTGGGCTACGGAAGAAAAGCATACAGCAGCTTGCCCTCTGGCCACTCCATCACGAGGGCATCAGTGCCCAAGGACTTTGGATCTCTCCTGCGACTGAAGAAATAAGGATCATTCGCATTGCAAGAAGTCACCAGCAGGTCCAGAAACCCCAGAGATCCACTATAAGCTGAAACACCTCATTTGACAAATTTCCATTCTCCTGGATCCAGACACTGTCTGCTGAGAAAGTCTGCTCTTATATTTGTCTTTTCCTGCAATGTGCGAGGATGAGATCTTTTGAAGATGCACTACCGTCCATTCCATAAGCTGGGCTATTTCCTGCGATACTTGCCGGCTCTTTGCTCCTCCCTGCTGATTGATAAGAGCTACTATCGTGGCATTTTCCAACATTATCCAGACAAATCGACCCTGCAATCAGTTGCCAAACCAAAAGCATGCCAACCGTACCACATGGGCTTCTAGCTGATTGATGCTCCAGAAGTATTTAGTATTTATTTAAAATTTATGAATCGCCTAACAGATGAAGGCTTAAGCTATTACAATAAAAACATACACAATCTAAATAGTCAATAACAATAAAAAACAAAATACACAATCATTTCAGAAGAACAAAATAAAACAAAATCAACAAAAAGCCTGCTGTAATAAAAAGCCTCTCAGAAGGAGTCACTTTTTTACATTATCTTGGAGGCAAAGGTCTAAATGAAACGCGTTCCATAAAGTAGGCACCGCTACGGACAATCCTGTCTCTCTAGTTGTGGTGAGGCGAGCATGACGTACGAAGGGGACATCTAGTAAACCGCATTGTGAGGATCTTAATTTACAGGAAAGCTTGTAAATCCTCAGCAGGGAATTCAACCAAGAACAAGAGTCTGTACATAACAATTTAAAGGTAGTCATTGCAATTTTGTACTGAATACCCTCGAATCGGCAGCCATTTCATTTTAGCAAGAATTGGTGTAACGTGATCAAATCGACTAGAATCAGAAACTAATCTTACAGCAAAACTGAGAAGGAGTTGTAGAGGGTGTAGGGAGCTATTTGTAATACCTAACAGTAAACTGTTACAACAGTTGACATGATGGAAGACAATTGCACAAACGATAATATGGAAATCATGATTGTGCAAAATGTGACGTAAACAGGCCAACAGACGTAATTTATAGAAGCCGGCTCTAATGATTGATTTAATCTGAGGTTGGAATGACAACATTCTAGGTTGCATCCAGAAAAACACCCAGACTTTTTATGGGAGAATTCAATGATAAAGTGAAGTTATCAAAAGAAATTGAATCATAAGAGATGGAATGAGGCCTATGAATTACTAAAAGTTACGTTTTAGCAGTGTTTAATGATAATTTTGATGCAGCCATTGTTTTATTGAGGACATACAGATTTGCAGATGGTCTATAGTATCCTTCCAAGTGGGATGTAGTTTAATGACACTGGATATCATCGGCATAGATTTTATACTCATCTGTGATGCTAGCAAGAAGTTTTGTAATAGGAACTAGATGTACGTTGAATAGCATGGCCAACAAGTTAGAGCCTTGAGAAATACCGGAATTTAGATAATGTACTGTGGAAAGTTGATGGTTAAATTTCACTTGTTGAGAACGATTGAGATACAGACAACCAGCCCAGAACATTGCCAGAAATGCCACACTCACAAAGACGGAATAGCAAAATTTTGTGATCTATGGTATCAAATGCTGATGATATATCCAAAGAGACCAGAAGAAATAGTTGGCCGTTGTCAAGTCACCCTATAGTGTCAGAGATACCAAAAGAAGTTCTGTTCTCCTAGATTGATGAAAACCAAATTGATGGGGGATCTAAGATCTCATGGTCTTCCAAAGAATCAGTGAATCTACGTAGCACCGCACATTCAATGATTTTAGAAAGAAAAGGTAGGGTAGAAATTGGACAGTAGTTGGACAAATTAGATACATCTCTATTGAAAAATCTAATCTTGATGCAACTATTGCTTTCTTAAGACAATCAGGGACAGATCTAGAATGAGGCGAATTGTTAACAATGGATGTTAAAGATGGAGTAAGTGCGTCTTTAATAGCTTTGAAAGCTATAATAGGAGCATTTGATGAACAAATAACATTGTTAATGGAGGAAACAAAATCAGAAGTTTCCAGAGAAGAAACCTCTTCAAAGGAAGACCAAGTGGGTGTGTGAATAGAAGCAGAATTGTGATACCAAGGTGTAATATTGGTGAAAATTAAACTGAGATTCTCTAACTTTAGCGAAAAATGTTTCAAAAAAAGGCATCAGCTGAGAGAGAATCTGAAGCAAGTACTGATTTTTTTGGATGTGTTAGATTGTGAACCAAATGAAATAACGCTTTAGGATTGTTCCCTAGTTGCTTAATTTTTTCCACATAATCATCTTTTTTGGAGTTAAGAGTTTCAGTTTGATATTTAGAAAGACGGACGACTTTGCGCTGTCAGCTCCTGACAGTGAGCTCCTCAACCATGGAGGCTCGCATCCGTTGTGAGTACTAGCCAGTCCGGTGATCTTAAGGAAACCTTTTTTAATATGATCTGCTTTTAATCACCACTGCAGGTGAGTGCAGACCTCCATTGGTGGGTGAAGCCAAATCAAATAGTCCTGAGATTGTGGGCTCTAACGAAACAGAGTGCACTGAAGAGGACGCATATGTGCCTTCGCCAATGGCACCACTTCCAGGGTCGCTGCCATCAATCCAGGTACCTTAGATAGGACCACATTGTTGGGCATATTGTGTTAGTCAATAGATGCACTTGTGCCATCAGCTTCTGAATACAGCCCTCCGGCAGAAAAACTCTGCCCTGTTTCATGTCGAACCAAACGCCAAGATAATCTAGCAACTGTGATGGCTGAAGATTGCTCTTGGCCACGTTCACCACCCAACCTAGCTCCTGTAACAAGGAGATCACCTTGTGTGAAACCCAGAGGCTCACTTCCAGACTCTTAGACCAAATCAGCCAGTCATCCAAGTATAGGTGTACCAGGATCCCCATCCTCTCTCAATTCTGCCACCACCACCATAACCTTGGAAGAAGTTCTGGGCAGGGTAGACAAATAAAAAATGTAGCACTTAAAACTCATGACCACAAAACGCAGAAATTGTTGATGCTCCAGCCAAATAGGAATATGGAGGTACGCCTCAGACAAATCCAGAGACGTCAAACTCCCAGACAGTACTGCCATTATCGCCGAGCGCAAGCTTTCCATGTGAAAACGAGTCAAACGCAAATTAGGGTTGACCCCCTTGAAATCCAGGATAGGACAAAAAGAGCCCTCCTTCTTGGGCACAAAATAAATGGAATATCGGTCCATATTTTCTTGAAATGTGGGCACTGGAACCACAGCCCGCATACTGAGGAGTCTTCACAACGTACAAGCCATTGCCTGTCTCTTCTACGGAGAGTTGCAGGGAGACACCATGAACATGTCTCGAGGAACACTGTGAAATTCCAGCGTACAGCCATCTCTTATTACCTCCAGAACCCACTGATCTGACATGATTTTGACCCCCCTCTGATAAAAGAGAGACGACCCCCTATCTTCTATTACTGTGGGTGGATCAGCACACACCATTGGGAGGCTCAGGGGGCTCCACTACCCAATCCAGTGCCCTGTCTGGACTGCTTGGGATGAAAGGACCGAGGCCTAACCAAAGGTCTAGCCCTCTGAAAGGCCACTCCTCTGTAGGGCCAAAAACGTTTGGATCCCCTAGAACGACCTCTCATGCTGAATGAGCATGGCGTCTGTTTCTTATCCTCTGGCAACTGAGGAACATAGGATTCACCCCACTTATTAGCCATTTTCTCCAGCTCGCTCCCCAACAAGAGTGAGCCTTTAGAGGGCAACTTCATTAAGTTAGACTTGGAGGTTGTATCGGCCGTCTAATTTCTCGGTCATAACTGATGCCTGGTCGCTATTACCGAAGTTGCCCCTCTGGCCAAAAACCAGCTACCAGACCAAGCACTCATCTAAGGGAGGGATCCAAAGATATCACATCAGGAATTCTCGACTGAGGGAGAAACTATACGGTATCATCACAGAAGAGCAGGGTGAATACAATTTCCTTTTCTCCTTTTAAAACTTTAAGCAATTCCCAATAGGGAGACGCACGTCACCATCTGTTGGAGACTGAGAATGCTGACATGGTGCTCCCTGCACCATGTCAGCTTTGCTCAGTCTCTATCTGCTGGTAGAGATGCATAACCCACTGGTTCTTGATCTACTTGCCTGAATGCTAAG
The DNA here is from genome assembly GCF_901001135.1 of Rhinatrema bivittatum. NCBI lineage: Eukaryota > Metazoa > Chordata > Amphibia > Gymnophiona > Rhinatrematidae > Rhinatrema > Rhinatrema bivittatum. Next base: position 694,504,735 of record NC_042615.1, read on the forward strand.
AAATACGGGTTCTCAGAACTCAAATAGTTTTTCCTACGTGCAAAATGGGCATGGACACTGAACAACGTACACTACCTCTGTCGAGGAACAATTGGAGGAGGTTCTCAGAGTGTAGGTCTTGTGACTGGGTGCGTGAAACTAGTGATTGACAAAGAATGTGTGCAAACTGAACAATGATCACATGCATAGACTGGTGCAGCAAAGGCTGGTGAGATAATTCTAAGTTCAGAAGGAACTAAACGATCCCTAATTACAGGGGTAATTCGCGAAAAACAGAATAGGATTTGAGAACATACCAATGCCATTTAATAATTGAGGTAATTGAGGGTAATTCTTTCTGAAAAAGGAAGTACACATTATCAGACTGGAAATTTCTTTAGGATATTGAAGGAACAGGAAATCTCGATTCACAAAGAGCCCTTTCATAGGCTTGTTCAATGACATGGTATGGATAACCTCTATCACGAAACCAAGCTGACATATGTTGTACTTTTACATATAAATTCTTAAAGGGAAGAACACAACCTGTGTAACCGAAAAAAAAATCGTCCTACAGGAATGCTGTCTCATAGTGGTTGAGAATGGTGACTATTATAATGTAGGAGAGTGTTATGGTCTGTGGGTTTTCTGTATTGGTAGGTATGAAAGGAATCAGAGCCAACTATAACAAGGTATCCAAGAAAGCTTTGTATAAGAACATAAGCTGCCATACTGGGTCAGACCAAGGGTCCATCAAGCCCAGTATCCTGTCTCCAATAGTGACTAACCCAAGTCATAAGTACCTGTCAAGCACCCAAACATTACATAAATCTCAAGCTACTATTGCTTATTAATTAATAGCAGTTTATGAATTTTTCCTCTAGGAACTTATCCAAACTTTTTTAAACCCAAACTGTTTTAAATAAGCTACTTACTAACTTCATGGTGTGGCCCCTAGTCTTTCTATTGTCTGAGAGAGAAAGTAATCAATTTACATTAACCTGTTCAAGACCTTTCATGATTTTGTAGATCCCTATCATACCCCTCCCCCCCCAGTCTCTTCTCCAAACCAACAGTCCTAACTTCCTTAGCCTTTCCTCATAGGGGAGCCATTCTATGCCACTTATTTTGGTTGCCCTCCTCTGCACTCTCTCCATTGCCACTATATCTTTGAGATGCAGCAACCAGAATTGCACACAGTTTTCAAGGTATGGTCTCACCATGGAACGATACAGAGGCATTATAACATCCATTATTTGCCATTCCCTTCCTGATAATTCTTAACATTGTTTGCTTTTTTGATTGCCACAGCACCCTGAGCAGACTATTTCAATGTATTGTCCACTATGATGTCAAGATCTCTTTCCTAGGTGGTAACTTCTAAGATAGAGCCTAACATTGCGTAACTACAGCAAGGGTTATTTTTCCATATATGCATCACTTTGTACTTGTCCACGTTAAATTTCATCTGCTATTTGGAAGCCTAATCTTCCAGTTTCGCAAGGTCCACCTGCAATCCCGCTTGAGATTTAGCTACTCTGCATAAATTTTGTGATCTGCAAATTTGATCACCTCACTCGCCGTATTCCCTTTCCAGATAATTTATAAATATATTAAAAAGCACTGGTCCAAGTACAGATCCCTGAGGCACTCCACTATTTAATTTTATCCACTGTGAAAACAAGACCATTTAATCCTACTCTCTATTTCCAATCTTTTAACCAGTTTACAATCCACAAAAGGACATCACCTCCTATCCCATGGCCTTTTAGTTTAATTAGAGCAAAATAATAGACTGATTAAGATGAAAATCAGTCACCACCTTAGGGGGACAACACAGGACCAACTTATGAAAGAACTTCGTGTAGGGCGGATACTTCACCAACACCTGAAGCTCACAAAACTCTGTGAGCTGAAGTGACTATCATGAGGAAGATAACCTTCCAGGTTAGGTACCTCAGAAATGCAGGAGTGCATAGGCTTGAACGAGTCATGCATGAGCCATGCTAGAAGCATGTTGAGGTTCCAGGTCACAAAAGGACAATGCATGGGGGGACGTCATCTGAAGCAATACCCGCATAAAATCACCCTATGGGCTGCACAGAGATGGGTGTACACCAATGCCTTGATGGTAAGTGCTGATGGCACTTAGATGGACCCTGACTGAGTTGGTCTTCAGGCCAGCCTCAGAGAGGTGCCACAGATAGTCTAGCAACTGCGCCATGAGTAGGCAAAAGGATCCAAGCCATGACCTCCACACCAGACGGAGAACCTACTCCACTTGAGACTGTAAGACTTCCTTGTAGCTACCAGTACCTGAGACATGTTAAGACAGGTTGAGGGACTGTAGGACTAGCCTCTCAACATCCAGTCAGATTAATGACCTGAGATTTGGATAGCGCAACCTGCCCCAATCCTGTGTGATCAGATCGGGGGAGGTCCCCAGATGATGGTCTCTGACCGACAGGGCCTGCAGGACTGGAAACCAGACCTGCCTTGGCCAATGCAGGGCCACCAGGATCATGGGCCCCTTATCCTGCCGGAGCTTCATGACAGTCTTCATTACCAGCAGAAGTGGAGGACACGCATACAGAAGACCCTTGCCCCAATAGTGGGCAAAGGCATCAGAGGCTGGCTTCCCGTCACTCCTGTACATGGTGCAGAAGTGGCTGACTTTGCTGTTGCAAGGGGAGGCAAGATCTACATCCAGGGTTCCCCTCAGGTGGAAGATCCGGTCCGCTACAGAGGGGTCCAGCGACCACTTGTGTGGTTGGAACGCCAGACTCTGGCGATCTACCATCACCACATTTTCCATCCCAGCCAGGTAAAAATCATTCACAAGAGCATGCCTTGGGATAGGGCCTAGGACCATATCTGCACCGCCTCCTGACAAAGTAGGAAGGAGCCCATGCCTCCCTGTTTGTTGATGTACCACATCACACCCTCATTGTCCATTTGTATCAGGAGAGCTTTGTGGGACAAATGATCCCAAAACACCCAGAGTGCATAGTGGATCACTCAGAACTCCAGAAGTTGATCTGGCAGCGAGCTTCCTGTGCCATCCATCGACCCTGAGTTCGGAGGCTGTCCACATGTGCGCCGCCCCCCCCCCCCCCCAACCCAGGGTGGATGCATCTGTGGTGAGCACAATCTGGTGCAGGGGAGCTTGAAATGGAAGTCCCCACTCCAGATTGGAAAGATTTTCCCACCAAGGTAGGGAGGCCTGAAGAGGCTGTGTAATGTAGACACGTGCGTTGAGATCCTGGGTTGCCTGCAGCTACTGAGAATGCAGGGTCCACCGAGCACCATGAATACACGTGGGTGAATGGGGTTCATGGACAGACACAGCCATGTGACCCAGAAGACTGAGCAACAGATGAGTGGAAATTTGATGACTGTGTCGGACCAAACCTGCCAGTGATGCCAGGGCAAGCGCTCAGTCGTGGGGCCCAAACACCTTGGCCTGAACTGTGTCCAGTCTGGCTAAAATAAAGCCCAGATATGGAGATGGGCTGAGATGGGGCTTGGGGTAGTTGATGACAAACTCCACAGACTGCAGCACATGGAGAGTTAGCGTTAGGGAGTGCTGGGTGTTGCTTCTGATTAACCAATCGTCCAGATGGGGGAACACATGCATGCCCTGCTGGTGCAAGTGTGCTCCCACAACCGCCAGGCACTTGAAGACCCATGGAGCCAAAGTGAGGCCAAAAGGCAACACATGGTATTGGAAATGCTCCTTGCCTACTAGAAAGCAGAGATACTTCCTGTGGCTGGGGAAGATCTTGATGTGGGTGTAGGCATCCTTTCGGTTGAGGGAACAGAGCCAATCTCCTTTTTGTAGGAGAGGAATCAGGGTGCCCAAAGAGACCATTTTGTACTTTTCTCTTTGAAGAAACTTGTTCAAGGCCCTCAGATCGAGAACAGGGTGCAGGCTCCCCGTTTCCTTTGGTATCAGAAGTACTGAGATTAGAACCCCCAGCCCCGCTGGCCGGGGTAGGCGGAGAGCTCTGTCATAAGAACTTCCTGATGAGAGGAAAGGACGGACCCCACGATGGACATGGGGGAGAGTCTGCAGGGACATTCCTGTTGTTCAGTCAGTACTCTCGGCAAACGATAGCGAGAAGCCATTGGTCCAACGTAATGCTGGGTCAGAGGTCCACAAATAGACTTTGCCGTACCTTTGGACCCCTGCCCCCCCTCCCCCACCTGGCTATCTGGCACATGTTCTCTCGCCCATAGCCAAAACCCATAGCGGGGCTTTGCTGGGAGGCACGCTGAGGACTGGGGGATCTGCAGTTTATGTGAGCTGGCTCATGACCTGCATGCCAGAGAGGCAGGAGGGTAGTACTTTCTATGGAGGTAAAAGGACATCCTGGAGCTCTGTCGCAAGGATTTCCTGATAGAGGATGGCGGACCTGAGATACCCGCTGAGAGGTGTTGCAGGGTCTTGTGGTGGTCTTTTAACTGGGCCACTGCATCACTAAGTTTATCTCCAAAGAGATTCTCCCCTGTGCAGGGTAAATTCACCAGCTTCTCCTGGACCTCTGGTCGAAGTCCAGAGGCATGAAGCCAGGCCATTCTGCGGGCACCAATGCCTGCTGTAGCCACCCTCGCTGCCATTTTAAAAACTTCATAGGTGTACCGCACCTCGTTTGCCCGCCTCTGGGCCTAGCTGCATTACCGCCATGAAAGCGTCCTGCTGCTGCTGGGGCAGACACTCAGACAATTCCTGGATCTGTTTTCACAGGTTCCGGTGGTATTGGGTCATATCAGCTAGTAGGATAAAATATGGGAGATGAGCATAGCACCCTGAAAGACCTTCCTACCTAGGGCATCTAAGGCCCTATGTTCCTGACTTGGTGGGGCAGAGGTGTGGGTGTGAGAATGCTTGGCCTTCTTGAGGGCAGACTAAACCACCACAGAGTGGTGCAGGAAGTGGCACCTCTCAAAGTCCAAGGCTTGCTGCACCAGGTAAATGGTATCCGCTGATGCCACACAGGACCTGTAGCCATTTATTTATTTTAAAGTGTTTATATACCGCTTTTACAAATATAATTTAATCAAAACGGTTTCCAACTAAAACAAACCATGAGCCGACGGCGACCGGTGATGCTTGCGGGACCTCCCTCAGTGCTCAGCCCCATCTTTCCCCGGAGCCGAAGAACGTGAAGACCCTGACTTCCTTCAGTGCAATGACACCGCAGATGACCTATCATTGGCTCTTCTCACATGAGAGGGACCCACCTGAGGGGTAAAGAGGGATGGCGTATCTAAAGGCTCCCCTCAGCCTCTAGGTGTCAATGCCCCCGATGCTTGAGTAGATGGATCAGACTGACAAAAAGCTTTCCCCCATCTTATCCAGCCGGGCACACCGGCCTTGGGGGGGGGGGGTCATCTGGTCACACCTCAGACATTGTATTCTCTGCCTGGGGGTGTTGCACAGACTTCATGCGGATCAGTAAATCGACCTGATCCATGGGCACTGGGGGCATCGGTGAAAACCAAACACTATGAAAAATAGCTGGTGAGGGTTCAATGGCCGGTCACAGAGGAGACTCGTCGGGAATTGGCCGCACGAAGAGAAAATTTAAAACACCTACCACACGCTAGACGGCACCAACTGAAGAAGAGGGACCAGGTGCCAAAAATGAGCGAGAAAATACTTTGAAAAGGATGAGCCAAGAGAAGAGCTCCACTACTGCGAGGCAACTATTTTGTAGGGGGAATAAATAAATAAATAAATAAAGAGACTGAAGAGGGACCCTGTGTGGACGTGCGGATAGTGGCACGCTGGGCATGCTCAGTGTGCAGGTCAAAATTCTAGAAATTTTGTCAAAAACGTTTTCTGTGCCGGGCTCCATCTGATGATGTCTCCCATCTGTGAGGACTACCATCCTGCTTGTCCTAGGAGAATGGAGGTTCTGGATTTCAACTTTCTATCTAAGGGCCTAATTTTGATTTCCAGAATTTCCCTCCCAAATTTTCCTATGTTGTTGGTGCCAACATGTACCACGACAGCCTGCTCCTTCCCAGCATTGTCTAAAATCCTATCTAGGTGAGACATGAGATCCGCCACCTTCGCACCAGATAGGCATGTAACCAGGCAATCTTCATGCCCACCAGCTGTCTACATTCTATACGTAAGCGATATTCAAAGTGAAGATTGTGATTACAGCAGTTGAGCCAATCCAGGAACATAAAAACTTGTATATCTGTGCTAATCCAAATTAAAAAAACAAAAAAACCCCTCCATTGTCTATGTATCAAATTCACAGGGGAAAAAATTGCTGGAAAGAACTACTGTAAACAAAGTCTGACTAAAATCTGGTGACAAAGGCAGGCAATGGAAGGAGCCATGGTAGTACCCATTGCCATGTCTTTAATCTGTTGATAAAAAAGTTACCCAAAAAAAAAAAACATAATTCTGTGTCAAAGCTACCAGAGGTTAATGAAAACAAAATGGAGAAATTACTTACCTTAGTGTAGACAGATGGACTCAGGACCAATGGGTATAGTGTACTCCTGATAGCAGTTGGAGACGGATCAGATTTCAATCTGTCAGCCCTAGTACATATACCCCTGCAGAAAGTGCAGCTCTTCAGTATTCTCCTCGAAAAGCATTGTGGATATATGTATGACTGAATAATTTGAATAACTTGATTAACTTTATAACTTAGTTAACTTGATTAATTTGAACTGGTTGATTTGGCTATAGCTGGAGACCGCCAGTGCCCTCAACAGAGAAACGTCGACACCCGGTAGAATGGGTGTCCTAGATGAAGGAAAGCATGGCTTACCCGTGAATCACCCACTCCTGGGGATGACCCCCGAGAATTCCATGAGTAACGGCAGCAGTGGGTGGGATGCTGAGCCATCTGTCTACACTAAGGAAAACGAAATTATCAAGTAAGTAATTTCTCCATTTCCTAGCGTGTAGCAGATTGTCTCAGGACCAATGGGATGTATAAAAGCTACTCCTGAACCGGGTGGGAGGCTGCCTGTGACCCACTTAGTACTGCCCTTGCAAATGCTGTGTCCTCCCGAGCCTGAACATCCAGGCGGTAAAACCTGAGAAGGTGTGGATGGAGAACCATGTCACCGCTCTGCAGATCTCGGCAGGTGACAGCATCTTGGTTTCCACCCAGGACACTGCCTGGGGCTCTAGTAGAATGGGCCTTGACTTGTAAAGGCGGCGGCTTGCCTGCTTCTACGTAGGCCGCCTTGATGACTTCTTTGATCCAGCGGGCTATGGTTGCTAGCAAGGCCACTTCCCCTTGCTTCTTCCCACTGTGAAAGACGAATAGATGGTCCGTCTTTCGTATGGATTCTGACCTTTCCAGGTATCTGACTAGGAGTCTGCCGATGTTGAGATGGTGTAGACTTCGAGCCTCTTCCGAATTCTTATGCTCATCTGGCGATGGTAGCGAGATGGTTTGGTTGAGATGGAAGTGAGACACCACTGTGGGGAGGAATGACTGAACTGTGCATAACTGGATGGTTCCCGGGGTGAGTCTGAGGAACAGCTCTCGGCAAGATAGTGCTTGTAGCTCGGATATACGACAAGCTGAACAGACTGCCAGCAGGAAGGCTGTCTTCAATGTTAATAGTCTGAGAGACAGGCCATGGAGAGGTCTCAGAGGTTCCTGCTAGGAAATCTAGGACTAGGTTGAGGTTCCAAAGAGGAACCAGCCATTTTAGGGGTGGTCAGATCTGATTGACTCCTTTCAGAAAGCGGGAGACATCCGGATGAGAGGCTATGCTGCTGCTCTCGCTCTTGGTTCCATAGCATGACAATGCAGCCCACCTGTACCTTGATGGAGTTGAGAGACAATCCCTTCTGTAGGTCGTTCTGCAGGAATTCCAAAATCGCAGGAATTTTGACAGAGCGTGGTGTGATATTGTGGTCCTTGCATCAGGCTTCGAATACTCTCCAAATCCTTATGTATGTTAGGGATGTGGAGAACTTGCGTGCTCGGAGTAGGGTGTCAATTACTGCCCCCGAGTATCCGCTCCTCCTTAGGCGAGTCCTCTCAATGGCCAGACCGTAAGAGAGAATCGAGCTGGATCCTCGTGGAGGATTGGTCCCTGTTGGAGAAGGTCTCTGTGTGGAGGTAGCGGCAGGGGGGTTCCCTGTCAGCAGTCTGCATACCACGGTCTTCTTGGCCAGTCCGGGGACACTAGAAGTACTGGTCCCCTGTGGTGTTCTCTCTTGTGGATGACTGCGCCCAATAGGGGCCACGGCAGGAAGGCATATAACAGAGTCTCCTGTGGCCAGGACTGTACCAGGGTATCGATTCCCTGGGACTGGGGTTCACGTCTGTGGCTGAAGAAACTGGTACTTGGGCGTTGGACCGCTTTGCCAGGAGGTCCATGGTTGGTGTTCCCCAACGGTTTACTATCAATTGGAATGCTGTGGTCGACAGCCTCCATTCTCCTGGATCTAGACTTTCTCTGCTGAGATAGTACGCAGCGACGCTGTCTTTCCTGGCAATGTGGACGGCCAAAATCTCTTGAAGATTCACTTCCGCCCATGACATTAGGAGGTCTATTTCCAGAGACACCTGTTGGCTTCTGGTTCCTCCCTGACTGTTGATGTAGGCCACTGTTGTGGCATGGTCTGACATTACTCTGACCGCTTTGTCTCGAAGTCTGTGAACGAACCTTAGGCAGGCTAGTCTGACTGCCCGGGCTTCTAGGCGATTGATGTTCCATCCCGACTTTTCTTCGTTCCATTGCCCTTGGGTGGTTAGCTCCTGGCAGTGTGCTCCCCATCCTCGTAGGCTGGCATCCATGGTGAGTAGGATCCAGGTTGGTGAGGATAGTCTCATTCCCTGGCTCAGATGGACTTCCTGTAGCCACCATCGTAGTTGGGCCCAAACTCTGTCCGGGAGCTGAAGCTGTACGGTGTAACTCTGGGACAGTGGATTCCATTGTGATAGTAGTGAGCGTTGTAGGTTCTCATGTGAGCTCGTGCCCATAGCACTACTTCCAGTGTGAATGCCATGAGGCCGAGAACATTTAGGTAATCCCATGCTGTGGGGCAAAGTTCACTCAACAGGGTTTGTAACTGGGTCATCAGTTTTGATCTCCTTGACTGTGTCAGGATGACCTGGTCTTGTTTTGTGTCGAACCAGACTCCCAAGTATTCTAGAGATTAGGAGGGCTGCAGGCAGCTCTTGTTTGTGTTGACCACCCACCCGAGGCTCTCCAGAAGAGTTTTGACTCTGTTGGTTGCCTGGTGGCTTTCCTCTGGGGATTTCGTTCTGATCAGCCAATCATCTAGATAAGGGTGCACGTGGATTCCTTCCTTCTTCAGTGTTGCTGCCAATACCACTATGATCTTGGTGAACATCCGGGTGCAGTGGCTAACCCAAAAGGTAGTGCCTGGAACTGGTAGCGACGGTCCAGGATCGAGAAGCGTAGAAAACTCCGATCCATCAAGAGCATCAGCATGTGTAGGTAGGCTTCTGACAAATCCAAGGATGTAAGAAAAACTCTCCTGGTTGTATCGCCCTTTTTACCGAGCTTAGGGTTTTCCATGCGGAAGAGGGAATCTTCAGGTGATGGTTGACTGCCTTGAGGTCCAGGATGGGTCTGAACATTCCTTCTTTCTTGGGGATGATAAAATAGATGGAATAATGGCCAGTTTTTATTTGTTGTGGGGGCACTGGTGTTATAGCCTCTAAGGCTAGTAATCTGGTCAGTGTAGCTTCCACTGCCATCCTCTTGGAAGGGTCTTGGTAGGGGGATTCCACAAACTTGTCTGGAGGGAGGTGGTGGAAATCCAGGTAATATCCCTCTCGAATGATGGATAGGACCCACTTGTCCGAAGTTATCTCGACCCATCTTTGGTAGAATAGGGCAAGTCTGCCCCCTATGGCTTCTTCCTTTAGATGGGTCGGCTGATTTTCATTGTGGGGTGCGGCTGGGGCCTGGGCCAGAGCTAACTCCTCTTTTATTGTGTTTGTTCCGAAAGGACTGGCTCCGGCCTGCAGGGCAGGCCGCTTGATATGTGCTTCTATATGGGTGATCCTCTGCCCCTGGAGGTCCGGGGGAAGGATCGCTGGTTTCTTATTCCTGTCTTCCGGTAGCTGCAGCAGTGGGGACTCGCCCCATTTGTTGGCTAGTTTCTCTAGTTCGCTTCCGAACAGGAGTGTTCCCTTGAAAGGCATCCTTGTGAGTCTTGTTTTGGAGGATGCGTCTGCTGACCAGTTTCGGAGCCAGATTTGTCTTTTGGCTGCCATGGCGGATGACATTCCTCTAGCTGCTGTACGTACCAGATCAGAAGCGGCGTCCACGAGGAATGATACAGCTGGTTCCAGGGCCTCCCCAAGAGTGTTGTTCCTGGTCTGTCCTAAGCAGGCGCGTGTCAACCAGGCACAGCAGGCCACGATCTGTAAAGACATAGCGGAGACGTCAACTGACAGTTTGAGGATAGATTCCAAACATCTGTCTTGAGCATCCTTGAGTGCTGCTCCTCCCTCCACCAGAATAGTAGTGCGCTTCGAGACCGCGCAGACCATGGCATCCACTTTCGGGCATGTCAGGAGATTTTTGGCGGCTGGGTCCAGAGGGTACATGGCTGGACCCAGCCGCCAAAAATCTCCTGACATGCCCGAAAGTGGATGCCATGGTCTGCGCGGTCTCGAAGCGCACTACTATTCTGGTGGAGGGAGGAGCAGCACTCAAGGATGCTCAAGACAGATGTCTGGAATCTATCCTTTGAATGTAGTTTCTGGGGCATCCCATTCCAGGTCAATTAGTTGCTGGACGGCTTGTAATAGTGGGAAATGGCGGGAAGTCTGACGGAGTCCTTCTAATAGTGGGTTTGTCCTAGGTTCCCCCGAGGCACTTGTGCCCGGGATGGCAAGCTCTTTTAAGCTGTGTGTGACCAGGTCTGGAAGCTAGTGCTTGGTGTCTGGAAGCTAGTGCTTGGTCTCATGGTTCAGTGGTGTTCTGTCCCCGGAAGTTCCCCTTCCTCCAGGGGTTCTGAATCCTCATCTGAGTTGTCCGTGTCCCCAAAGGTGGGGCTTCTGGGTGGTGGAATCACTTACCTGGGTATAGAGGGTCCCGGCATGTTGCGGTCCTCTGGTGGAGCCTGTGGCCGTATTATAGGAGGCCCCGGTTGCATGTGGACGAAGGTATGCAGACCTTTAAAGAATTCCACCCAGGAGACAGATGCCGAGTCTAGACTAAGGGGCACCGTGACCCTGGGGAGCCCCATTTGAGGGGGGGGTCCCCGCTGTCTAATGCTAGGTCCGGCGTACTGCTCGAGAGGCTGGGGTCCGGTATTGGCTGGGGAGGGCCATGAGTTGGTTCCCCTAGGGCATCTTCGCACTGTAAACACAGGGCCGGGGCCTCCTCATGCTGTGCAGCTCTAATGTGGCATGCTGGGCAAAGGCCCTGAGCTTTGAGTTTATTTTCTGGTGGTGCCATGGCTTGTGCACGTAAAATACAGTTGTGCGCATAGGTTTGGTGCGAGCGTGCAGGGAGATGTGCGCGCTGTTGTGCGCACAGGTCAAAATTATGCGCCCGGCACAGTAAGCACGTGGCTATGCGCGGTCGCTTGTGCGCCCGGTACTTGTGCGTGCAACGCTGTGCGCACGGCTCGCCTCTGTGCACACAGATCGAAACAGCGAACAGGGCAGCGAACAGAGCAAAATGGTGACGGCGACCATGCGGACAATATGGCGACCACCTTGGAGAGTCTCCACGTGGAAGGACCCTCGGATCTGACCGGGGTCTAGCCCTGCTAGGGCAGATCAACCCGGTGGCACTAGTCCCGGCTGGCGACCTGTGCATCTCCTCGGGCTTTGGAGATCGGAGACTTTTAAATAGATTTCTACCTTACCTTGTCGCAGTGCTTCCCGGTTTCATTCCGGGCAGTCTCTGGCTGTGGGGGGAGAGGGAAATACAGTCACCGCCATGCTCTAGGATGCATCCGCTGCCTCTCAGCCTCACCAGATGTCGGGGCTAGGTCCCTGCTGAGGGTCGGCCGCCGGACCGAGGCTTACCTCCGAGGGATCGCGGAAATCACCTCGGGAAATCTCAACTGGGGGAGGGACCCAATGGGTGTCACTGCAGGAGAGCGGGGCTCGTCTGTAGAGGTAAGATTTCTTATTAATTTGGTTTTCTTTGGTAAAATTACTCTAACGCTGTACTAGCGTGCATACAGTCCCTAACTGCTATGGAGATGGAAAATACTGAAGAGCTGCACTTCCTGCAGGGGTATATGTACTAGGGCTGACGTCAGATTGAATCTGATCTGTCTCCAACTGCTATCAGGAGTACACTATACCCATTGGTCCTGAGTCCATTTGCTACATGCTAGGAAAATGATGTTGGAATGCATGGTTTGGTTCCACTGTTCCAAAACAGTTTCTACTACAGAGATTGCTTACTCTTGTGGAATATTGGAATAAAGTGAAGAAATATCCAGAGTGACCAACCAAAATGGATTAGACAGAAAAAGTAACCTCTTCTGACTTGAATCCCATACATAAGATAGACATTCAGAAACAAATGACCTTATGAATATGTTCACAAACTTAGACAAGGGGTCTAGAATAGATCCTGTCCCTGCCACAAATCGGGCAGCCCAGAGGGTTTTCAAGTGTTTTATGAATTTTAGGTAGGATGGACAAGGTAGGAATAGTAGGATACTTCTCCTACAAAAAAAAAAAAAAAAAGTCTTCTTCCTTTGTAGTAAGGAAAATATGGTAAGAATCGTAATGAATAAAATCAGAAAGGAAAGCTGATAAGTCAGGCGTAGGGTTTATAGTAATTGGTACTCCTTTGGCATTTCTCTGTTCTTGAGATAAATGCTGGAATATCATTAAGACGTTTTTATTGAATTAGTATTTTCAAAAAACTGTTGTAGGTATACAATTTAACTTTGTATTTACTGATATATACTTTAAAACTGGCTGACAAATAGTAGCGCCAGATTTGTTATTTCTATTTTACTTCAAACAAATTGCCGTTAGTACTCATGACATTTAACCTTTGCACTCTTTGTTGATACAAAATTTTAACTGAATTGAGATAACTGAAATCATACTTTAAAGAATTGGTATGTAATCTGTGAATACTGAATAGTATTTTTTCATGGTTGCCCTTGCTCCGATTAGTAATTTTTTTTTTTTTATAGATATAAAATTTGCTCGTTTTCTCCAGCCGTAGCCCCTTGGTGAAACATGAGCATGTCAAGGGACTGGAAATTCTCTATTGCAATTTCTGTAACAAGCACCAAATTAAAAAGGCAGTGTCATAAAATGCAAATAGACTTGTCTTAAGCGGAACATGTACAAGTTCTTTGATTACAGTCTTTGCATTGCTGTTCATTTGCAAAGTCAGAAGGTGTAGTAGTAAAAAGATTTCACATGCAAAATGATGTTCTTTAACATGGCAATTTAATATGAATATTTACCTGCTTCTTTATTACATATTCATCACCCCCTTCAGATTTCATTCTTTCAATCTTTTCTTCTTGCTGTTTTGCTTCTTTTTCATACATGATCTTTTCTTTTGCCAATCTGCCAATAATCAAACCATATTACTACTTAATGCTACCTATGAAATATTTTAGGGTATAAAAAGTAAAATTACAGGTGCAACTGTAGAAGTAACACTACAATTATTCTAAAGAATTAGGATTTACACAAAATAATTTATGAAATTCAGAGGGGAAACTATCCGAGGAAAATGATTGGGGCATTCCTGTTAACCAAGCGATTTAATTAATGGGTATGAAATGTAATCTAATTGTACAGAAGATATCATACTCTTGATATTAAGCATTCACAAACATTCCCTAAACTCTGATTTCATATACAGTATATGACATGTGTGGTGCAATCTGAATTTTTATTTGGAAATCATAAATAGGTTCTAGATATTGAAAAATTTTAGCTATCTGTAGACTGATTGAAAATTTATTATAGCCAAAATATTCTTAGGAACAAGTGCAAAATGTTTTTCCTTGCTCTTTTTGGCTCATTTAAAAAAAAATTAAAAAAAAGGTTTTGTCTGTATCTTTGGGACCTATGCACCAAACAAGTTTCCCATAGATCTAAAATGGGAGAAAACCTTTAGGGGGTAATTTTCAAAACGGTTTACACATGTAAATATGACTACTATTGTAAATTTTCAAAAGCCATTTACCTGCGTAAAGCGCACTTATGCAGGTAAATCCTATGGACAATTCAATGTTATATATTGTAGCAATTTTCAAAAGCCCACTTACATGCATAAAGTGCATTTACACATGTAAAACCCATTTTTAAGCGTGTAAATGCTTTTGAAAATCAGGCCCTGTATATATAGACCCCTTAGGATTTTTATTTTTTTTTAGCATTTTCATGGTCCCCCCCCCCCCCCCCCCCATTTTTGATGGTTTTATTTTTATTTTTTTACTTTCTTGAAAGTTTTATCATTATCAGAAAGGCCTCTTTACTCCAATGCATTATTTCAGGCAAGACCTTTCACTCATAATTTGATCATAGTATTCCCTGCAGATTCTGCTGTTTATACGCTATCACAGTAAAACATCTTTGTCGGAGGTAGCAATATTTAGCTATTCAAGCACAAACTGCTACTCATACATTTTTAGCTGGAGCCAAGTGGCTTTTTCAGTGGCTATTGTTCTTGACCATCTCAAGTTCCGATTTCGGAGCAGCCTCGGAGGGAACGGAGGCAGGCTGCGCAGCCCAGCGCACGCAGGCTGCCGATTTTGCACAGCTTCGCGTGCGCCGATCCCGGATTTTAACAGATACGCGCATATCTATTAAAATCCCGCATACTCTTGTTTGCGCCTGGTGCGCGAACAAAAGTACGCGTGGGCGCAAATTTGTAACATCTACCCCATATTGAATATAGAAAAGCAATTTGTACTAAACAAACTTACAGTTACATATGCAGAGTTTCAAACATTTCAACAAGGATTAAAGTTTCAGACCCAAGTTACATCATTTGAACAAATGTGATCTTAAACAGTGTTCAATGCCATCTTAAATACTGTAACCATAATTCTAAAACAACCTATCATAGAAACATAGAAATGACGGCAGAAGAAGACCAAACGGCCCATCCAGTCTGCCCAGCAAGCTTCACACGTTTTTTTCTCTCATACTTATCTGTTTCTCTTAGCTCTTGGTTCTATTTCCCTTCCACCCCCACCATTGAAATATCTAGCTTGATTAGTTAGGGGTAGTAGGGGTGGTAACCGCCGCAATAAGCAAGCTACACCCATGCTTATTTGTTTTACCCAGACTATGTTATACAGTCCTTATTGGTTGTTTTTCTTCTCCCCTGCTGTTGAAGCAGGGGAGAAGAAAAAGGACCCTTCCTTCAATAACCTCAAACAAATACAACTAAACAAACCCCTTTTACATATGAACAGCCATTCAAAACCACCAAACACAATCCATACAAAAAAAAGGGAAACTTTTTTTTTTTTAAATATCCCAGCAACACGCACTCACAACCACTACATCAAAACCCACCATATAAACCAAAGATACTAATCTTATGATTAAAACAGGAAGAAAAGCCTGTATAATGAGATGAAGTATTTAAAGAAACCTGGTCAATTCCAACCGGTTGTTCAATCCAGACAGTATTATAGATTTCAGGTCATAAATCCATCTTTGTTCTCACTCCAGTAATAAGCTTCTTTCAAACTATGTACCCAATAAAGAGCAAAAATACTGAATATCTTCTATAGCATGATTTCGTTCCAACCAATGTGATGTCAAAGGGGCCACCACCTACCATAACAAATAGTGCTACAGTGTTTCACTATCCTAGATTTAACTGGCCACAATCAGGCCAATACAGTATGGTGCGCTCAGCTGAGCGCACCGTTAGCCCCCGTTTTCGACGTGCTATTTTTACCCCTTATACAGTAAGGGGTAATAGCACGTGGAAACGTGCTACCAACCCCCCGAAACTAATAGTGCTCATCACATGCAAATGCATGTTGATGAGCTTATTAGCTATTCACCCACAATACAGAAAGCAAAATGTGGGGCCAAACCGCACCGGGCAAGTGTACAGAAAAGCAGAAAAAACTGCGTTTCTGTACACCCTCTGGCTTAATATCATAGCAATATTAAGTCGGAAGCCCCAAAAATAAAAAATAAAATTCTTAAAAAAAAAAATCTGCCCATGGACCGCGGGTTGGGAAACGGACACTCAATTTTGCTGGCGTCCATTTTCAGAACCTTTGGCTGTCAGCGGGTTTGACAACAGACGCCGGTAAAATTAAGCGTCTGCTGTCAAACCCGCTGACAGCCACCGCTTCTGCCAATAAGGAGGCGCTAGGGACGCTCTAGTGACCCTAGCGCCTCCTTATTAGCGCGGGCCCTAATTTGAATACAAAATCGCATGCCCAAGAGAGGTGCCTGGGCACGTGACGGGAGAGCGGGCACTCGCCTCAGAGCGCCAGCTCTCCCGCACACTCTACTGTATGGGCCTGATTGTAATCTACTTTATGTAGGTAAATTAAGGCACTGGATAAACTACCCGAGATACGAATCAAGTAGTATTTGATCATATATTTTCCAGATGCAGGATGTATAAACGATCTTAGCAGTAAAGAGAAAGGACAAACCTTACATTGACCACAAAATAGATGCCTACTTCGCATGTCTCTGTGTTTAACACTGTTTAGTATTGTTCGAGTGGTGGACAAAAAGCAGATTGTCTACTTATTACAGAGCATCAATTTATACACCAAAATCATTTTCTTTCAATTATAGAATCTAAAACATAGCAGCATAAATATGTGCCAGCGGCAGTTCGAGGATGTTATCCATTCCTGGCGGTTCTAGTGGTACACTACTTCAATGTCTCAGCTGTCTCCTGTGAAATATATTCTTTTCACAGGTTTAAGCTGCATTTTCAGAATCTGAAGATTATTATGTTCAATAGGACATTTAGGGATCAAAATGAGTTATTAGCAGTAGTGCATAAACTTAGTTTAATATCCAATGCTGTTATTTCTCTTGAATTATCTATTACATTTTGTGATATCAGTTACAGTACAGTTAAATCTACTTCCTGCCACTTTTTTTGCAAAAACACTGATTGGCCAGCTGGAATATTTTGTAGAACTTCAAAATGTATCTGATGTGATACAAACAACTTCAAAAAAGCATCCCCCTCCAATATCTGGCAAAAATAAAAAGTTGTTTTACAGGAAGTAAAAAAGTCTACAAATTATGGGAGCAAAACAGAGCCATATTTAACAGATTTTTTTCTTCCCTACTTCCCCAACCCCAGTATGTCTGGTCATTCCAGGGATGGTCCTGGGCTGGGAAACATACACCAGGACTCCTTCTGCAACTCTGTAATCAAGGGCCCTGAATCAGGTGTAAACCTTTAGTGAGGACAATGACTGCCTCCCGAATGGTAAGTTGTTAATGCTGCCTCTGCAGCACTCCCAGCTAACCTAGGGAGCTTAAGACCCAACTCAGGGGTTGAACCAGGGAACTTTTACCAAGTAGAATTGGCATGGTGGTACTTGGTAATTTTTTTTGCATTTTAAATTGCAATTAATTTTATTGTGAATCCATGTGGTTTTCCTTAGTGAGAATAGGGAGTTGGACTTTTTGGGTTTTATGATAGTTATTTTGAAATTACGTATTGAACTATGATTCTAATAACATAAGAAATTGCCATGCTGGGTCAGACCAAGGGTCCATCAAGCCCAGCCTCCTGTTTCCAGGCCACAAGAACCTGGCAATTACTCAAACACCAAGAAGATCCCATGTTACTGATGCAATTAATAGCCGTGGCTATTCCCTAAGTAAACTTGATTAATAGCCGTTAATGGACTTCTCCTCCAAGAGCTTATCCAAACCTTTTTTGAACCCAGCTACACTAACTGCACTAACCACATCCTCTGGCAACAAATTCCAGAGCTTAGTTGTGCGTTGAGTAAAAAAGAACTTTCTCCGATTAGTCTTAAATGTGCTACTTGCTAACTTCATGGAATGCCCCCTAATCCTAATTACCCCTCCCCTGCCCCTCTCCCCTCCCCCCTTACCCAAATCATCCTCATTGTAAAAAATGTACCTGTATATAATTTTTGTATATAATTTTATTGCCTATATATAATCTTGCTCCCACGCTTATAATCATATTACCTCGCTTATATTTTTCTTGTACAATAATTTCCCTTCAGGTTTCCCCCTCTTATCACCCCCCAGTTCTTTTTATCAGTTTCATTGTAAAGCCCTGTTGGCCAGTTTGATGTTACATGGAAACCGATGTGATGTTTGCATAACGAATGTCGGTATACAAAAATTTTAAATAAATAAATAATCAATCCTTCTATTATCCGAAAGTGTAAATAACCGATTCACATCTACTCATTCAAGACCTCTCATGATCTTAAAGACCTCTATCATATCCCCCCTCAGCCGTCTCTTCTCCAAGCTGAACAGCCCTAACCTCTTCAGCCTTTCCTCATAGGGGAGCTGTTCCATCCCCTTTATCATTTTGGCTGCCCTTCTCTGTACCTTCTCCATCGCAACTATATCTTTTTTGAGATGTGGCGACCAGAATTGTACACAGTATTTGCTTATTGTATTTTATTTTGTAAATCAGTTTATGTTAAGACCTTGGTTTGAAGAACATAGCATGAAAATATTAACCACCTTCACATAATGCTTAGCACCCCTAGCAAGTTATTAACTAATCTTAAAAATCCACTTCTGCTCCAATCTAGGCAGAGCTCTCACAATCACTTCCCTGCAACCCAGTTTTAATACAATGAGGGACATAACATTGTGAACCAGTTAGTATACAGCCATGCGACATAAAATGAACCATCATGGAAATCTCAGTCCTTTTGTTCTTCAAATAATTGTTGTATTCCAAAGTGATATATTCATTTTGCCCACATACATTTTAGGGCATGGACAGATTAACTGAGACCACACAAGATTTTAACTGTCTGTCATAAATTTACCTCCAAATTTTTGTTTCGCTGATTCATGGCAGACATTTTACTTTTATCTTTTTCTAGATCTGCTGGGTCCTTGCATTCAGTGGCACAGAGTTAAATTAGTATCCAGCAGTATCTGCCGATTAAGAAAATTTGCATACCAGCTATTTCTTACATCACCAGCTGACAAGAAAGCCATGTAATGCATGGCAGTATGAGTATTTCCTGTGGTATTTGCATGAAGCAAGACAATGTCTATTCTCCCCCAGCATCCTTTTTAAAACATAACTTTTACTGTGCTTATATATGCTTGTGAAATAGCCAGGAGAATTTTCCTTTAAGATAAGTTACCAGTTTTACACAGTAGGATGATGCACTTTTTGTCCATTTTTCTTGGCAGAAGAGCTTAATCTTTTTCAAGTTGTCTGGAGATGGTCTGTAGACTGCAGTCTTCAAGCCTTGTCACAGATTTTCTACTGGATTCTGGTCTAGGCATTGACTGGACCACTTGAGGACATTTATTTTCTTCTTGCTGAGCTGCTCCATTGTTGCTTTTGCTTTGTGCTTAGGATCATTGCTCTTCTGATAAGTGAGCTTTCCCCCCAGTTCATCTACGGCAGACTGGAACAGATTGGCAGAAAGACTGTATGACCTATTTATAGTCTACCCATCTACCCAATTAATTTAGCTTTACAATTCCCATCACTCCCTCAGAGTTCCCTTATGTTTATCCCATAATTTCTTGAATTCAGATACTATTTTTGTCCACTGGGAGGCTGAGCCATGTATCTACTATTCTCTCTGTAAATATTTCTTAAGATTACTTCAAAGTCTTCCCTTTCACCCTCCTCGTTCTAGAGCCTCCTTTCTATTAAAAGGAGGTCCACCTCCTGTGTGTGGAAACCTTGGAGGTATTTAAATGTCACTATTATGTCTTTCCTATCTTGCCTTTACTCTAGCATATACATGTGTAACCCCTTTTTAATGATGGTATATATATCCTAAGAGTCCATAAAAATATTTGTATTTTTGGGGTGTTTCCAAGTGGCCTCTCCCCATATTTCTGTACCAAGGGGTGGGGAGAGGGAGGGCAGATAAACTAGGGCCCAGGCAGATAATTTCTGGCAGCACATTCTTTTAAGCCCCATGCAACAGACAGGAAAGGGGTATGAATGAATTTAGCCCAGTTTATGGATCCTGCTGCTCACAAATTTCAAACTTGGGCTAATTCAACCCCTTTTTGTGTCCTTTGCTCTGCAGGGTCTACATCTGGATCACTCTCCCCCCTCCTGTTCCCTATAAAACAGGAGAGGGGGGAACATTGTGGGATGTGAAGGGGGACTGGATTAGGAAACTGATTTTTCTGTTCCAGATTCATTTCCTTCCCTCCTAGTCCCTGCATGTTGCCTGGATGGGAGGGGATGAAGATGCTGCTCTTTAGTCTGAAAAGTGTCAGAACTGCATTTCAGGCCGTTTCCACCCCCCAAGTTAAGCCCTGGGTACAGCAGGTATGTTCCTACTCCGAGTGTTTGCACTCCACTGCCCCAGTTACCAACTTAAATTGGAGAGATTTGTTAAGGTCAAAGTGTTAGTAAGCAAAGCACAGATTTGAACCCCGGTTTCCCTGGTTCTAAGCTCACTGCTTTTCCTAAGCCACTGCTTTTCCTAAGCCACTCCTCTACATCTGACCTGTGGCGTGTAATCCCCACTATACTTTACACTTTGCTGGAGAAAGGAGGAACAAAATAAATACTAAAATGCAAAATTTAGTTATTTATTTATTTATTTCACTTTATATACCGACTTTCAAATTCATTTCAAGGCGGTTTACAATAAATTAAGTTGCAGTAGCAACACTCAAATACATTTAGAACAATCCTTACACATTTTACAACACATAAAATTTAAACTAAAGCATTTTAAATACCACTTTAAATACAGCCATACACTAGAACCCCACCTCTTCTTCCCCTATCGTCGTACCATTTATCCTCTATCCCATCCTCCTGCTTACTTAGTCTTCCCCTTATTAAGCCTCCTTTCCACCCTCACCCAACTAGATTCTCACTATTAACCCTGCTTAGCCCTTCTAGTAACTCCTCAATCTATGAAGGTAAAATAAGAAAGGTCCATTAATTAGCATTAATTAGCATAAGCCCTTTC
The DNA here is from genome assembly GCF_901001135.1 of Rhinatrema bivittatum. NCBI lineage: Eukaryota > Metazoa > Chordata > Amphibia > Gymnophiona > Rhinatrematidae > Rhinatrema > Rhinatrema bivittatum. The sequence continues at coordinate 694,525,829 of NC_042615.1, forward strand.
AAATAGCCAGGTTTTAATTTGCTTCCTAAAGCTGCTGATGTTCTCCTCTAACCGAATCTCAACAGGCAAAGAGTTCCACAACTTTGGTCCTGCCAAGGACAAAGATCTTTCCCTCACTGAGCTCAAATGAGCCAGTTTGGGTGATGGAATAGTTAACAGGGCCTGCCCAAGAGATCTCAGGTTCCGTACTGGAGCATGAATGCGCAGTGAGGCATTTAGCCATTCAGAATTCCTGCCATAAATGGCCTTATGTATTAAAGTTAAACATTTATATTGTATACGGGCCTGCACCGGCAACCAATGTAAACCCATCAGTACTGGGGAAACATGATCAAATTTCTTTATATCGGTTAGGAGTCGCGCCGCGGCATTCTGCAACAATTGCAGCGGGCGAATAGTTGATAATGGCACACCTAGCCATAATGCATTACAATAATCTAATTTGGGCAAAATTAATGCCTGAACCACAATTCGGAAATCATTTGAATGCAGTAATGGCTTTAATCTCCTCAGCACTCGTAGTTTGTAAAAACCATCTTCTATGATGGTCCTCACCGAAGTTTTCATGCTGAGCTCTGAATCAAGAATGCATCCTAAGTCTCTAACCTCCCGTTGGATCTTATATGTAGGAAGACAGTTTAAAATATCGATCTCTACTTTCTCTGTTATTTTATTACTGACAAACAGTATTTCAGTTTTGGAGTTGTTTAATGCCAATGACATATGATTGAGAAGTTGTTTTACTGATTTATAATATACCTCCCATAATTTCAACGTAGCTGCCAAGGAATCTTTTATAGGCAACAGTATCTGAATATCATCTGCAAACAGATATTTTTTATATTTCTTATATTATCCCATTTAAATTCTAAACCCGAGTTATGTACCATATTTACATGTTCTATACCAATGGTTCTCAAGCAATGTGTCGGGACACACTAGTATGTCACCAAAAATTTGACATAGCAAGCCTATGCTTTCTATAACAGCCATATGTGCTTTGCTTTTGAGGAGAATGCAGTCAGGAGTCTGGTACTTAAAATTCCTCATCACTGCTCTCTGTTCCTGCTTTTCCCTCACCCCTGGAAATCACTGCCGCCGCCATCACCAAGCCAAGCCAGAAATGTTGTAGGCATCCTGTATCCTTGCCCCGCCATTCTGACGCATCTCCCCCTCCCTTCTTGGAGTTTCATTTTTTCTCTGTTTGTTTATAATTTATGATCTTTTATTCTATACTGGATAAGAGTCAGTCTGCTTTCTGCATGTTTGACAGAGGTGAGGGATTCTGTTAACTAGGATGTAGATTTTGAGTAGGAATCTAGAGCAGTTTGGCTTTCTTTGTTTTTCCAATAGTAAGTGTACTGTGTTCTATATTTGCAGTCTTACTTTTTCATAGCTAAGGTTGTTGCTGTTC